>NC_136261.1:2527951-3027835 GCF_964187855.1 Myxine glutinosa | reverse complement strand
GGTTCTCGGTCCTTCACGGTTCTTTCAGTGGGGAACATGGAGGCGACTCCGGGTCGTTACCAGGTGGTGAGTACCTCGAACACCTGGGGACAGGGGGTTTGGCCCCCCGGCCCTTTTTGTTAAATATATACTGGCACTGGGTTTGGTTGGTCTCACGAATCACAACATTTACCATCATTATTACTTGTTAGTGTTGGCCATCATTGTTGGTGTTAGTCATCATTGTTGGTGTTAGTCATCATTGTTGGTGTTAGTCATCATTGTTGGTGTTAGTCATCATTGTTGGTGTTAGTGTTGGTGTCAGTTATCAGTGTTAGTGTTATCAGTGTTAGTGTAAGCCATCATTGTTGGTGTTCGTGTTAGTGTTATCATTGTTAATGTTCATGTTAGTGTTGGTCATCATTGTTAATGTTTGTGTTAGTGTTTGTGTGTGTTAGTCATCATTGTCAATGTTATTGTTGGTGTTAGTATTAGTCATCATTGTTAATGTTGGTATTGGTGTTAGTATTAGTCATCATTGTTAATGTTGGTATTGGTGTTCGTATTAGTCATCATTGTTAATGTTAGTGTTGGTGTTAGTATTAGTCATCATTGTTAATGTTGGTATTGGTGTTAGTATTAGTCATCATTGTTAATGTTAGTGTTGGTGTTAGTATTAGTCATCATTGTTAATGTTGGTATTGGTGTTAGTATTAGTCATCAATGTTAGTGTTGGTGTTAGTATTAGTCATCATTGTTGGTGTTGTGTTATGGATTTGTCACTTCCGTTGTTGTGGTTTTCATCCACTGTAAACATTTTTGATTCCATGTACTATTATTGTTGTCGTTTAAGGGAAATAGAGATTACTATTTTCAAAAGGTAAAAAAGTTAATGTTTTAAATGAAACCGGAACCGGACGACGATGAAGAGGAAGAGGAGGAAAAGAAGGCGGAGCGAGTGAGTCGGACAAGAAGCCGAGCTGCTTCAAGGTCCTGAGCGAACGTTGGCGAACGAGGGTCACATGTCAACTTTGGGTTTCGTGGGAAAGGGATTCTTATGACAGAGGTGTTATCGCTGTGACAGATAAACCTGCGTGACAGGTTTTGCGGTTGATTCCGACGAGAATCATTGGAGTGCCGTGACGCCACGGGAACGGGCTGTCGGCCATTTTGACTCGCGCGCTTTGCGCATCACTCAAGGTTTTTCACTTCGCTTCAACCATTCTCACCGCATCCAGACGTTAATTTGGTGTGTGTGTGTAACGTGGCTTTTGATTGGGAAATCTGCGGTTCGCCGATTGAGAGCCGTCAAACGTCCATACCTGAACGTGTGATTTCCCCGTCGCTTCTCGAGGGCACCTTGGGCAGTGTAACTGCCCACCCAACGGGATTCTGGTCTCGATACAACATCGTACGGACGATCACTGGAGTGGAAACAACTTTGGCTTGAAGCCGGGAAAGAGACATTGGGAATGTTCTTGTTTCACTCACTTGAAGCACAGTGAGTTATATTGTGCGAACCTGATGGTACCATCATAGGAAATACATATTGGTTGTACAATTGATTACTATTGTTGTTGTACTGTTGTTCTTGTGTGATCTTAAGGGGCCAAGTGGGATAAAATGCAGGGTTTTACATGCCATCAAACAAATGCACATATCTACACTCACAGACAAGCTACCCCCTACAAACCATATATCACTGGAAAGCTGACAATCTGGAGAATATAAAAATTGAAGAATACACCTTCAAATAAGGAAATTACATTTATTTTCCTCAACACAATTTAAAATTTACATTTTTGCATTTTGTCAGCAAAATTGTAACCCCACACAACTAACTCAGGCAATCTACTTTTTTTCCTCAGTTTTACATATTGTAGGGATGTCCTAATATTTCAATGATGGCTTTTCTTCAAATCAGTTTATTTCAGCTGCACACTGATTATTTTTTGTAGAAACAGAAAAAGGTGACATTTTACTTCAATTTTTTTTAGGTCGGGGTATCTCTAAAAGCCATCATTAATTCACTCAACACCTCAAACCTGACATTCTGACCAAATTTGAAGAAATTCTGATGATTAGTTTTTGAGTTATAACAAGTTTATGAATATTCATGAGAGCACAGATGTTTCTGAAAGAACATACATCATAGAGTATTTTGACATGAAAAAATAAAAATAAATATTTTACTCAAATTTTTCCCCACTCGGCCCCTTAATACAATACTTGTTGGTTGGTAACAATTGGTGTGGTTTCACCATTGATCTTTGACATACAGAATAACCCATCTTTCTGCCGTGACTCCTCTCGGGGCTCGGAGGTACACCGTGACCGGGGTTTGGGGAGGAGCACGTAACAGAAATTGGGGGTTCGTCCTAACATCCGTCCGGGATTAAATTCCCTAACATCCTCGTCTGGGATATAATTCCCTAACATTCCCAAAATTCCCAAATTTGGAATTTTTCTAACATTCCCAAATTTTTCAAAAAAAATTGAAAATTTTTGTGTGAAGGTTAACAGGTGCTAACTAATAGTCACTATGGTGTTTGACGCAGAAAAGTTTGCGGCGTCCCCTAATGAGGCACAGTTCCAAGAGTTAAAAAGATCGGAACTCTTGATATTGGCCAAATATTTTAACTTGGAGGTCCGAGTTAATATGAAGAAAGCAGAGATGCAGACATTGGTGGTAGAATCTCTGGTGGGACAAGGAACATGGAAAGAGGTAGCCTTGGATTGGTTACCCAAGGAAAAAGAAAATGCGGAGCTCCGGAAAATGGAGATGCAACTGCAGAGCCAGGAAAGGTTAAAAGCAGAGGAAAGTAAAGCAGAAAAGGAAAGAGCAGAACAGGAACGAGAACTCGAGGAAAGAAGAGCAGAGGAAAGGAGAGCTGAAAAGGAACTCGAGGAAAGAAGAGCAGAACAGGAACGCGAACTCGAGAGAAGAGCAGAGGAAAGGAGAGCTGAAGAAGAAGGAAGAGCAGAGGAAAGGAGAGCTGAAGAAGAAGGAAGAGCAGAGGAAAGGAGAGCCGAAAGGGAGTTAAAGGAACGTGACATGGAGTATCAGAAGGAACTTAAACTCAAGGAGCTGGAATTACTGGGAGAACGGAGAGAAGTAGTATCCATGCCGGCTCGTTCGACAACTAGTCAGAACACTTGGGATGTTGGTAGGCATGTGAGGCTGGTTCCACCCTTCAATGAAAAGGAGGTAGCCAAGTTCTTTTTACACTTTGAGAAAGTGGCTCAAATGCTAAAATGGCCTGTGGGGTCCTGGACTATGTTAGTGCAAAGTGTTCTGGTGGGTAAAGCTCAAGATATCTATTCGGCTTTACCGATTGACCATGTGCAGATTATGAGAAAGTGAAGAAAGCCATTCTCAAAGCCTATGAATGGGTCCCTGAAGCTTACCGGCAAAAATTCAGGAATGCCAGGAAGAGGGAGAGTGAGACCCATGTGGAGTTTGCCAGAATGAAGGAAACGATGTTTGATAGGTGGTGTGACTCAAAGGAGATTGGGAAAGACTTCAACCTGTTGCGACCATTGATCTTGGTGGAGGAATTCAAACAGTGTGTCCACGCGAACATTAAAGTACATCTGGATGAAAAGAAAGTACCAGAGTTGTATGAGGCAGCAACCGTGGCAGATGACTATGCCTTGACACGCAGGATGGGGTTCCACAAACCTAACTTCCCGTCTAGAGTTAGCCAGGGGAGTTATGGTAGATCAGGTGCGGAGAACAAATATTCATGGAGGCGGCCTAGCGATGACTATGGGGACAAATCTGATACCGTGACTTTTAGGGATCAGAAGACTACAGTTCCAAGACAGGCTTATCTTCCGGGGGGGGGGGGGGGGGAGGGGGGGCATTTGATGTCCCAATGTTATGCCCTGAAAAGGAAAAATCAGGAGCCAAGTCAGACTAGTACAACTCCGAATGCATTGGCCAATGCGAGAAATCGTCCTTGGAGGACAGTGCCTTGTGAAGGTTCCCATGCCAAAGTTACGGCATCACAGAATGACCTTGTTCAAGAGGGTTACAAACCTTTTATTTCAGAGGGGTTTGTGTCACTGGATGGAGACTTAATGAACCAGAGACCTGTTAGGGTATTGAGGGACACAGGAGCACATCAATCTTTGATGCTTGAGGGCATTTTGCCATTGTCAGAGAAGACAGCAACTGGTGTTAGTGTTCTTTTACAGGGGGTTGGTGGCTATGTTGAAGCTCCACTTCATGTCATCCATTTGAAGTCTGATTTGGTGTCAGGACCGGTCACCGTAGGTTTACAAGCCACTCTTCCTGTAGAGGGAATATCTTTTGTTATTGGGAATGTTGGTGTTGGGTGTTGGTGTTGGGCTAGCCTGGTGTTGGGCTAGCGGCTCGGGTGCCGGCTTAGGATCCTCGGATCCTGGGTTCGAATCTCGGTCGATCGCTGAATTAACGCCAGGGGGGTTGACTCAGCCTGTCATCCTTCCGAGGTCGGCTAATTGAGTACCAGTTCACTGGTAATTCCCTGTTTGTCGTTAAAGGCGGCAAAAAGGGTTGGCGTCAGGAAGGGCATCCGGCTGTAAAACATTGCTTCAAAAAGGGGACCGAAAAACAACAACAACCACGGTCCCCGAAAAAGGCCAACCCCCGCTTGCGGGGAAAAATGGCCTCTAAAGGTGGTTTAAAATTTTTTTTTTATTGGGAATGATTTGGCCGGTAGTCGAGTTTCTGGTAATCCGATGTTGGTTGAAAATCCCAGTATGGAAAATAACACCGCACAGTTGGAGCAGGAGATTCCGGGTATCTTTCCATCTTGTGCAGTGACTCGTGCTATGGGTAGGAAGCGCTCTGAAGAGAAGGAGAAGGAAGGCGATGTGGATTTGGGTTCCTTAGAGGTATTGGAGGAAAATGCAAAAGAGGAAATGGAGTGTCCGTCGGAGACATCTGGGAACGAGGTTGAACAAACGGTGCTGGTCCGAAAGAGACTTGTTGAAGAACAACACGGAGATTCAGAGATCCGGAGTTTAATTGGTAAAGCCGTTACAGAGGAAGAGGCTATGAAGATACCTGTTGGTTACTTCATGAAAGGGGAAATACTCGTGAGAAAATGGAGACCACCGGAGGTGCCAGCAAATGATGAGTGGAAAGTTCATTACCAAATTGTGGTGCCACCGCCGTACCGGAAGGAGATATTGAGTTTGGCGCATGAGACACCTTTGGCCGGGCACCTTGGAGTGAACAAGACCTGTGACAGAATATTGGTACATTTTTTCTGGCCAGGATTGCGACGTGATGTGGCGGAGTTCTGCAAATCTTGCCATTCTTGCCAGCTGGTGGGAAAACTTAATCAGAAAGTCCCATCCGCACCTTTAAAACCAATTCCAGCTTTTGAAGAGCCATTCAGCCATGTCATTATTGACTGTGTAGGCCCTTTACCTAAAACTAAGGCTGGATATCAGTATTTGTTGTCCATCATGTGCGCTTCCACAAGGTTCCCAGAGGCAGTGCCTCTTGGAAAAATTACTGCGGCAGTTATTGCGAAGGCCTTGATTAAATTTTTCACTTTGGTTGGCCTACCTAAGGTCATCCAGTCTGATCAGGGTTCCAATTTCATGTCAACGCTTTTTCAGCAAGTGGTACACCTGTTGGGAGTGGAGCAAGTAATATCAAGTACTTACCATCCCGAGAGCCAAGGGGCCTTGGTTTAGTTTCACCAGACATTGAAGAATATCATCAGAACGTATTGTTTTGAATGTGACAAGGATTGGGATGAAGGAATACCCTTATTGTTGTTTGCTACGAGGGAATCTGTTCAGGAGTCATTGGGATTCAGTCCTTTTTAGCTTGTGTTTGGACACGCAGTTCGAGGACCATTGAAATTAGTGAAAGAACAGTGGCTACAGGAGGAGTCAGTCAACAGTGGTAGAGTATGTGTCAACGGTTAGGCACAGATTGGCAAAGGCTTGTGAAGTTGTGAGAAGAAACGTGAAAGGGATACAGGATAAAATGAAAGTGAGACATGACAGGAAATCTCAGGTAAGAAATTTCAGTCCTTAGGACCGAGTGTTAGTGTTGCTTCCTTTTCCAGGTCAGCCACTACAGGCTAGATATTTTGGTCCCTATGCAATCGAAAGGAGGGTTAATGAAACGGATTACGTGGTGACAACTCCCGACCGACGGAAAAAGCGGCAGCTGTGTCATGTCAACCGACTGAAGAAATATTATGAGAGGAAGCCTGTGGAAGAAATGGTTCCTGTCTCACCTGTCGTGCCTGGAGTCGGGGTGCAAGAGAATCCAGAGGTTGACGCCGGTGTGAAGTTTGATAACTTTGATGACCAGGCTTGTCCCAGATTGACGAACACAGAAGTGTTGTCATTTAGATGAGAAATTAGGTCATTTGACGAGGGAACAACAAGGACAACTATCCAGCCTCATTTTTGAGTTTGCACATTTGTTCACAGATGTACCTGGTCGTACTGACTTGGTATATCATGATATTGAGGTGGGGGAAGCCACTCCTGTGAAACAACACCCCTATCGGATGAACCCTGTGACGATGGAGTATCTTCGGAAGGAGGTTCAGTATATGTTGGAGAATGACATCATCGAACCAAGCAGCAGTGAATGGAGCTCACCATGTGTGTTGGTTCCAAAACCCGATGGCAGTTTTCACTGTTGTACGGATTTAAAACGGGTTAATTCAGTGACCAAGACCGACTCATATCCCATCCCGAGGATTGATGACTGTATTGATAGAATAGGCCCAGCTAAATTTGTAACTAAGTTTGACTTGCTGAAAGGGTATTGGCAGATTCCTCTTACTGATAGAGCCAAGGAAATATCGGCTTTAGTCACACCAAATGGGTTGTATCAGTACAAGGTTCTTCCCTTTGGATTGAAAAACGGGCCTCCTACATTTCAACGGCTGATTAATAAACTCATTGCAGACCTTGAGGGGGTGGAGGCTTATCTGGATGATGTCATCATACACACCATGACCATGGAAGATCATATTGTTACAGACGCGGTTGTGGATGTTGGTTTACCGAGCGGTTTGGTATGACCGCGTCTGCACAGTTTACCCGATTATACTCGAACGTTGGCCGAGTCGCGCTACGCTAAATCAATTGAGGAAAGGACACAGCGGCTGGGTTAAAATGACACGACACCAGGGGTACAGTTCTCAAGACCTCCGGAGGAGGTTATAATATTTCGGAACGTTAGATTACAAGGACAAGAGAGACAGCATAGGAAGGTAGGCACTTAAATACGGTCTTATAGTAGCCCCGACAGACGACAGATAAACGGGACAAGACTGACTCACACCGGGATTGATGGCAAGGGAGGGCAGGTAGTCGATGGCTCAAGGTGCACCTTGGCTCAGGGGCAGAATCGACCCGGTCCGGTCCAGAGATGCGGGAGGTCTCTCTCAGCGCTAGAAGGTGACGTTCTTTCTCCAAGCTGGGGGCGCATCTGACGTCACGTCCGGTAAGTGGCTCCGTATATCCGGCGGGGAGTGACACGCCCTCGGCTCGTTAGCTCCGCCCCAGATGGAATCGGCCCGCCGCTTCTTATTGGGTGCTGGGGGTTACCGGGCTCCGCCCTTGACGAGGGGCCGACAGTCAGCCCCTTCGTGGTAACCCCGCCGGAGCACTTGGGCAATGGCGGCTAACCAAGCCGGAGTGAGGACGCACACTCCCCGCGCGCTGTTGTTGTAGTTGTTGTTGTTGTTGTTGTTTCATGGGGAAGATGGGAGGAGGTATGGGGAGGTCCTAAACTCACTACTGGTGCCATACAATCACATTCTGGTGCAACGAAGAGTCAGAATTAATGGAAACGAGTCCTTAACTGACATAGACTAAGAATAACTAGCAAGATGTCCGAAAGTTGTCTACGTGAGATGCGGTGGACCTGGGCACGACATTTAATGGGGGAAAAAGGGGAAGGTCGGTTCTACAGAGTGTTGTTTACAGACAATGGGACTAGGGAATGGGGGATTGGGGATAGTTGGGGAGTATTGGGGAAATAGGGGAATATTTACAAGCGGATATGGAGGCCAAATCCCATATCCGCAACATTGCACCCTTCTCTACCCTCGGGGCGTCCCGACCCGATAAATTTTTACCTACTTTAGTGTGGCACTCAGATGTAGTTCCCTCTACTATTAACTCTACCCTGAGTGCGACAGTTTTACAGATATTCACAAATGAGTAAATATGTCCCCCTGCGACGTTGCACCCTTCTCCTCACAGAAACACACCCACAGGATAACCGAATCGCGGAAAGAATTCGCAAACTAAACATACAGCCGGTAGGGAGCATTATTTACAAGACTACGCTGATATTTACACTACGATCCAGGACCTGTTTTTGGAGGAACACATGCAGATGTTATGCATAGAGAGAGAGCACGCATGCCAGCATCGATACACCAACCCACGAGTGCTTTGTGGCCTTACGGCCTTTAATAATGTGCAGAGCACCCCATCCAAGCACCAAAAGCACCACCCCATAACACAGTCAGCACCATCCGGTGCACCAATAAAGTGTTTATAAATCACCGGTGGTGTCGCAGCCGGCCGATGTTCTGCCGCTGGTCTTGCCTTCGTGTGGTGCACTTGGTGTTCTGGCTTCCTTCAAAAAATAAAGAAAGGCGCCAACCGCGTCCATTTCTTTATTGTGGCCGTCAGGGGGCCAACTATTAGTGGTTCACCTGCATGGCATAGGTGCCACGTTGACCCAGAGGTCCATCCACGGGTGGTGCTTGGCCGCAAAAGAACTGCGGTCCATGGTGGGCGGCCACAAACATTGCGGTCCATATGGTGTATCGATCCAGGCAGCAAGCAGCGAAAGTGCAGGCCCACAACTGCGGAGCCAGCACCTCTCTCTCCTCTCTCTCTCTGCCCCAAAGCCAGATCCTCGGAGGTGGGAGACAAAAGAAGCAGACAAGTGAGTAAGGTGGTAAGGGCGCAAAAGTGCACGCAACACAAGGTAATGCACACTAGGGGCACATGGGAACCAGGTGAGACAGGTACGTTCCTACCGTACGCTCCCCCCCCACCAGGTAACCTACATTGCCCCTCCCTTACCCCTTACTGTATCCACAAAACACAACACTACCCATAAACATCTACTTTACAAATCAACAAACGTCCCTACTGTCTTCCCCGTTCCTCCCATAAACCAAATTCGTCTTCTCTCCCTCCTAACCAATCAAATTTGCCATTTTCAACTTTCATCATAATTTGTCATCACCAATTCATCATCAGTCCCTCCTAAGGAGGGAGAGATGGAATCACCCCAACGTCTCCTCCACGTCGTGATGCGTCTCACAAATCCTCACAGCAATTCTCATTTCCTGCAACAGAACAAAGAAAACACAGGTGTGGAGTCATCATCACCACAGGTAAGTGGCTGCGTATGGTGCGACAGGTTCATCAATCCTAACTATTTCCTAAATGACTTTAACAACTTTACATTACCCGGGGTCTTTCTCCTGCCAAACCATTGGCCCTCTTACACTATGGGTTCTAAAAACCAATTCCCATTGACCAAACTGTGGTGCTTTTCAATTTGGGGTCTCACTCCCCCGATTCATCTCCCGGTGCCCTCGCACAATTTCTGGGCTGTGGCGTGTACCTCTCCCAGCGGGTCTACCCACCTGCACACCTCCACCACTGCAGTTGCCTCCGAGCTTACCTGCTCCTCACCCTATCCTAACTACCTGGGGAAGGCCCTCTGGCGCTCTCCCCACTCGGTGCCCTCTCTGGCACTGGGCTACCCGGGTCCGTCCTCCGGATCCTCGGGCCCCACTGACACTAACGGCTCCCAGAGCCCACCTGCGGCCTCACCTGGCCGACATCCTCACAGTGGTGGAGTGCCCAACCAACTACACACACTAACAGGCTACACGCCCAGCCATTTCCACAACACTAATGCACCCATCCGCAATACCATTCTGCAACCGCACCACAAATGCCAATATCCAACCACAATTTACCTATACCCTCTACCTAACACTTACACTACCCGCCCTGGGTATCCGTGATGGGGGTCCACTCTTCCCCCATTCACACCTTCGCACCATGCACACCACTCCGTTCCACTTACTCCATGTACTCCACACACCTGTACTTGCACACCTGTGCTCTCACACCTGGTGCCAACTGCACCCTTCTCTCCCCAAGCGCATTCGCTCTGATCCACAACACTCACTACTCATACACTGCTCCACACACCTGTCCAGTTGCACACAGCATCATCTCATCTAACTACTCCCCTCTGAAACTTGCGCTTCCCAGTCGTCCCTTTAAACTATTGCGCTCCCACGTCATTATCATCCATACTAATCTACCTGCGTCCCCACTACAGGTATCAGTCACTAACTAACCTTAACGTCACCTAATGTCATCTTCGCTAGATCCCTACAATATAACCTAACCCACCCGGGCTAGTTTTCACTGCCATACACCCCATAAGCTATTGCTCCTTTGCCCCCATGGGAAGGGTGGCAGGGTTGCCATCCCACCACATCGGGCATCTCCCACTACCAATTTTGAACATCAAATTTCAACAAATCGAAAATTTGCCAATCACTGCCCATCATCTGCCAATCATTACTGCCACTCCTTTGCCAATCATCAAATTTTGTTTTTCTCTAATTTTGGGGCCAAAACACTAACCTCATCACACAGTCTACTCACTAATGCCTCTCGGTGCGCCAATTCACTTCTAAAGCTCGGCTTTGTAAAGCCAAGCCATGAATGCGGGCTGTTTGGTTCCAGCGGTTGGATACGTCCCGCATTCGGTGCAGGGAAGGAGGTTTACCCGGGCCGAGATCCCACGCACCATCTCGGCACGGAGCCATCCCATGGCTCGATCTCGACCTGCCGGAATGCCTCAACAAAAAGTGGTCGCCATGACGACCCTTCCTATCCAACCGCCCGCTCCACCTAGTGGAGCCTGGACGCGGCCGTTCCACGCGAGGCCCGGCACGCACCGAGGGCCCGATTCGGCTATAAGTCGTTCTAACCGCTGCTCCGTTTAACGTCGATGCTTCACCTGCATGCTTACACCCCGCAGCCCGTTCCTTGCTCACACATCCAGCCGTGCCCATGCTCCTCGTACCTTTCCTTACACACCCAGGTACACTCATTCCCCTCACAGCCTTGGTCACACACCTGACCACCGAACACTTTGGCACACATTCGTTGGTCGCACACCTCACCAACACACCTCTTCGCGCCCCCTCCTCGGTCACCTCCTCTGTGACAATCACAGGTGTGCTCTCATTCGCACACCCAACCACGTGCCTCACCACCAACTCCAGCATGCATTCCCACTCACGCTCTACCATTCCAGGTGTGCTTCCTTTCTCACCTGTCACAACCAACTCACGCTCCGTGTCACTCTTACTACTCTCACCCTTACTCTCGACAGCGCACTCTCTCCCCATGCACCTGTCCGTCACACACCTTTCTCGCGCACACTCTTGCGCACACTCTCCCGTCACACCCTCTGTAACACTCACCACAGGCGTGCATTCTTCCTTGCCTTTGACAGCGCACTCTTTCCCCATGCACCTGTCCGTCACACACCTTTCTCGCGCACACTCCTGCGCACACTCTCCCGTCACACCCTCTGTAACACTTACCACACCGCGCTTCCATGTGCTCCCTCGCACACGCGCTACGACCGACTCACTCTCGCCAGCACCCTCACTCCTTGGCACGCACTTTTTCCTCACACACCCCAGAGTCGGACTTTCTCGCACACCTCCTTTTTCGCACACCAGACCTGTCGCACACTTCACCAACGGCCTCTCACGAACACCCGGGTCCATCTCGACCCCCAAGCTTCTTAAATCCCCTGGCGCATCATACGCACGACCATATTGGTCACCACTTACACCGGGTCCTCTTTCTCTTCGCTTCTCCTCCATCACCTGCGAATCCCTCATCCGGTTAATGAGCACATCATCACGATCCGAACACAGACTTTGGACCAATTCTTTTACTTCCTCCTTTATCTCTTTCTTATCCTCTCTCCGTCGCTTCTTAATTTCGCTCACCCCTTCTTCCACTTCTTCTAATTTCTGCTTCACCTCTTTTATTCCCCGGTACGTCTCCTCAAGCTCGTCCTCCAAGGCTACCTTGACTGTTTCCATGTGCGTCCTCACCTGCCGGTCCTTCGTCTCCATTACCTCTATCACCTCGTCCAACCTCGTTGTCAGTCCCTCACGTACCATCTGACATTCCCTCTTCGTCGCTACCAAGTCATTTTTTAGGTCATTTTGTGTCGCTTTTAACCCTCCTATTACCGCTGTGTTCTTCTTTACCTGCTCCACTAACTCAGTCTGTCCCACCGTCAGCTGTTCCACCTCCTGCGTCAGGTCCTCTATGCCCCCTTGTAACTTTACAGTCCCCTTTCTCACCTCCTTCTCCATGCGCTCCTTACAGTGCCTCACCTCCTCGCGCACTCCTCCGACCTCCTCACTCACACCTCTTCTGATCTCCTCTCCCATCACTTGCATCTCCTGCCCAGATGCCACCCTCATCTGCTCCATTTCCTCCCTGTGAGCATCCAGTTGGGTTTCTACCCCCATTCTGACCCCCTCTATCTGCTGCCCCATTTGTTTAACTTCCCTTTCCGCTTGGTCCCTCATGTCCCTCAATTTGCCTTCCATACTGTTTTCTAACCCCTCTAACCCCTTTTGCATCCCTTCCATTTGATTCTCCTGGGCAGCCATTCTATTTTCTACCCCCATTAACCCATTTTTCACCTCTTTTATCCCGTTATCTAACCCCTCAAATTTGTCGTCTAACTTCCCAAATTTCTTGTCTAATCCCCTAAAATTATTGTCTAACCCCTCACCGGTACCCCTCGCTTCGTCCCTCATTACCCCCATTTGGCCCTCCAATCGCTCACCCTGAGCATCCATCCGCTTCCCCATTACCCCTAATTGCTCACTCTTCTTTTCCATAAGGGCCGTCATTTGCATCATAAATTGCTCCATGAGGGCCTGCATTTGGGCGATCCCTCCCACTTGTGCAGCGGGTGCGGCCGCCGTAGCTATGTGCGAGGCGCCATTTTGCGCGCCCGCAGCCTCGTGCGTGACGACGCTATTTTGCGAATCTGCTACCCTCACTGCTTCGCTCTCCTCCTGTCCCTCAATTTGGTCCTGGATCGACCCTGCCTCACTCCCTACTACCGGAACCCAGCCGTCTTGGTCTGCCATAGCGCGACTTTCAAAATTCGGGTTTTTTTTTTTTTTTTTGTAAAACACAATCAAAGTTCGCCGTTATAATTTCGAGCGCGTGAAACGCGCTCCGGATCGAATTCCACTTCCCGACACCAAAATGTTACCCTAATGGTACAATTGGTGTTCCAAAATTTGGGCCTAACTGAATTTAGTCCCAGGTCCGAATCCAACTCCTCGACACCAAATGTTACAGACGCGGTTTTGGATGTTAGTTTACCGAGCGGTTTGGTATGACCGCGTCTGCACAGTTTACCCGATTATACTCGAACGTTGGCCGAGTCGCGCTACGCTAAATCAATTGAGGAAAGGACACAGCGGCTGGGTTAAAATGACACGACACCAGGGGTACAGTTCTCAAGACCTCCGGAGGAGGTTATAATATTTCGGAACGTTAGATTACAAGGACAAGAGAGACAGCATAGGAAGGTAGGCACTTAAATACGGTCTTATAGTAGCCCCGACAGACGACAGATAAACGGGACAAGACTGACTCACACCGGGATTGATGGCAAGGGAGGGCAGGTAGTCGATGGCTCAAGGTGCACCTTGGCTCAGGGGCAGAATCGACCCGGTCCGGTCCGGTCCAGAGATGCGGGAGGTCTCTCTCAGCGCTAGAAGGTGACGTTCTTTCTCCAAGCTGGGGGCGCATCTGACGTCACGTCCGGTAAGTGGCTCCGTATATCCGGCGGGGAGTGAGTGACACGCCCTCGGCTCGTTAGCTCCGCCCCAGATGGAATCGGCCCGCCGCTTCTTATTGGGTGCTGGGGGTTACCGGGCTCCGCCCTTGACGAGGGGCCGACAGTCAGCCCCTTCGTGGTAACCCCGCCGGAGCACTTGGGCAATGGCGGCTAACCAAGCCGGAGTGAGGACGCACACTCCCCGCGCGCTGTTGTTGTAGTTGTTGTTGTTGTTGTTTCATGGGGAAGATGGGAGGAGGTATGGGGAGGTCCTAAACTCACTACTGGTGCCATACAATCACATTCTGGTGCAACGAAGAGTCAGAATTAATGGAAACGAGTCCTTAACTGACATAGACTAAGAATAACTAGCAAGATGTCCGAAAGTTGTCTACGTGAGATGCGGTAGACCTGGGCACGACATTTAATGGGGGAAAAAGGGGAAGGTCGGTTCTACAGAGTGTTGTTTACAGACAATGGGACTAGGGAATGGGGGATTGGGGATAGTTGGGGAGTATTGGGGAAATAGGGGAATATTTACAAGCGGATATGGAGGCCAAATCCCATATCCGCAACAATATTAAACAAATTCATGCATTTTTCAAGAAATTGAGCGAGGCAGGGTTGACCATCAACTTATCTAAGAGTGAGTTTGTAAAAGCACAGGTGGTGTTCCTAGGCCATGTAGTAGGTCAGGGTCAGGTGCAACCGGTGACAGCCAAGATAGAAGCCATTGATTGCTTCCAAGTTCCAAAAGGGAAGAAGGAGCTTATGAGATTCTTGGGTATGGCTGGTTGGTACCGGCGGTTCTGCAGGAATTTTTCTGATGTGGTAGCCCCTTTAACAAATTTGCTGAGGAAAGAGACCAAGTTTGTTTGGGATGACAAATGTCAAGCTGCCTTTGCCCGTGTCAAAGCAATATTAATGAGCTCTCCTGTCCTAGCAGCCCCGGAATTTCAAGCACCTTTCAAGTTGGCCATTGATGCAAGTGATGTGGGGGCTGGTGCAGTTCTTTTACAGGAAGATGAGAATGGAGTGGATCACCTGGTGTGCTACTATTCCAAAAAGTTTAACAAACACCAGGCAAATTATGCCACCATGGTAAAGGAGACCGTTGCTCTCCTGCTAGCGCTTCAGCATTATGAGGTGTATCTCGGAACTACTACCTTTCCTATAAAAGTCTTCACTGATCACAACCCCTTAACCTTCATTCAAAAAATGAAAAATAAAAATCAGAGGTTGATGAGATGGAGTTTGGCTTTGCAGGAGTTCAACTTGGAAATTGAGCATGTAAAGGGCAGGGACAATGTCGTTGCCGATGCTTTATCCAGCGTGAACTAACTTTGGAAATTCCTGTCGGTGGTTTGGAAGTTTTGTTGCTTTATTTTGGGGAATATTAATTATTGTTGTTCACGTGAATTGATCTTTTGGGAGTGAGTTTTACTTTTGTTGTTAAAAGAGTTTTTGCATGTAAAGAAAGTTTTCACTATGTTCCAACTTTCTTTCTTGACGGGGGGGGGGGGGGGGGAAGTGTTACGGATTCGTCACTTCCGTTGTTGTGGTTTTCATCCACTGCAAACATTTTTTATTCCATGTACTATTATTGTTGTCTGATGGACAACTGATTGAGCTGATGGAGCTGATTTGTTGATTTGTAATACTCAGTTCCAGAAAGAGGATAATAAGCTTGTTACATACACGTCAGGTGGGTCGACGACAACCGTTGGCTACCTGATGGTGCGTAGGCGAGATAGGGGGCACCTCCGGGACACAAAGGTGATCCCGGGGGAGGAGGCTGTTTCACAGCACCACTTGGTTGTCTGCGACGTAAGGGTGAAAGGTGCGAGGAGAGCTCGGCGGGTGAAGTACCAACCGAGAATGAAGGTGTGGAGGTTGAAAGAGGTGACAGTAAGGGAGGCATTAAAAGAGAGGCTGAGTAGGGTAGAGGATGATGTGGTTGAGCTTGAAAGTGGTTGGATGTCAATGAAAGCTAGTCTGTTGGGAGCCGTTGGTGAGGTATGTGGATGGATAAAAGGACCACCGAGGCACTCAGAAACATGGTGGTGGGATGATGAAGTTGGATAGAGGATTGACGAGAAGAGAAAGAAGGTCAAAGAGTGGCAGAAGGCGAAGGGTACGGTAGCAGAAACAGCAGAGCATGGAAGTTATAAGGCAGGCAAGAAGGCTGCAAAGAAAGGTAGCAAAGGCGCAGGAGGCATGTAGGAAAATGTTCGGAGAACGCTTGGATTCGGAAGAGGGTCAGAGAGCAGTATTCAGGATTGCAAAGCAGATAGCGAAAGAGAGGTGTGATGTGATGGGGGTGAGTTGCTTGAAGGATGAAGTGGGACAAATCGTTGTGGACCCAGATGGAATTAAAGGAAGATGGAAAAGATATATGGAAATGCTGTTGAATACAGAGAATGAATGGGATGGCAACATAGAGAGTAACCCAGTTTTAGGACGAGCAGAGAAGATAACTGAGAAGGAAGTTGAGGAAGCGATAAAAGCAATGAAGAGTAGAAAAGCGGCAGGGCCGACGGGAGTTGTGGGAGATATGTTGAAGGCAGCAGGAAGTTGGGTTGTGAAGAGAATGACAGATCTGTAATCTGGCGGTGAAAGAAGACCGCATTCCAGTGGATTGGGAACTGAGTACCCTCGTCCCTCTATACAAGGGGAAAGGTGACCCTCTAGAGTGTGGCTCGTACCAAGCGATAAAGTTATTGGAGCATGGAATGAAGGTGTTGGAGAGGAGGATAAGGAAGAAAGTGAAGATCGACGAAATGCAGTTTGGATTTATGCCAGGAAGTGGAACGACAGACGCGCTTTTTATTGTGAGGCAGTTGCAGGAGACGTACATGAAGAGGAAGAAGTTGTTTCTTGGGTTTGTTGATCTGGAGAAAGCATTCGATAGGGTTCTACGCAAAGTATTGACATGGGCAATGAGGAAGTTAGGAGTGGAGGAATGGTTGATCAGAGTAGTGGTGGCAATGTACAAAAGAGCGCGCACAGCTGTAAGGACGAAGGACGGGAACAGTGGTGAGTTTGAGGTGAAGGTGGGAGTGCATCTAGGGTCGGTACTAAGTCCACTACTATTTGTAGCTGTGATGGAGGTGCTGGCTCAGAACGTAAAGGAGGGTTTACCGTGGGAGTTGTTGTATGCAGATGATCTGGTGTTGATTGCGGAAAGTATGGATGGACTGAAGGAAAAGATGAACAAGTGGAAGGAATGTATGGAGACAAAAGGTCTGAAGGTGAATATCGGAAAGACGAAGGTGATGGCAGGTGTTAAAGCATGTGGTGAAGTGGAAAGAACTGGGAAGTGGCCCTGTGCTGTGTGCAGGAAGGGTGTCGGAGTGAACTCCATTCAATATACAATGTGCGCTGAGTGGGTTCATCAAAAATGTAGTGGTCTGAGATGGTCATTAACCATTGTGGCAGCTACATTCAAATGTAAGGTGTGCACAGAGGGAGCTGCAGATGGAGGATATGTTGAGTTGAATCTTGGAGACGGCATGAAGCTGGAAGGTGTGAAAACATTTTGCTACCTCGGAGACATGCTGAATGGAGAAGGTGGATCAGACTCGGCAACGGTTGCTCGAGTGAGATGTGCATGGAAGAAGTTTCGGGAACTGAGTGGCGTGCTGATGAGGAGGGGAGTGTCGCTGAAGCTGAAGCTGAAGGGAAAGGTGTATGCTGCATGTGTGAGAAGTGTTATGATTTATGGGAGCGAGACATGGCTAATGAACGAAGAGCAGCAACGAAGGTTGGAAAGGGTGGAAATGCGAATGGTTCGATGGATGTGCGGAGTATCGTTGAGAGAGAGGAAGACAAATGATGAATTGCGAAAAATGATGGGAATACAGCCTGTGATTGATGCTGTGAAGAGGAACAGGTTGAGATGGTTTGGTCATGTGTTGAGGAAGGATGAAAGTGACTGGTTGAGAAGAGTGATGGAAATGAATGTCGAAGGAAGTAGAGGACGGGGAAGACCGAGAAAGACTTGGCTAAAGATGGTGGAAGAAGAAATGTGGGCAAGGGGGTTAACAAGGAGAGATGCAGAAAATAGGGCAAGATGGTGAAGATTGTCATGGGGACTGCAAGGCTAACCCCCGCTCTCGCAGGGAAAATGGCCTTAAAATGCATGTTGTTGTTGTTGTTGTACTATTATTGTTGTCGTTTAAGGGAAATAGAGATTACTATTTTCAAAAGGTAAAAAAGTTAATGTTTTAAATGAAACCGGAACCGGACGACGATGAAGAGGGAGAGGAGGAAAAGAAGGCGGAGCGAGTGAGTCGGAAAAGAAGCCGAGCTGCTTCAAGGTCCTGAGCGAACGTTGGCGAACGAGGGTCACGTGTGAACTTTGGGTTTCCTGGGAAAGGGATTCTTGCGACAGAGTTGTTATCGCTGTGACAGATAAACCTGCGTGACAGGTTTTGCGGTTGATTCCGACGAGAATCATCGGAGTGCCGTTACGCCACGAGAACGGGCCGTCGGCCATTTTTACCTCGCGCAGGATTTGCGCTTCGCTCAAGGTTTTTCACCTCGCTTCGACCATTTTCACCGCGTTCAGACGTTAATCTGGTGTGGGTGTGTTACGTGGCTTTTGAGTGGGAAATCTGCGGTTCGCCGATTGGGAGCCGTGGAACGTCCATACTAGAGGGTGTGATTTCCCAGTCGCCTGGAGGGCACCTTTGTGCAGCTTTGGCAGCGTGACTGTGACTCATCCGAACGGGATTCTGGTCTCGATTAGACATCGTTTTGACTATCACTGGAGCGGATCGACTTTGGCTTGATGCCGGAATAGAGACTTTGGGAATGTTCTTCTTTTCGCTCACTTGGAGCACAGTGAGTTATATTGTACGAACCTGATGGTACCATCATAGGAAATATATATTGGTTGTACAATTTATTACTATTGTTGTTGTACTGTTATTCTTGTCTGATCTTAATACAATACTTGTTTTTTGGTAACAATTGGTGTGGTTTCGCCATTGATCTTTGACATACAGAATAACACATCTTTCTGCCGTGACTCCTCTCGGGGCTCGGAGGTACACCGTGACCATGACCAGGGTTTGGGGAGGAGCACGTACAGGTGTTTTCAATTTCGTGGCTGTGAGGTGTTTTTAATTTCGTGGTTGTGAGGTGTTTTTAATTTCGTGGTTGTGAGGTGTTTTTAATTTCGTGGCTGTGAGGTGTTTTTAATTTTGTGGCTGTGAGGTGTTTTTAATTTCGTGGCTGTGAGGTGTTTTTAATTTCGTAGCTGTGAGGTGTTTTTAATTTCGTGGCTGTGAGGTGTTTTTAATTTCGTGGCTGTGAGGTGTTTTTAATTTCGTGGCTGTGAGGTGTTTTTAATTTCGTGGCTGTGCGGTGTTTTTAATTTCGTGGCTGTGAGGTGTTTTTAATTTTGTGGCTGTGAGGTGTTTTTAATTTTGTGGCTGTGAGGTGTTTTTAATTTTGTGGCTGTGAGGTGTTTTTAATTTCGTGGCTGTGAGGTGTTTTTAATTTGGTGGCTGTGAGGTGTTTTGAATTTTGTGGCTGTGAGGTGTTTTTAATTTTCTGGCTGTGAGGTGTTTTTAATTTCGTGGCTGTGAGGTGTTTTTAATTTCGTGGCTGTGAGGTGTTTTTAATTTCGTGGCTGTGAGGTGTTTTTAATTTCGTGGCTGTGAGGTGTTTTTTATTTCATGGCTGTGAGGTGTTTTTTATTTCATGGCTGTGAGGTGTTTTTTATTTCATGGCTGTGAGGTGTTTTTAATTTTGTGGTGGTGAGGTGTTTTTAATTTTGTGGTGGTGAGGTGTTTATAATTACGTGTTTCGTGGTTGAGGTGTTTTCAATTTCGTTGCTGTGAGGTGTTTTTAATTTTGTGGCGGTGAGGTGTTTATAATTACGTGTTTCGTGGTTGTGAGGTGTTTTCAATTTTGTGGTGGTGAGGTGCTTTGAATTACTTGGTGGTGAGGTACATCACAACACAACAACTCAGGTACAGTCATTTTTCCTCAGCTAAAATAAGCCCGCTCCTCAGTAACGACGCGTGGTGAGGCGAGTGCAGCGAGCCCAGCGAAACTAGTTTATATATATATATATACAGTCACGTGAAAAAGTAAGTGCACCCCATGTAAAGTTTTGACTTTTTCAACATATTTCAACATACAGCTATTTGATCTTCATTTCAACAATATTGATAGATAAAGGTGATATAATATAACAAATATCATGAAACATTTACATTTTGTAGTCCATTGTATAATTTAAATAAACATAAATGCAAATTTCGTATGTGGAAAAAGTAAGTACACCCCTACATTTATCACTACTTCAAATACCTAAAATTAGAATCAGGTGCACCAGCTCAGGTGCAAATGATTAGAACATCGTTAGAGAGGATCTTGGAGGAACCTGTCTTATTTAAACCTCAGACATTTAGTTTGGTTTGCTCTTTGTTGTTGAAGTGTGCGGCGTCACCATGCCCAGATGAAAAGAGCTCTCTGAGGCCTTCAGAAAGAAGGTTATAGATGCCAACGAGTCTGGGAAGGGATTTAAAAAGACCTCCAAACAATTTGAAATCAATCATTCGACTGTCCGGAAGATCATCTACAAGTGGAGAATATTCCAAACAACTGCCAATTTGTTCAGGCCAGGCCTCCCCAGCAAGTTCAGCCCGAGAGCAGACCGCAAGATGCTGAAAGAAGTCTCTAAGAACCCCAGAATGTCATCATGGGACCTACAGGTAGCTCTTGCCACTGTTGATGTCAAAGTGCACGAGTCTACCATGAGAAAGAGGCTGCACAAATTTGATCTACATGGGGGGTGTGCCAGGAGGAAACCTTTGCTGTCCAGAAAGAACATCAGGGCAAGACTAAAGTTTGCCAATGAACACCGAGGCAAAGACCAGCACTTCTGGAACAATGTGCTCTGGACAGGTGAGTCAAAGGTAGAGCTATTTAGCCACTACCAGAAGACATGTTTGGTGAAAACCAAAGACAGCATTTGACCACAAGAACCTGATGCCAACTGTAAAGCATGGTGGTGGAAATAGTATGGGTTGGGGGCAGCTTTGCTGCATCAGGGCCTGGGCAGCTCACCATCATCGAATCCACTATGAATTCTTCATTGTACCAGAGGGTGCTTGAGGATAATGTGAGGCCATCTGTCAGAAAGTTGAAGCTCAACCGAAGGTGGACCTTGCAACATGACAATGACCCTAAACATACCAGTAAATCCACCAAGGAATGGCTGAAAAGAAATAAATGGAGGGTTCTGGAATGGCCACGTCAAAGCCCGGATCAAAATCCCATGGAGATGTTGTGGGTGGATTTGAAACGAGCTGTGCATGCAAGAACCCCTCAAACATCGCACAGCTGAAAGAATTCTGCATGGAGGAGTGGGCAAAAAATTTCTCCCAGTCGATGTCAGAGACTGGTAGACAGTTATAAGAAACGCCTACTTGAGGTTGTTTCTGCCAAAGGGGGCAATACCACCTATTAGAGCCAAGGGTGTACTTTTTCCACATGCGAAATTTGCATTTATGTTTAAATTTAAATTATACAATGGACTACAAAATGTAAATGTTTCATGATATTTGTTATATTTTATCACCTTTATCTATCAATATTGTTGAAATGAAGATCAAATAGCTGTGTGTTGAAATATGTTGAAAAAGTCTAAACTTTACATGGGGTGTACTTACTTTTTCACGTGACTGTATATCGATTTGTATCCTCTGTTTTCATCCCCGTCGGGGTCGCCTTGGCCCCAATCGCCGTCTGGGTTGTCCTGGACCCGGCAATAGTGATTGTCGTGATCGTTTGTTGTTGCTGGGGGGAAATTGAGTGTCGAGTCATTTTTATTTGTCGGGGATCTGTGCTTCAGTGATTTGCTGGAGGAATTACAGCATGTTAATTGTTCTTTTGAAGCTCCAAACAGAAGACGATGACACAAGGATGGGAGAGTCGGGAAGTGATTGGCGACCTCAAGATGGACCTCCTCCTCCCTACAGCAGCGTCCTGCCAGCTGAAGGTAAACAGTGTTTCTACTTGAGGGTGCAGATGATTGATCAAATCTTTCCTTCACTCAGTGCATTTCGGGATTTAAATGATGTGTATGAATAAAACATGACGTGTATGAATGAAACATGACGTGTATGAATGAAACATGACGTGTATGAATGAAACATGACATGTATGAATGAAACATGACATGTATGAATGAAACATGACGTGTATGAATGAAACACGACGTGTATGAATGAAACATGGTGTAGGAATAAAACATGACGTGTATGAATGAAACATGACGTGTATGAATGAAACATAACGTGTATGAATGAAACATGACGTGTTTGAATAAAACATGACGTGTATGAATAAAACATGACGTGTATGAATGAAACATGACGTGTATGAATGAAACATGACGTGTATGAATGAAACATGACGTGTATGAATGAAACATGACGTGTATGAATGAAACATGACGTGTATGAATGAAACATGACGTGTATGAATGAAACGTGACGTGTATGAATGAAACGTGACGTGTATGAATGAAACGTGACGTGTATGAATGAAACGTGACGTGTATGAATGAAACATGACGTGTATGAATGAAACGTGACGTGTATGAATGAAACGTGACGTGTATGAATGAAACGTGACGTGTATGAATGAAACGTGACGTGTATGAATGAAACGTGACTTGTATGAATGAAACGTGACGTGTATGAATGAAACATGACGCATGTGATTGAAACATGACGCGTGTGATTGAAACATGACGCGTGTGATTGAAACATGACGCGTGTGATTGAAACATGACGCGTGTGATTGAAACATGACGCGTGTGATTGAAACATGACGCGTGTGATTGAAACATGACGCGTGTGATTGAAACATGACGCGTGTGATTGAAACATGACGCGTGTGATTGAAACATGACGCGTGTGATTGAAACATGACGCGTGTGATTGAAACATGACGCGTGTGATTGAAACATGACGCGTGTGATTGAAACATGACGCGTGTCATTGAAACATGACGCGTGTCATTGAAACATGACGTGTGTGATTGAAACATGACGCGTGTGATTGAAACATGACGCGTGTGATTGAAACATGACGCGTGTGATTGAAACATGACGCATGTGTGATTGAAATGTGACGTGTGTGATTGAAACATGACGCGTGTGATTGAAACGTGACGCGTGTGATTGAAACGTGACGCGTATGAATGAAACGTGACGCATGTGTGATTGAAATGTGACGCATGTGTGATTAAAAACGACGCGTGTGATTGAAACGACGCGTGTGTTTGAAACATGACGCGTGTGATTGAAACATGACGCGTGTGATTGAAACATGACGCGTGTGATTGAAACGTGACGCGTGTGATTGAAACGTGACGCGTGTGATTGAAACGTGACACGTGTGATTGAAACATGACGCGTGTGATTGAAACGTGACGCGTGTGATTGAAACGTGACGCGTGTGATTGAAACGTGACGCGTGTGATTGAAACATGACGCATGTGATTGAAACATGACGCGTGTGATTGAAACATGACGTGTGTCATTGAAACATGACGTGTGTGATTGAAACATGACGCGTGTGATTGAAACGTGATGCGTGTGATTGAAACGTGACGCGTGTGATTGAAACGTGACGCGTATGAATGAAACGTGACGCATGTGTGATTGAAATGTGACGCATGTGTGATTAAAAACGACGCGTGTGATTGAAACGACGCGTGTGTTTGAAACATGACGCGTGTGATTGAAACATGACGCGTGTGATTGAAACATGACGCGTGTGATTGAAACATGACGCGTGTGATTGAAACATGACGCGTGTGATTGAAACATGACGCGTGTGATTGAAACATGACGCGTGTGATTGAAACATGACGCGTGTGATTGAAACATGACGCGTGTGATTGAAACATGACGCGTGTGATTGAAACATGACGCGTGTGATTGAAACATGACGCGTGTGATTGAAACATGACGCGTGTGATTGAAACATGACGCGTGTGATTGAAACATGACGCGTGTGATTGAAACATGACGCGTGTGATTGAAACATGACGCGTGTGATTGAAACATGACGCGTGTGATTGAAACATGACGCGTGTGATTGAAACATGACGCGTGTGATTGAAACATGACGCGTGTGATTGAAACATGACGCGTGTGATTGAAACATGACGCGTGTGATTGAAACATGACGCGTGTGATTGAAACATGACGCGTGTGATTGAAACATGACGCGTGTGATTGAAACATGACGCGTGTGATTGAAACATGACGCGTGTGATTGAAACATGACGCGTGTGATTGAAACATGACGCGTGTGATTGAAACATGACGCGTGTGATTGAAACATGACGCGTGTGATTGAAACATGACGCGTGTGATTGAAACATGACGCGTGTGATTGAAACATGACGCGTGTGATTGAAACATGACGCGTGTGATTGAAACATGACGCGTGTGATTGAAACATGACGCGTGTGATTGAAACATGACGCGTGTGATTGAAACATGACGCGTGTGATTGAAACATGACGCGTGTGATTGAAACATGACGCGTGTGATTGAAACATGACGCGTGTGATTGAAACATGACGCGTGTGATTGAAACATGACGCGTGCGATTGAAACATGACGCGTGCGATTGAAACATGACGCGTGCGATTGAAACATGACGCGTGCGATTGAAACATGACGCGTGCGATTGAAACATGACGCGTGCGATTGAAACATGACGCGTGCGATTGAAACATGACGCGTGCGATTGAAACATGACGCGTGCGATTGAAACATGACGCGTGCGATTGAAACATGACGCGTGCGATTGAAACATGACGCGTGCGATTGAAACATGACGCGTGCGATTGAAACATGACGCGTGTGATTGAAACATGACATGTGTGATTGAAACATGACATGTATCAATGAAACATGATGTCTGAAATGAGAGAGCGTCAATCTCCATGAAATTATACATATCTTCCGATCGGTGCTCAATTTACCTCTTCCTTCCCGCTTCCTCCCTATTTATCTGTGTGATGTTCATTTGCCTCCTCATCTAATCCTCATTTATCTCGTCGATGTTCATTTGCCTTCTCATCTATTCCTCATTTATCTCGTCTGTTCATTTGCCTTCTCATCTATTCCTCATTTATATCATCGAGTACCCACCATACCCAGCTGCTCCTGGACTCTGTGCCCTTTCCTCCTGGCAAGGTGGAAAAGTTTCTGTCAACCCTCGACTCTGATTCTGCAACTGGTCCTGACGGCATCAGCCCACGGGTCCTAAAATCATGTTTTCCGCTCTTTCACTCCCTCTCTCTGTTCTCTTCACCCTCTCTTTTGCTCAAGGTCATCTGCCATCTGCTTGGAAATCAGCCAACATCACCGCTTTGCACAAAAAAGGTGCAAAAACAGATCCATATCAACTACAGACCAATCAGCCTTCTCCCAATTATCAGCAAAGTCATGGAATCCATCATTGCTTCAGATATGAAATCTTTCCTCTTCTCCAATGGCTTGATCTCTGACCATCAATTTGGTTTCAGACCTGGTCACTCTACTCTGGATATGCTGCTTCTGCTTTCTCAACAATGGATGGAGGTCCTCAATGCCAAACAGGAAATTAGAGCTGTCTCCCTTGACATATCACGTGCCTTCGATACGGTCTGGCACCCCGCTCTGCTCACCAAACTCTCCTCCTTTGGTATCCATGGAAATCTCCACGCATGGCTGGCGGACCTCCTCTCGAGTCGTAGTCAACGTGTGGCCCTGAATGGGTTTCTCTCATCTCCTCTTCCCGTTCAGGCTGGAGTTCCCCAAGGCATTGTCCTGGGCCCTGTGCTTTTTCTGGTCTTCATCAATGATCTCTCTGACTCTCTTGAAAATCCTCTCTATCTCTTTGCTGTCGACTCTACTCTCTGTCGCTCCATTCCTCATCCCTCAGATCGGCAGTCTGCAGCCTCCTCACTCTCTGCAGACCTGGTCAAAATCACAGACTGGGCAAACAAGTGGAACATGTCTTTCAATCCTGACAAATCTCACACTCTTATGATGTCTCTCCGAAAAGACCGACTGGACAACCCTCCCATCCACTTTCTGAATAATCCTCTCCAAGAAGTTCTGTCACTCAAGCTTTTGGGTCTCACTATCTGCCATGATCTTTCCTGGGAAAACCACATTTCAAATCTGGCCTCCAAAGCCAGTCGCCGACTGGGCATCCTCTGTCGTGCGAAGTCCTTCCTTGGCACACCTGAGCTCCTCACCACATACAAGGCTTTCATCCGCCGCTCAATGGAATACTGCTCTCCCCTCTGGGCTGGTGCTCCTGCCTCACACCTAGCTCGACTTCACGCTGTTGAAACCAAAGCGTTCAGAATCATTGGAATCTCCCGCGATGAAGCTAACTCCAAGGGCCTTTCACTCACTCACCGCAGGCAGGTTGGTGGTCTTTCCGTCTTCTACCGACTCCTCTCTGGCCTTGCCCCCCCCCCCCCAGCTCTCTCTGGGCTCTGTCCCCCAAATATTCCTACAGGTCGCACAAGATCTGCCTGCAACCCTCTTATGGTGAAACTGCCAAAATCAAGACTTTCTGCTCACCTTCACTCCTTCATTCCTCTTTTCTCCCGCCTCTGGAACAAACTCCCTCATTCTCTTCAATCCCACTCCACCCCCCAGGTCTTTAAAACAGCTGTTCACCACCATCTCTTATCTTCCCCCATCCAAAACCTTGATCTTTTCTACCCCCGCTAATTTCACCCCAAATCCTACACTTTTTTGAAACACCAACTTCTGTCCTGGAAGTGCTTGGTCTCCTTGTGTTTTACACCTCTCCCGCCCCCCCCCCCCCTTCCCACGCCTCCTCCCCCCAAGCCCTCTCCCTTCAGCGCTTCTCCCTGCTCTCAGGTGTTGTGTTTGTGTGCTTCCCCTCCTCTCCCCATCTTGTCTTCCACTCCCTCTTTTTGTATGTTTTGTTTGTCTGGTTGATTTGTTTGTGAAATAAATGTTAGCTCTTTCACGAGCCTCGATTCAGAATACAAAAATTTTTTTCCTCCTCATCTATTCCTCATTTATCTCATCGATGTTCATTTGCCTCATCATCTATTCCTCATTTATCTCATCGATGTTCATTTGCCTCATCATCTATTCCTCATTTGCCTCCATCTATTCCTCATTTATCTCATCTATTCCTCATTTGCGTCATCATCGATTCGTCATTTATCTCATCGATGTTCATTTGCCTCATCATCTATTCCTCATTTATCTCATCGATATTCATTTGCCTCATCATCTATTCCTCATTTATCTCATCGATGTTTATTTGCCTCATCATCTATTCCTCATTTATCTCATCGATTTTCATTTGCCTCCTCATCTATTCCTCATTTATCTCATTGATGTTCATTTGCCTCCATCTATTCCTCATTTATCTCATCGATGTTCATTTGCCTCCATCTATTCCTCATTTATCTCATCGATGTTCATTTGCCTCCATCTATTCCTCATTTATCTCATCGACGTTCATTTGCCTCATCATCTATTCCTCCTTTATCATCGATTTTCATTTGCCTCATCTATTCCTCATTTATCTCATCGACGTTCATTTGCCTCATCTATTCCTCATTTATCTCATCGATGTTCATTTGCCTCCTAATCGATGTTCATTTTCCTCCTCATCTATTCCTCATTTATCTCATCGATGTTCATGTGCCTCCTCATCTATTCCTCATTTATCATCGATGTTCGTGTGCCTCCTCATCTATTCCTCATTTATCTCATCGATGTTCATTTGCCTCATCATCTATTCCTCATTTATCTCATCGATGTTCATTTGCCTCCGAATCGATGTTCATTTACCTCCTCATCTAATCCTCATTTATCTCATCGATGTTCATTTGCCTCCTCATCTATTCCTCATTTATCTCATCGATGTTCATATGCCTCCTCATATATTCCTCATTTATCTCATCGATGTTCATTTTCCTCCTCATCTATTCCTCATTTATCTCATCGATGTTCATTTGCCTCCATCTATTCCTCATTTATCTCATCGATGTTCATTTTCCTCCTCATCTATTCCTCATTTATCTCATCGATGTTCACGTGCCTCCTCATCTATGCCTCATTTATCATCGATGTTCGTGTGCCTCCTCATCTATTCCTCCTTTATCTCATCGATGTTAATTTGCCTCCTCATTTATTCCTCATTTATCTCATCGATGTTCATTTGCCTCATCATCTATTCCTCATTTATCTCATCGATGTTCGTTTGCCTCCTCATCTATTCCTCATTTATCTCATCGATGTTAATTTTCCTCCTCATCTATTCGTCATTTATCTCATCGATGTTCATTTGCCTCATCATCTATTCCTCATTTATCTCATCGATGTTCGTTTGTCTCCTCATCTATTCCTCATTTATGTCATTGATGTTCATTTTCCTCCTCATCTATTCCTCATTTATCTCATTGATGTTCGTGTGCCTCCTCATCTATTCCTCCTTTATCTCATCGATGTTAATTTGCCTCCTCATCTATTCCTCATTTATCTCATCGATGTTCATTTGCCTCATCATCTATTCCTCATTTATCTCATTGATGTTCGTTTGCCTCCTCATCTATTCCTCATTTATCTCATCGATGTTCATTTGCCTCATCATCTATTCCTCATTTATCTCATCGATGTTCATTTGCCTCATCATCTATTCCTCATTTATCTCATCGATGTTCGTGTGCCTCCTCATCTATTCCTCATTTATCTCATCGATGTTCGTGTGCCTCCTCATCTATTCCTCATTTATCTCATCGATGTTCATTTGCCTCCTAATCGATGTTCATTTTCCTCCTCATCTATTCCTCATTTATCTCATCGATGTTCACGTGCCTCCATCTATTCCTCATTTATCTCATCGATGTTCGTGTGCCTCCTCATCTATTCCTCATTTATCTCATCGATGTTCATTTTCCTCCTCATCTATTCCTCATTTATCTCATCGATGTTCATTTTCCTCCTAATCGATGTTCATTTTCCTCCTCATCTATTCCTCCTTTATCTCATTGATGTTCACGTGCCTCCTCATCTATCCCTCATTTATCTCATCGATGTTTGTGTGCCTCATCTATTCCTCCTTTATCTCATCGATGTTCATTTGCCTCCTCATCTATTCCTCATTTATCTCATCGATGTTCATTTGCCTCATCATCTATTCCTCATTTATCTCATCGATGTTCGTGTGCCTCCTCATCTATTCCTCATTTATCTCATCGATGTTCGTGTGCCTCCTCCTCTATTCCTCATATGTCTCTTTGTTATAGTGAAACTGTTTGTTAGATCCTGATTGGTCAGAAGTCCTGCTTGGTAACTGGTGTAACGAATGGGGTTCTAGGGCCGGCATCCATGTTGATTTGTACTTTCTACCCAATGTGCTTCCTTTCAGGCCAAGTCGGGGCCTTCTCTCCCGCCAAACCTCCGGCCTACAATGTCGCAGCGTCGTTGCCATCGTATGAGGAGGCAGAGAAGGCGAAAGGTTCAAATCCAACTCCGACTACGGTCATTCCAGCACCAGATTGTGTAAGATTCCTGAAAACCATTGCATGACATCCATGATCTGTTCTATTCATCGTTTATCTTTTACTATTTACTAGTAAACCAACTGTGCTCAAGATGTGAACAGGTTCAGAATACACAACAACAACATGCATTTTAAAGGCCATTTTCCCTGCTAGAGCGGGGGTTAGCCTTGCGGTCCCCATGACAATCTTCTCCATTTTGCCCTATTTTGCTGCATCTCTCCTTGTTAACCCCCTTGCCCGCATTTCTTCTTCCACCATCTTTAGCCAAGTCTTTTTCGGTCTTCCCCGTCCTCTGCTTCCTTCTACATTCATTTCCATCACTCTTCTCAACCAGTCACTTTCATCCTTCCTCAACACATGACCAAACCATCTCAACCTGTTCCTCTTCACAGCATCAATCACAGGCTCTATTCCCATCATCTTTCGCAATTCATCATTTGTCTTCCTCTCTCTCAACGATACTCCACACATCCACCGAACCATTCGCATTTCCACCCTTTCCAACCTTCGTTGCTGCTCTACGTTCATTACCCATGTCTCGCTCCCATAAATCATAACACTTCTCACACATGCAGCATACACCTTTCGCTTCAGCTTCAATGACACTCCCCTCATCATCAGCACGCCACCCAGTTCCCGAAACTTCTTCCATGCACATCTCACTCGAGCAACCGTTGCCGAGTCTGATCCACCTTCTCCATTCAGCATGTCTCCGAGGTAGCAAAATGTTTTCACACCTTCCAGCTTCATGCCGTCTCCAAGATCCAACTCAACATTTCCTCCATCTGCAGCTCCCTCTGTGCACACCTTACATTTGAATGTAGCTGCCACACTGGTTAATGACCCTCTCAGACCACTACATTTTTGATGAACCCACTCAGCGCACATTGTACATTGAATGGAGTTCACTCCGACACCCTTCCTGCACACAGCACAGGGCCACTTCCCAGTTCTTTCCACCTCACCACATGCTTTACCACTTGCCATCACCTTCGTCTTTCCGATATTCACCTTCAGACCTTTTGTCTCCATACATTCCTTCCACGTGTTCATCTTTTCCTTCAGTCCATCCATACTTTCCGCAATCAACACCAGATCATCTGCATACAACAACTCCCACGGTAAACCCTCCTTTACGTTCTGAGCCAGCACCTCCATCACAGCTACAAATAGTAGTGGACTTAGTACCGACCCCTGATGCATTCCCACCTTCACCTCAAACTCACCACTGTTCCCGTCCTTCGTCCTTACAGCTGTGCGCGCTCTTTTGTACATTGCCATCACTACTCTGATCAACCATTCCTCCACTCCTAACTTCCTCAATGCCCATGTCAATACTTTGCGTGGTACCCTATAGAATGCTTTCTCCAGATCAACAAACCCAAGAAACAACTTCTTCCTCTTCTCCATGTACTTCTCCTGCAACTGCCTCACAATGAAAAGCGCGTCTGTCGTTCCTCTTCCTGGCATAAATCCAAACTGCATTTCGTCGATCTTCACTTTCTTCCTTATTCTCCTCTCCAACACCCTTTCCAATACCTTCATTCCATGCTCCAATAACTTTATCGCTCGGTACGAGCCACACTCCAGAGGGTCACCTTTCCCCTTGTATAGAGGGATGAGGGTACTCAGTTCCCAATCCACTGGAATGCGGCCTTCTTTCACCACCAGATTAAAGATCTCTGTCATTCTCTTCACACCCCAACTTCCTGCTGCCTTCAACATATCTCCCACAACTCCCGTCGGCCCTCCCGCTTTTCTACCCTTCATTGCTTTTATCGCTTCCTCAACTTCCTTCTCAGTTATCTTCTCTGCCGGTCCTAAAACAGGGTTACTCTCTATGTTGCCATCCCATTCATTCTCTGTATTCAACAGCATTTCCATATATCTTTTCCATCTTCCTTTAATTCCATCTGGGTCGACAACGATTTGTCCCACTTCATCCTTCAAGCAACTCACCCCCATCACATCACACCTCTCTTTCGCTATCTGCTTTGCAATCCTGAATACCGCTCTCTGACCCTCTTCCGAATCCAAGCGTTCTCCGAACATTTTCCTACATGCCTCCTGCGCCTTTGCTACCTCTTTCTTTGCAGCCTTCCTGGCTGCCTTATAACTTTCATGCTCTGCTGTTTCTGCTCCCGTACCCTTCGCCTTCTGCCACTCCTTGAACTTCTTCCTCTTCTCGTCAATCCTCTTTCCAACTTCATCATCCCACCACCATGTTTCCGAGTGCCTCGGTGGTCCTTTTGTCCATCCACATACCTCACCAACGGCTCCCAACAGACAAGCTTTCATTGACATCCAACCACTTTCAAGCTCAACCACATCATCCTCGATGTTCCACATCATTCAGAATGTTCTTCAATATTATCATTCAATATTATCATTCAATATTATCATTCAATATTATCATTCAATATTATCATTCGTTTTTATTATTTGACGTTTTTCGAAGTTAAGTCTGTTCACAATTGTATTTTGTCGAAACTGTATTTATCTTTCGGTGTGTGAAGTTATTGTGTGCAACTTTGGTTGTTTCTCGGTGTTTATCTTTCATAAATTGATCGTCTGTTTGCCGTGTCGCGAGCAAGGCCGTTGCCGCGTCGCGAACGATTTGAAATCGAAGTTAAGTGATTGTCCCATTTGTATTTTCGTTTAAACTGTATTTATTTATGGTGTTGTACGTATATTGTGTCCCGACGGAGATTTTTCGGTGCAAATCTTTCATACCTGTATTGAAAATCGTGTTAATTCGTGTCGTGTCTTGAGGCCTTGTACAGTGTGCACTGTACAACCTTGAGGCTTTGTTTTTCTCTCAGCGGTCCGTCGTTTGTGATCCAATAACTTTCGTTCTCTGTATTCCCAGTCTTTTCACCCATAGCCTACTTCCTTGTGTAAATCTCAACTCAAAAAAAAAAAAAAAAAAAATATTTCCTTCTCTGTTCTCATTCGTTTATTCATTCTTATTCGTTCGTTCGTTCTTCGACCACGTGTTTCTCCCCCATTTCCCCAGATAGTTTTCACTCATTAACCTTCAATGTTTACACTTTCCCCTCAAGTTATGTATTCCGTCATATTTTATAACACCTTTTTCTTCTTCTTCTTTAAAAGGCTGCTTTCGACTTGCTCACCAAATCAATTCATCCCAAAAAAAATATCCATCTCCTATAGTGCCTTTTTTCTACATTCCCTAAACTCTCCTGCACTCCATCCTCCATCCAGCGTCCTTAAACGTATTTTTAACTCGAAGGTCACAAGAAACTCATTTTGCAATAAATGTTCGTTTCCCATAAATCGTACACTTTCAAAAATCCAATCTCACCCCTCCCCTCCAAATCTTCCCCATCACCCCTCCCCTCCAAATCTTCCCCATCACCCCTCCCCTCCAAATCTTCCCCATCACCCATCCCTTTCAAATCTTCCCCCTTGCCCCCTCCCTCCTAAACTACCCCCTCACCCCTCCCCGCCAAGACGCCCCCTCGCCCCTCCCCTCCTAGACTCCTGCCTCACCCCTCTCCTCCAAATCTCCCCCATATCCCATCCCTTTCAAATCCCTCCCCTTGTCCCTTCCCTCCCAAACTCCCCCCTCACCCCTCCCCTTCAAATCTCCCCACCCTCATTGCTTCTCAATTTCCCCCCTCTCACTCCCCCTCCTCAAAGCGTCCTCCCCGCTTCTTCCCCCTTCAAACTCTCACCTCCATCTCCCCCAACCTTCTGCCTCGCTCTTCCCCCTCCTCAAATAACACCTCATTGTGGCTCACCCAATCACCATCAAACCTTTTGTCCGCCCCATCCTTCCCTTTCTCCGAGCTATTCTGAAATCTCTGACACACCTTCAACAGCTCTCCCTACCTCTTCCACCTCTTCCACATCTTACCCTACCCCTCCTCCCCCCTGTTCTGTATCTGATGCTCCCCCTTCCTCTTCATTAACGGTATGGACCTCAAACATCCGGGGCCTTCGTTCAAACTTAACTGATCTCTCCATACAGGTTGCTTCTGTCAAACCAGATGTGATCTGCTCAACAGAAACGTTCCTCCTTTATGATGTCTCTGATTCCATAGTATCTCTCCCGGGCTACTCCCTCCTCCGGTATGATAGACCTGAGCCTCGTCCTGGAGGCGGGGTTGCTATCTTTATCAAAAACTCTCTTCCTCACTCGCCCTGCACTGCACTCTCTCCACCTCACCCCCAGGAATACCTCTGGCTACGGCTTCCCCTTCGCTCCCACCTCTTGTTCATATGTGTGTTGTACCGTCCACCAAACAGTGATGACTCCATCTACATCTCGCTGTCTGATGATATGGACCAACTTCTATCTACTCATCCCAACTCTCTCTTCCTCATATGTGGTGATTTCAACTGTCATCATGCCAGTTGGCTGGGTGTGGGTACCTCTCTCACCAGCCATGGCTCCTCAGCAAAGGACTTCTGCGACTCACTGGGACTGACACAATCTGTCAATTTCCCGACCCGGATCTCAGTCAACGGAACATCTTCTCTTCTGGACTTGGTTATGACTAACTTCCCTGAAAATGTCTGCTGCTCTTCTTCTGCTCCGATCGGATCATCTGATCATGTCCTTGTTAAAGTGGACATCTCTCTGACCATCCTCAGGGAGCCTGCTCAGCGTCGACGAGTCTGGCATTTCACTCAGGCCAACTGGCGTGGTCTTCAAGCAGCCATCAATCATCTGGACTGGTCTCCCATCTCTACCACCTCTGACATCAACTCATCCTGGGAATTCTTCCAAAGTAAATTGCTCTCTCTCATGCACAGATTTATCCCATCTCGTCTTCAGTTGTCATACCCTTCCTCCCGTCCATGGTACACGGAATCTTGTGGTGAGGCTGTTGCCCAGAAACAACTTGCCTTCGTCTCCTGGAAAGCAAATCCAACGGAAGGAAATCTCATTTCCTTTCACAAAGCCGGAAACAAGTGTGTGTCCACCCTCAGGAGAGCCAGGAAACAATATCTCTCCGTTCTCAAGACCGAACTCTCTTATCTGTCTCCCTCTTCCAAATCCTGGTGGCGTCTGGTCAAATCCGTTTCTGGTGTTTGTTCCCCCTCCATCCCCTCCCTTACCTCAAACGGCTACACAGCTGACTCCGCACGTGAAAAAGCTGAATGCCTCAACTCTGTGTTTGCCTCTAAATCTTGTGTCCCAAACCCATCCCTCTCTGTACCCACCATACCCAGTCGTACCCTGCTGCTCCTGGACTCCGTGTCCTTTCCTCCTGACAAGGTGGAAAAGTTTCTGTCAACCCTCGACTCTGATTCTGCAACTGGACCCGACGGCATCAGCCCACGGGTCCTAAAATCCTGCTCTGCTGCTCTATCTCACCCTCTCTCTGTTCTCTTCACCCTCTCTTTTGCTCAAGGTCAACTGCCATCTGCTTGGAAATCAGCCAACATCACCGCTTTGCACAAAAAAGGTGCAAAAACAGATCCTAGCAACGACAGACCAATCAGCCTTCTCCCAATTATCAGCAAAGTCATGGAATCCATCATTGCTTCGGATATGAAATCTTTCCTCTTCTCCAATGGCTTGATCTCTGATCATCAATTTGGTTTCAGACCAGGTCACTCTACTCTAGACATGCTGCTTCTGCTGTCTCAACAATGGATGGAGGTCCTCAATGCCAAACAGGAAATTAGAGCTGTCTCCCTCGACATATCACGTGCCTTCGACACGGTCTGGCACCCCGCTCTACTCACCAAACTCTCCTCCTTTGGTATCCATGGAAATCTCCACGCATGGCTGGCGGACTTCCTCTCTAGTCGTCGTCAACGTGTGGCCCTGAATGGGTTTCTCTCATCTCCTCTTCCTGTTCAGGCTGGAGTTCCCCAAGGCAGTGTTCTGGGCCCCGTGTTTTTTCTGGTCTTCATCAATGATCTCTCTGACTCTCTCGAAAATCCTCTCTATCTCTTTGCTGATGACTCCACTCTCTGCCGCTCCATTCCTCTTCCCTCAGATCGGCAGTCTGCTGCCTCCTCACTCTCTGAAGACCTGGACAAAATCACAGACTGGTCAAACAAGTGGAACATGTCTTTCAATCCTGACAAATCTCACACTCTTACTATGTCTCTCCGAAAAGTTCGACTGGACAACCCTCCCATCTACTTTCTCAACAATCCTCTCCAAGAAGTTCTGTCGCTCAAGATTTTGGGTCTCACTATCTGCCATGATCTTTCTTGGGAAAACCACATTTCCAAGCTGGCCTCCAAAGCCAGTCGCCGACTGGGCATCCTCCGTCGTGCGAAGTCCTTCCTCGGCACACCTGAGCTCCTCACCACATACAAGGCTTTCATCCGCAGCTCAATGGAATACTGTTCTCCCCTATGGGCCGGTGCTCCTGCCTCACACCTAGCTCGGCTTCACGCTGTTGAAACCAAAGCTTTCAGAATTATTGGAATCTCCCGCGATGAAGCTATCTCTGAGGGCCTTTCACTCACTCACCGCAGGCAGGTAGGTGGTCTTTCTGTCTTCTACCGACTCCTCTCCGGCCTTGCACCCCCAGCTCTCTCTGTGCTCTGTCCCCCAAATATTCCTACAGGTCGCACAAGATCTGCCAGCAACCCTCTGATGGTTAAACTGCCGAAATCTCGGCTCTCTGCTCACCTTCACTCTTTCATTCCTCTTTTCTCCCGCCTCTGGAACAAACTCCCTCACTTCCTTCAATCCCACTCCTCCCTCCAGGTCTTTAAAACAGCTGTTCACCACCATCTCTCATCTTCCCCCATCCAAAACCTTGATCTTTTCTACCCCCGCTAATTCACCCCAGATCCACCTTGTTTGAAATTCCAACTTCTTTCCTGGAAGTCCTGGCAGTGTCCATATGTTTTATACCTCTCCCACCGCCCCCTTCCCATGCCCCCCCCCCAAAGCCCTCGCCCTTTCTCAGATCTCTCGATGTCTCCATGTCTCTCGGTCCCTGCTCTCAAATGTTGTGTTTGTGTCCTTCCCCCTCTCTCCCCATCTTGTCTACCGCGCCCGATGTTATATGTTTTATGTGTCGGTTTGTCTTTCTGTGTGATTCATGTTCGCTCTTTCACGAGCCTCGATCTTGTATACAAAAAAAAAAAAAAAAAAAAAAAAGTATTCAATATTATCATTCAATATTATCATTCAATATTATCATTCAATATGATCATTCAATATGATCATTCAATATTATCATTAAATATTATCATTCAATATTATCATTCAATATTATCATTCAATATTATCATTCAATATGATCATGGTAATTCTCCATGGTAATCATGATCATGGTATCATCATGATCATGGTAATTCATATATTATCATGGTAATTCCCAGTTTGTCGTTAAAGGCGGCAAAAAGGGTTGGCGTCAGGAAGGGCATCCGGCCGTAAAAACATTGCTTCAAAAAGGGGACCGAAAAACAACAACAACCACGGTTCCCGAAAAAGGCCATCCCCCGCTTAGCGGGGAAAAATGGCCTCTAAAGGTGGTTATTTTTTCTTTTTATAATATGATCATTCAATATGATCATTCAGTATGATCATTCAGTATTATCATTCAATATTATCATTCAGTATGATCATTCAGTATTATCATTCAATATGATCATTCAGTATTATCATTCAATATTATCATTCAATATTATCATTCAATATTATCATTCAATATTATCATTCAATATTATCATTCAATATTATCATTCAATATTATCATTCAATATTATCATTCAATATTATCATTCAATATTATCATTCAATATTATCATTCAATATTATCATTCAATATTATCATTCAATATTATCATTCAATATTATCATTCAATATGATCATTCAATATGATCATTCAGTATGATCATTCAGTATTATCATTCAATATTATCATTCAGTATGATCATTCAGTATTATCATTCAATATGATCATTCAGTATTATCATTCAATATTATCATTCAATATTATCATTCAATATTATCATTCAATATTATCATTCAAGATTATCATTCAATATTATCATTCAATATTATCATTCAATATTATCATTCAATATTATTTGGAATTGGAATTCTCTGTCTATGGAAATGCCTCCATGTTTATTATTCTTTCCCTCTCCCATCAGTCCTTCAAGAGTACCTGCCCAACCTCACCTCATGATTTCTCCCATACCCATCTCTCTCTGCCTTCTTCTAATCTTGGGGATTTTCCCCCACCCTTTATTTTTTCTCCCATGCTCACCTCTATCTGCCTTCTTCTAATTTAATCTTGGGGATTTTACCCCTCCCCTCCCCCACCCTTTATTTTTTCTCCCATGCTCACCTCTATCTGCCTTCTTCTAATCTAATCTTGGGGATTTCCCCCTCCCCTCCCCCACCCTTTTTTTTTTCTCCCATGCTCACCTCTATCTGCCTTCTTCTTATCTAATCTTGGGGATTTCCCCCTCCCCTCCCCCACCCTTTTTTTTTCTCTCATACCCTCCTCTGTCTACCTTCTTGTAATCTTGGGGATTTTCCCCCACCCCTTGATTTTTTCTCCCATGCTCACCTCTATCTGCCTTCTTCTAATCTAATCTTGGGGATTTCCCCTTCCCCTCCCCCACCCTTTTTTTTTCTCTCATACCCTCCTCTGTCTACCTTCTTGTAATCTTGGGGATTTTCCCCCTCCATTCCCCACCACTTTTTTTTTTCTCTCATGCCTGCCTGTCTACCTTCTTGTAATATTGGGGATTTCCCATCTGGATGGGCCGCCGCTTACTCTTCGCCACCCGGATGGGGCGCTGCTTAGACCCTTCGCCACCCGGATGGGGCGCTGCTTTGACCCTTTGCCACCTGGATGGGCCGCCACTTAGACCCTTCACCACCCGGATGGTTCACCACTTAGACGCTTCACCACCCGGATGGCTCACCACTTAGACCCTTCACCACCTGGATGGCTCACCACTTAGACCCTTCACCACCTGGATGGCTCACCACTTAGACCCTTCACCACCCGGATGGTTCACCACTTAGACCCTTCACCACCCGGATGGCTCACCACTTAGACCCTTCACCACCCGGATGGTTCACCACTTAGACCCTTCACCACCCGGATGGTTCACCACTTAGACCCTTGACCACCCGGATGGCTCACCACTTAGACCCTTCACCACCCGGATGGTTCACCACTTAGACCCTTCACCACCCGGATGGCTCACCACTTAGACCCTTCACCACCCGGATGGCTCACCACTTAGACCCTTCACCACCCGGATGGTTCACCACTTAGACCGTTCACCACCCGGATGGCTCACCACTTAGACCCTTCACCACCCGGATGGTTCACCACTTAGACCCTTTACCACGCGGATGGCTCACCACTTAGACCCTTCACCACCCGGATGGCCCACTTCGACCATTCACTCCTCTAGGGCGGCTGACGTTGACTTTGAAAGTTTCCTGTTTTGATAACCTGCTGATTGGTCCTTAACGAAGGTGATTGTTTGTAAGTCAGAGACACCCTGTACAACAATCAACAAACAGCAGACTGCAGGAACGTAACCCCTTCATAAGTTGGAGATTCCTTGCACACCAATCAACGAACAGCGTTTTCAAAATGAGACAGGAGCCTGTCTAAGCAACCATACCCCTGAAATGTCAGAGGACGAAAATCGCTTCACGCCATTGTGGATGGGGCTGTGCTGAGAATGGGGGGCAGGAAGCAGCATTGGGATCTGACCCCACTTACCACACAGCACAACTACCCTCCCTATCCTCAATCCACATGTACAAAAATTCAAACAGGTTCATTTATTGTGTTAATGTCGCTGGACAAAGGTTTTTTGCTAGTATCGTGCTCTGCATGACGTGTTTCTTGTTTGTTTGTTTGTTTATATTTTTCTGAAGCGAGGAGGGGTAATGGGATAACATTGAGGAGGTAGAAGGTATAATATTTTGGAAGAAAGAATGAAGCAAAATGAATAGCACGGACACAAAAGGGACACAGAGTTTTCACAGTTGCTATCCGAGGAGCGGCTAAAGTAGTCCTTGAACAGCACGAAAACAAATTCAACAAATACAACACAACAAGATACAATTTAACCCAGAAATTTAGATAGAAACACAAAGTGCAACACAGGATCGAAGATATAACAACGAGAACAGCACTCTTCGACATCACAACGTTGACTGATATGCCTCCGCCCACATTATTACATCCTTATAATACTTGTATCAAGTTTGATTTAAATCCATTCAGCTGTGCCCAAGTTAGCACATTTTTACCTGACATGACCTCTGACCTTTGGCCGTTGACCTTGGGACCCCCAAAATCTAATCGGTTAATCTTTACATTATTATACATGTCTGTACCAAGTTTGAATTAGATCCCTACTAGCAATGGTACCCGCCCTATGGGCGGGGCTTCAATTGGGAGGCCCAAATGAAAAGGTAAAATATCAGAAATTGAAGGCTTTTTTTTATTTTAAACGATTCATATAAACATCCGTTAAATCATATCACACGCAAATCATCAAAATCTAAACAGTATCTTTAGAATTCCAATAAAAAAACCACATCACTGTTCATATCGGTAAATATTATTCCATCGTGTTTCAAATCGTGATATCAACTGTACGCTTTTCTATAGGGATTTTATTTATTTATGATTTTGTACCTCCTCTTCAGCTTAGAACTTCAGGATAGACGACATTGCTGATAAAAGTTCCTTTTGACATAAAGTTTTGACATATCATTCCATTTTTTTTCCTAAAGAAACGTGTACAGTTGATAACACGATTTGAAACACGATGGAATAATATTTACCGATATGAACAGTGATGTGGTTTTTTTATTGGAATTCTAAAAATACTGTTTAGATTTTGATGATTTGTGTGTGATATTTAATGGATGTTTATATAAATCGCGCCTCCGAATTGAAGCCCCGCCCTTAGGGCGGGTACCGTTGCTCGTCATATATAATGGCGATACAACAATTTTTATCGCTTTGCTTTGAAGAACGGGAATGAAGGGGGAGGAGCGTGTTAATACGTCTGGTTGAAGGCTTTGGGTGGTGAGGGGGCTTGAAGCCAGATTTTAATCTTACAGCCGCCATGTTGGTGCTCACCGTCACTGCGATGTGAAGCGAAAGACGCCTCAGAGCTGTCGCATTCACAATCGCTGTGTCGTATGTACTCCCGATACGTGTTTCCTTCATTGTAAAAACTACCAAATCAACAGTTAAAAGGATTTTGAGCCGATAGGTGTTACGGCCTTGGCAAGATCGATGTAGACACCGATCTGTTAGCGTATACACCGCCCAAATAGCTATGTGGAATTCTCTTATGTAGAGATTAAACGTCGTTTGAACTTTGGCCGAGGTCATTATTTACTTTTAATGATGTTTACATACGAATGATGTTTATATTGGTTTTGGGTCGTCCTTTCCGCATATCCCGTGGGATTGTGAGTTGGAGAGACGGCCGTGATGGTGGGGAGGGGGTTGGAATTCTCTCAAGCAGGGATTCGACCCGTGTCCTTATAAAAGGTCTTTGTCTGAGGTCACCGAGTCCGATCGGTGCAGCCGTTTGTGCGGCACCTGGGAAAAGAACATCGTCACAGCGAAAACATCGTCACAATGAACGTTATGCGAACGCGAATGTTATGCGGGAGTCCAAACCTGAGAATGCTGGAGACCAAAGCTGAAATTGGAAAAAACTAAATAGCCTATTTTACTCCTGGGGATCCCAGGATTACCCACCCAAAATATCGTTGTGATCGGTTCAGCGGTTTTTGCGGTACCTTCGAACGAACGAACGGACGGACATTTGGTGAATTATAGTAAGATAGCCATTCTCAAGTTATAGACCTATTACAGACTTTGACCTTTAACCTTTGACCTCTTGCTCCCAAAATCCAATCAGTTAATCTTTTCAACATTAGACATACCTGTACTAAGTTTGAATTGGATCACTTCAGCCATTCTCAAGTTATAGACCTATTACAGACTTTGACCTTTGACCTATGATCCCAAAATCTAACCACTTAATCTTTACAACATTATACATACCTGTACCAAGTTTGAATTAGATCACTTCAGCCATTCTCAAGTTATAGACCTATTACAGACTTTGACCTTTGACCTATGATCCCAAAATCGAACCACTTAATCTTTACAACATTATACATACCTGTACCAAGTTTGAATTAGATCACTTCAGCCGTTCTCAAGTTATAGACCTATTACAGATTTGACCTTTAACCTCTTGACCCCAAAATCTAATCAGTTCATCTTTACATCGTTCTACATAAGTGTACCAAATTTGGTCAGAATCCCATCACTGGTTCACACGTTATCGCGGTAACAGGATTTTAACCTAACATGACCTGACCTTTGCTCTTTGACCTCACGACCCCAAAATCTAATCGGTTCATCTTTACGTCATTATACATACCTGTGCCAAGTTTGACTAAGATCCCTTTAGCCGTTCTCAAGTTATCGCGGTAACGAAAACCTACCACGGACGGACGGACAGCCGGACAGACAACCTGAAAGCAAAAACACACGATGAATCAGGTCCAGGAAGCTTCGCGTTAATGAGGTGGAAGCGGCCGCTGCGGATTCGACCAACACGTGTAAAATCCCCGTTCCTGAAATTCAAGCTTGGTTTCTTCTCACCAAACTAAGCTCTAATAACAGTGAACGTTGTAACAGCAGAAGACACTCATGGAGGCTTTGAGTAAATTGTTGATTTTTATAACATCCATATATTGTATGTAACACCTGTACGTGTCGAAGGCTTTTGCCTGCAGTGTACGTGTAGGTATATTGTACTGCTTGTCTTATATCCATCTCCGAAGACCCTGATTGCTTGCCAGCCTTGTATATCGTTGCCATTGCCAAAATGCCTGCTACGTATGAGTATACAGACTGGGACGACAGCACTGTCATCTCACCCACTCCACTCCCACCTCCAATTTATTGAAACTAGGTTTCTTGTCTTACACTTCCTTGTTTGTTCCAGGATGAAGATTTCCCAGGCCGAGAGGAAGGTGAAGATGGCGAACAACTGAGGATTGGAAGTGATGGAATCTTCATGGTGTCATTCTTTAGTAAGTGGGGTCTTTATTATAAGGAAAGGTACTTGGCGAGACAGGAAAAAAATTAATCTTGCCTGTCTTGTATGCCACCATTAAAACAACATGTTACTACAAGTACAAGTGATCCATTACACATGCGAGGTCTTGTATGCCACCATTAAAACATGCATACGTCTGTGTATCTCTGCGCATGTCTGCACATCTCTGCAAATGTCTGCATATTTCTGCGCATAGCTGCGTCTCTCTACACATGTCTGCATATCTCTGCACGTGTCTGCGTTTCTCTCCCTGTGCACATGTCTGCATATCACTGTGCACGTCTGCGTCTCTGTATATCGCTGTGCATGTCTGCGTCATCTGCACATGTCTGCATCTCTCTGCATGTGTCTGTGTTTATCTTTCTCTCTCTGCACATGTCTGCATATCTCTGTGCATGTTTGCATCTCTATACACGTGTCTGCATTCTCTGTGCATGTCTGTACTCTCTGCGCATGCCTGCATGTCTCTGTGAATGTCTGCGTCTCTCTGCATGTGTCTGCATGTCTGTGTGCGTCTGCATATCTCTGCACGTGTCTGCATCTCTCTGCGAATGCCTACATCTCTCTGAATATGTCTGCATATCTCTGCACGTGTCTGCATATCTCTGCACGTGTCTGCATATCTCTGTGCATGGCTGCGTCTCTCTGCGCATGCCTGAATATCTCTGCACGTCTCTGCATTTTTCTCTCTGAACATGTCTGCATATCTCTGTGCATGTCTGTGTCTCTGCATATCGCTGCGCACGTCTGCGTCATCTGCAGGTGTCTGCATATCTCTGCACGTGTCTGCATTTCTCTTCCTCTCTCTGCGCATGTCTGCATCTCTCTGCGTGTGTATGCACTCCCTGCGAGTGTCTGCACTCTCTGTGCGTGTCTGCACTCTGCACATGTCTGCATGTCTCTGCGAATGTCTGCGTCTCTCTGCATGTGTCTGCATGTCTCTGGGTGTGTCTGCATATCTTTGCACGTGCCTGCATCTCTCTGCGAATGCCTACATCTCTCTGAACATGTCTGCATATCTCTGCGAATGTCTGTGTCTCTTTGCACGTGTCTGCATCTCTCTGCACGTGTCTGCATCTCTCTGCACGTGTCTGCATCTCTCTGCACGTGTCTGCATCTTTCTGCACGTGTCTGCGTCTCTGCATGTCTGCATTTCTCTCTACGTGTCTGCATTTCTCTCTCTGCACATGTCTGCATATCTCTGCATGTGCCTGCATATCTCCGCATATCTCTGCACATGTCTGCATGGCTCTGCACGTCTCTGCACGTCTCTGCATGTCTCTGCATGTGTCTGCATATTTCTGCACGTGTCTGCATATCTCTGCACGTGTCTGCATATCTCTGCACGTGTCTGCATAGCTCTGCACGTGTCTGCATTTCTCTCTACGTGTCTGCATTTCTCTCTCTCTGCACATGTCTTCATATCTCTGTGCATGTCTTCATCTCTGCACGTGTCTGCACTCTCTGTGCATGTGTACTCTCTGCATGTGTCTGTATGTCTCTGTGCATGTCTGCATATCTCTGCACGTGTCTGGATCTCTCTGCGAATGCCTACATCTCTCTGAACATGTCTGCATATCTCTGTGCATGTCTGCATATCTCTTCGAATGTCTGTGTCTCTCCGCACGTGTCTGCATCTCTCTGCACGTGTCTGCATATCTCTGTGCATGGCTGCGTCTCTTTACACATGTCTGAATATCTCTGCACATGTCTGAATATCTCTGCACGTGTCTGCATTTCTCTCTCTCTGTACATGTCTGCATATCTCTGTGTGTATCTGTGTCTCTGCATATCGCTGTGCATGTCTGCATCATCTGCACGTGTCTGCATATCTCTGCACGTATTGACGTTTCTCTTTCTCTCTCTGCGCATGTCTGCATATCTCTGCGCATGTCTGCATATCTCTGCGCATGTCTGCATATCTCTGCGCATGTCTGCATATCTCTGCGCATGTCTGCATATCTCTGCGCATGTCTGCATATCTCTGCGCATGTCTGCACATCTCTGCGCATGTCTGCACATCTCTGCGCATGTCTGCATCTCTCTGCGCATGTGTGCACTCTCCGCGCATGTCTGCACTCTCCGTGCGTGTCTGCACTTTCTACACATGTCTGCGTCTCTCTGCATGTGTCTGCATGTCTCTGTGCATGTCTGCATATCTCTGCACGTGTCTGCATCTCTCTGCGAATGCCTACATCTCTCTGAACATGTCTGCATATCTCTGTGCATGTCTGTGTATCTCTGCGAATGTCTGTGTCTCTTTGCACGTGTCTGCATCTCTGCGCATGGATGCGTCTTCTGCACATGTCTGCATATCTCTGCACGTGTCTGCATTTCTCTCTATGTGTCTGCATTTCTCTGTATCTGCACATGTCTGCATATCTATGTGCGTGTCTGCATATATCTGCGCATGTCTGCATCTATCTGCACGTGTCTGCATATCTCTGCACGGGTCTGCATATCTCTGCATGTGTCTGTGTTTCTCTCTGTCTCTCTGCGCATGTCTGCACTCTCTGCGCATGTCTGCACTCTCTGCGCGTGTCTGCACTCTCTGCACGTGTCTGAACTCTCTGCGCGTGTCTGAACTCTCTGCGCGTGTCTGAACTCTCTGCGCGTGTCTGAACTCTCTGCGCGTGTCTGAACTCTCTGCGCGTGTCTGAACTCTCTGCGCGTGTCTGAACTCTCTGCGCGTGTCTGAACTCTCTGCGCATGTCTGAACTCTCTGCGCGTATCTGTGTCTCTCTGTGGGTGTCTGTCTCTCTCTGCACGTGTCTGCGCGTGTTTGCGTCTCTCTGCGTGCGTCTGCATTCTCTGCGCATGTCTGTATCTCTCTGTGCTTGTCTGTGTCTTGCGTCTGTCCCATAACCCTTTGCAGTTTACCATTTGACATAATATTTTCAACAAACCTTTATGAGAACATGGACAATACGAATGAATAAAATGGACATTTTTACCTCCGCCACCGAGGGTTGGCAGATGTTATGTTTTTACCTCTGCCTTTGTCTGTTTGTCTGTGAGCAGGTTATCTCAAAAAGTTGTGGATGGATTCGGCGAAACTTTGGGACAGATTGGGTGTGTGATGAGGAATAATCGATTCAATTTTGGTGAAGATCTGAATCCGGATCCGGTTCAGAGAATTTTTTTTGAGTGATTCCTTCTCCATCAGAGTGATGGGGCTAAAAACGATATATAACATGATATCTGAAAAGGTTATGTACGAGTTATGACTAAACTTGGTGGACGAGGTGGTTAGGTGACAAGTTTTTTTTTTGCCGTCCTGTGGCGGTTCATAAAACTGCATGCAAATCGGACCTGGCAGGAGTAATACCCTGCCGGTGGATTAAGGGGTCTCACTCCTATTAAGAGGAGTGGTCCCAACTGTATGACCATGCATTGTGGCCCTTCGGGGGGCATGATGCATGCGTTTGAATGACCATGTGCTTCCCCCTCGGGGTTGAGGCACATGTGTATTGTTATGGGGACGGCCTTGTTGACGTTGTGCCTTGACCATGGGGTCAAGGTGCACGTCCGAGGCTGTTCAAATGTTTGATTTTTTACCTTTTTTCATAGTAAAAAAGGCAGGGCTTCCCTGTGGCCCCCAATACAGGTTTGGTGACAAGAACAAGCCGATGAGATTTTGGTTCAGGTCCGAATCCAGATGCGGCCTATTTATCGGATGCACAATGTTAACTGTTCACCTGGCGGTGGTTTGCTCTCGACCGAGTGCCTTGTTATTTGTAAATGACTTTATTTGTTACTTGCTCTTACATTTTGATGAATGTTTATCCCTTTTGACTGACAACCAAAACCTCAACCAAGCTTTTAGTGTCTCACCATTTATTGGAATTAAACCTCCTCCAGCCGCCTCCCCACACCCTTTCTCCTCCCTCACCCATTCTCCCCCCTCACCCTTTCTCCCCGCTCACCCATTCTCCCCCTCCTCCATTCTCCTCCCTCACCCAATCACCCATTCTCCTCCCTCACCCATTCTCCTCCCTCGACCCATTCTCCTCCCTCGACCCATTCTCCTCCCTCGACCCATTCTCCCCCCTCACCCTTTCTCCCCGCTCACCCATTCTCCCCTCCTCCATTTTCCTCCCTCACCCATTCTCCTCCCTCACCCATTCTCCTCGCTCGACCCATTCTCCTCCCTCGACCCATTCTCCTCCCTCGACCCATTCTCCCCCCTCACCCTTTCTCCCCGCTCACCCATTCTCCCCTTCCTCCATTCTCCTCCCTCACCCATTCTCCTCCCTCACCCATTCTCCTCGCTCGACCCATTCTCCTCGCTCGACCCATTCTCCTCCCTCGACCCATTCTCCTCCCTCGACCCATTCTCCTCCCTCGACCCATTCTCCTCCCTCGACCCATTCTCCTCCCTCGACCCATTCTCCTCCCTCGACCCATTCTCCTCCCTCGACCCATTCTCCTCCCTCGACCCATTCTCCTCTCTCGACCCATTCTCCTCCCTCGACCCATTCTCCTCTCTCGACCCATTCTCCTCCCTCGACCCATTCTCCTCCCTCGACCCATTCTCCTCTCTCGACCCATTCTCCTCCCTCGACCCATTCTCCTCGCTCGACCCATTCTACTCCCTCACCCATTCTCCTCTCTCGACCCATTCTCCTCGCTCGACCCATTCTCCTCCCTCGACCCATTCTCCTCTCTCGACCCATTCTCCTCCCTCGACCCATTCTCCTCGCTCGACCCATTCTACTCCCTCACCCATTCTCCTCTCTCGACCCATTCTCCTCGCTCGACCCATTCTCCTCCCTCACCCATTCTCCTCCCTCGACCCATTCTCCTCGCTCGACCCATTCTCCTCCCTCGACCCATTCTCCTCCCTCGACCCATTCTCCTCCCTCACCCATTCTCCTCCCTCACCCATTCTCCTCCCTCACCCATTCTCCTCCCTCACCCATTCTCCTCCCTCACCCATTCTCCTCCCTCGACCCATTCTCCTCCCTCGACCCATTCTCCTCCCTCGACCCATTCTCCTCCCTCGACCCATTCTCCTCTCTCGACCCATTCTCCTCCCTCGACCCATTCTCCTCGCTCGACCCATTCTCCTCCCTCGACCCATTCTCCTCTCTCGACCCATTCTCCTCCCTCGACCCATTCTCCTCGCTCGACCCATTCTACTCCCTCACCCATTCTCCTCTCTCGACCCATTCTCCTCGCTCGACCCATTCTCCTCCCTCACCCATTCTCCTCCCTCGACCCATTCTACTCCCTCACCCATTCTCCTCCCTCGACCCATTCTCCTCGCTCGACCCATTCTCCTCCCTCGACCCATTCTCCTCTCTCGACCCATTCTTCTCCCTCACCCATTCTCCTCCCTCACCCATTCTCCTCCCTCACCCATTCTCCTCCCTCACCCATTCTCCTCCCTCACCCATGCTCCTCGCTCGACCCATTCTCCTCGCTCGACCCATTCTCCTCCCTCGACCCATTCTCCTCCCTCGACCCATTCTCCTCCCTCACCCATTCTCCTCCCTCACCCATTCTCCTCCCTCACCCATTCTCCTCCCTCACCCATTCTCCTCCCTCACCCATTCTCCTCCCTCACCCATTCTCCTCTCTCGACCCATTCTCCTCCCTCGACCCATGCTCCTCCCTCACCCTTTCTCCTCCCTCGACCCATTCTCCTCCCTCGACCCATTCTCCTCCCTCGACCCATTCTCCTCCCTCGACCCATTCTCCTCCCTCGACCCATTCTCCTCTCTCGACCCATTCTCCTCCCTCGACCCATTCTCCTCTCTCGACCCATTCTCCTCCCTCGACCCTTTCTCCTCCCTCGACCCATTCTCCTCCCTCGACCCATTCTCCTCCCTCGACCCATTCTCCTCCCTCGACCCATTCTCCTCCCTCGACCCATTCTCCTCCCTCGACCCATTCTCCTCCCTCGACCCATTCTCCTCCCTCGACCCATTCTCCTCCCTCGACCCATTCTCCTCTCTCGACCCATTCTCCTCCCTCGACCCATTCTCCTCTCTCGACCCATTCTCCTCTCTCGACCCATTCTCCTCCCTCGACCCTTTCTCCTCCCTCGACCCATTCTCCTCCCTCGACCCATTCTCCTCCCTCGACCCATTCTCCTCCCTCGACCCATTCTCCTCCCTCGACCCATTCTACTCCCTCACCCATGCTCCTCGCTCGACCCATTCTCCTCGCTCGACCCATTCTACTCCCTCACCCATTCTCCTCTCTCGACCCTTTCTCCTCCGTCACCCATTCTCTTTCCTCACACATTCTCCTCCCTTACCCATTCTCCCTCCTCACTATTTCTTCGCTTCACCCATTCTCCTCCCTCACCTATTCTCGTCCCTCACCCATTCTCCTCCCTCACCTATTCTCCTCCCTCACCCATTCTCCTCCCTCACCCATTCTCCTCCCTCACCCATTCTCCTCCCTCACCCATTCTCCTCCCTCACCCATTCTCCTCCCTCACCCATTCTCCTCCCTCACCCATTCTCCTCCCTCACCCATTTTCCCTCCTCACACGTTCTCCCCGTCACCCGTTCTCCTCACTCACACTTTCTCCCTCCTCACCCATTCTCCCCCCTCACACTTTCTCCCCCCACACACTTTCTCCCTCCTCACCCTTTCGTCCCCCCGTTCCCCTCTCACATTTTCATTTTTAATTCTGCATCTTCTCTCGTTTCCACAGTGGCATTTCTCTTCAACTGGGTCGGCTTCTTCTTGTCTTTCTGCCTTACGAACACCATCGCTGGGCGTTATGGCGCCATTTCTGGCTTTGGACTCTCCCTCGTGAAATGGATCATCATCGTCAGGGTGATACCCTCCACCAAACTATCTCCTCACCTGTTCTCTACCCTTTACTTCTCCCACCATCTCATCCATTCTCTCATTCTGTGATTTTATTTAATTTCCATCTTTACCTTTCCCTTTGTATTAATTAATTAACCTAATTTTGTTTTCTCTTTCTCTTTCTTCACCTTCACCTTCATCTTCGTGTGCGTGGTACACACGTTTATTCACGATTTAAAAAAAATGTTTGCTCTGCATCTTGTTGTGATTGGTACTACGTACTGCGTAGTGACGTCTGGGGGCGTGGTTTTGGTGGTCGGTTGCTGCAAGTCATGATGGCGGTCTGTTCTGTGAGAGCCTGGCATCGTCTCTTGTAAACAACTTGATTCAAGCAGTGTCATGAACTTAATACACCTCTTACTTCAGAGATCAGACCGTTATTAGCCCCCATTGGACGCGGTCCAAAACAGGGGCCGATGGATTGGTTCTCGTCTGTCCGTCCAAACGTGTGTGCATCCGCAACCATTTCTCGGGCATACATTTACCGATGTTGTTCAAACTTGGCACACGGATAACGAATGATGGGTTTCATATTTACGTCATTTCGTTTCACCATGCGATCAAAGATGGCCGACTGGCGGCTATTTTAGTTGTAAAAAAACCCGATGTTGAACATGTCCTCAACCATTTCTCGGATATACATTTACTGATGTTGTTCAAACTTGGCACACAGATAATGAATAAGGGGTTACATATTATGCACGTCATTTTGTTTCCAGATCAGATCCAAGATGGCCGACTAGCGGCCATTTTGTTGTTTGAACGTGTCCCCAACCATTTATTGAACATGCATGGTCCGATTTTGTTCAAACTTGGCACAAGGACAGCAGATGACGGCATATATGTGCTCCTTACCTTATTTTGCGATCTGATCAGAGATGGCCGACTGGTAGACCTGCGGCCATTTTGGTTGTAAAAAAAAAAACGATACTGAACACGTCCCCAACCATTTCCTGAACATGCATTTACCGATGTTGTTCAAACTTTGCACAAAGATCAGGAATGATGGCTTACATATTCACATCATTTATTTACAAGATCAGATCCAAGATGGCTGACTGACGGAGTGGTTAATGGAGAGTGGTTAATGCATGGACTGGTCTCCCTGGAAAGGTAGTGGTATTGGAGGGGATGGATAGGTTTAAATGGGATTTACATAGGTACTTGGATGCATTGGAAATAGCGGGGTATGGACTTGTGTGTATGGTCGGTAGCTTATATGTGGAAGTGTGAGGATACAGGGGATGGTGCAGCACAGGCATGATGGGCTGGATGACCTGCTCCTGTGCCAAAGCTCCTTGTGTACTTGTATTACAAGTACACCCATTCCCTACGTGAGCGGCAGGAAGGGTCATTCCTCTCTGGGGTGTATACAGTGCATTCAGAATGTATTCAGACCCCTCCACTTTTTTCACATTTTGTTATGTTGCAGCCTTATGCTGAAATCGTTTAAATTCATTTTTCCCTCATCAATCTACACTCAATACCCCATAATGACAAAGAGAAAACAGGATTTTAGAAAGTTTTGCAAATTTATTAAAAAGAAAAAACTGAAATATCACATTGACATAAGTATTCATACCCTTTGCTATGACACTTGGAATTTAGCTCAGGTGCCTCCCATTCCTCTTGATCATCTTTGAGATGTTTCTACACCTTGATTGGAGTCCAGCTGTGGTAAATTCAATTGTATTGGACATGATTTGGAAAGGCACACACATGTCTATATAAGGTATCACAGCTGACAATGCGTATCAGAGCAAAAACCAAGCCATGAGGTCGAAGGAACTGCCTGCAGAGCTCAGAGACAGGATTGTGTCGAGGCACAGATCTGGGGAAGCCTACAAAAATTTTTTTGTTGCATTGAAGGTTCCCAAGAGCACAGTGGCCTCCATAATTCTTAAATGGAAGAAGTTTGGAACAACCAGGACTCTTCCTCGAGCTGGCCGTCTGGCCAAACTGAGCAATCGGGGGAGAAGGGCCTTGGTAAGAGAGGTGACCAAGAACCCGATGGTCACTGGCTGAGCTCCAGAGATCCTGTGGAGATGGGAGAAATTTCCAGAAGGACAACCATCACTGCAACACTCCACCGATCTGGGATTTATGGCAGAGTGGCCAGACGGAAGCCTCTCCTCAGTGAAAAACACATGAAAGCCCGCTTGGAGTTTGCAAAAAACACTTAAAGGACTCTCAGACTGAGAAACAAGATTCTGTGGTCTGATGAAACCAAGATTGAACTGTTTGGCTTCCGTCTCACCCTACATGAACAGTGGAGGTCATTGTTCCCACTGGTCGAGGTCATTGCTCCCACGGAAACAATAGGATAACCTGTTTAAACACATTAACATGACATTTGTTTTTTAAAAAACAAGCGTTATGCCTAGGTCCCCCGTCGGGGAAGTGATGAGTTGACAAAATGGAAGACGCAGAAAACATGCTATGATATGATATTTCGCTGACAAGGTTCAGACATGCATGGAGGCGGCCATCTTGGATTTTGACGTGGCGACCCAATTTTCATTAGCGTTCTTCCTTGTGCCTAGATACACCCACACACCCGATTTGAAGTTGGTACTTCGCTTATTTTTCAAGATATTCCACTCACAAGGTTCAGACATGCATGGCGGCGGCCATCTTGGATTTTGACGTGGTGACCCAATTTTCAATAGGTTTCTTCCTTATGCCGAGATGTACCCACACACCAGATTAGAAATTGGTACTTCGCTTATTTTTCAAGATATTCAGCTATTTTTTTTATTTTTTTTCAGCTATTCAGCACTCGGAAACATGGTGGTGGGATTATGAAGTTGGAAAGAGGATTGACGAGAAGAGGAAGAAGTTCAAGGAGTGGCAGCAGGCGAAGGGTACGGGAGCAGAAACAGCAGAGCATGAAAGTTATAAGGCAGCCAGGAAGGCTGCAAAGAAAGAGGTAGCAAAGGCGCAGGAGGCATGTAGGAAAATGTTCGGAGAACGCTTGGATTCGGAAGAGGGTCAGAAAGCAGTATTCAGGATTGCAAAGCACATAGCGAAAGAGAGGTGTGACGTGATGGGGGTGAGTTGCTTGAAGGATGAAGTGGGACAAATCGTTGTCGACCCAGATGGAATTAAAGGAAGATGGAAAAGATATATGGAAATGCTGTTGAATACAGAGAATGAATGGGATGGCAACATAGAGAATAACCCAGTTTTAGGACCGGCAGAGAAGATAACTGAGAAAGAAGTTGAGGAAGCGATAAAAGCAATGAAGAGTGGAAAAGCGGGAGGGCCGACGGGAGTTGTGGGAGATATGTTGAAGGCAGCAGGAAGTTGGGGTGTGAAGAGAATGACAGAGATCTGTAATCTGGTGGTGAAAGAAGGCCGCATTCCAGTGGATTGGGAACTGAGTACCCTCGTCCCTCTATACAAGGGGAAAGGTGACCCTCTGGAGTGTGGCTCGTACCGAGCGATAAAGTTATTGGAGCATGGAATGAAGGTATTGGAAAGGGTGTTGGAGAGGAGGATAAGGAAGAAAGTGAAGATCGACGAAATGCAGTTTGGATTTATGCCAGGAAGAGGAACGACAGATGCGCTTTTCATTGTGAGGCAGTTGCAGGAGAAGTACATGGAGAAGAGGAAGAAGTTGTTTTTTGGGTTTGTTGATCTGGAGAAAGCATTCGATAGGGTTCCACGCAAAGTATTGACATGGGCATTGAGGAAGTTAGGAGTGGAGGAATGGTTGATCAGAGTAGTGATGGCAATGTACAAAAGAGCGCGCACAGCTGTAAGGACGAAGGACGGGAACAGTGGTGAGTTTAAGGTGAAGGTGGGAGTGCATCAGGGGTCGGTACTAAGTCCACTACTATTTGTAGCTGTGATGGAGGTGCTGGCTCAGAACGTAAAGGAGGGTTTACCCTGGGAGTTGTTGTATGCAGATGATCTGGTGTTGATTGCGGAAAGTATGGATGGACTGAAGGAAAAGATGAACAAGTGGAAGGAATGTATGGAGACAAAAGGTCTGAAGGTGAATATCGGAAAGACTAAGGTGATGGCAAGTGGTAAAGCATGTGGTGAGGTGGAAAGAACTGGGAAGTGGCCGTGTGCTGTGTGCAGGAAGGGTGTCGGAGTGAACTCCATTCAATGTACAATGTGCGCTGAGTGGGTTCATCAAAAACGTAGTGGTCTGAGAGGGTCATTTACCAGTGTGGCAGCTACATTCAAATGTAAGGTGTGCACAGAGGGAGCTGCAGATGGAGGAAATGTTGAGTTGGATCTTGGAGACGGCGTGAAGCTGGAAGGTGTGAAAACATTTTGCTACCTCGGAGACATGCTGAATGGAGAAGGTGGATCAGACTCGGCAACGGTTGCTCGAGTGAGATGTGCATGGAAGAAGTTTCGGGAACTGAGTGGCGTGCTGATGAGGAGGAGAGTGTCGCTGAAGCTGAAGGGAAAGGTGTATGCTGCATGTGTGAGAAGTGTTATGATTTATGGGAGCGAGACATGGGTAATGAACGTAGAGCAGCGACGAAGGCTGGAAAGGGTGGAAATGCGAATGGTTCGATGGATGTGCGGAGTATCGTTGAGAGAGAGGAAGACAAATGATGAATTGCGAAAGATGATGGGAATATTGCCTGTGATTGATGCTGTGAAGAGGAACAGGCTGAGATGGTTTGGTCATGTGTTGAGGAAGGATGAAAGTGACTGGTTAAGAAGAGTGATGGAAATTGATGTAGAAGGAAGTAGAGGACGGGGAAGACCGAGAAAGACTTGGCTAAAGATGGTGGAAGAAGAAATGCGGGCAAGGGGGTTAACAAGGAGAGATGCAGAAAATAGGGCAAAATGGAGAAGATTGTCATGGGGACCGCAAGGCTAACCCCCGCTCTAGCAGGGAAAATGGCCTTAAAATGCATGTTGTGTTGTATATTCAGCTCACAAGGTTCAGACATACATGGCGGTGGCCATCTTGGATTTTGACGTGGCGACCCAATTTTCAATGGGGTTCTTCCTTGTGCCGAGATACACCCACTCACCAGATTAGAAGTTGGTACTTCGCTTATTTTTCAAGATATTCAGCTCACAAGGTTCAGACATACATGGCATCAGACATACATGGCGGCGGCCATCTTGGATTTTGACGTGGCGACCCAATTTTCAATGGGGTTCTTCCTTGTGCCTATGTACACCCACACACCAGATTAGAAGTTGGTACTTCGCTTATTTTTCAAGATATTTCGCTCACAAGGTTCAGACATATATATGGTGGTGGCCATCTTGGATTTTGACGTGGCGACCCCATTTTCAATAGCGTTCTTCCTTATGCCGAGATACACCCACACACCAGATTAGAAGTTGGTACTTCGCTTATTTTTCAAGATATTCCGCTCACAAGGTTCAGACATACATGGCATCAGACATACATGGTGACGGCTATCTTGGATTTTGACGTGGGTTGCACCCACACACCAAATTCGAATGCGGTCCTTCGCTTACGCATGCACGGACGGACGGACGGACGGACACACGGACGGAGGGGAAAACCATAGTCCCCCTTTCGCTCCGCGGTGCGACGGGGGACAAAAAAAACTCTTGAAGAGTTGGGATATTAATATTAATTAATAATGAAGTGAAATATTAATTAAATGTGAAAAAAAATTTTTTTTGTTTTGTCTTGTTTTTTTACAGAATCGAGACTCGTGCAACAGCTAACACATTGAACATGAAAACATGCACAGACACATAAAACATACAATGAAGGGAGCAGGAGACAAGGGGGGGGGGGGAGAGGGAAGCACACAAGCACAACAGAAGAGAACAGGGATGTCGGTAGATCTGTGGAAGAGGGAGGGCTGGGGAGGAGGGAGGGTTACACGGTATAAAGCAAATGAACACTACTAGGAATTTCAGGAAAGAAGTTTTGGATTGAAAGAGGTTGATTTGGGGTGTTTTAATGGGGGTAGAAAAGATCAAGGTTTTGCATCGGGGAAGATATGAAATGGTGGTGAACAGCTGTTTTAAAGACCTGGAGGGAGGAGTGGGATTGAAGAGATTGTGGGAGTTTGTTCCCGAGGCGGGAGAAAAGAGGAATGAAAGAGTGAAGGTGAGCAGAGAGTCTTGATTTTGGTAGTTTCACCAGAAGAGGGATGCTGGCAGATTTTGTGCATCCTGCAGGAATATTTTGGGGGCAGAGCACAGACAGAGCAGGGGGGGCAAGGCCAGAGAGAAGTCTGTAGAAGACAGAAAGACCGCCTACCTGCCTGCGGTGAGAGAGAGAAAGGCCCTCACAATCGGCTTCATCGCGTGAGATTCCAATGATTCTGAAAGCTTTGGTTTCAACAGCGTGAAGCTGAGCTAGGTGTGAGGCAGGAGCACCAGCCCAGAGGGGAGAGCAGTATTCCATTGAGCTGCAGATGAAAGCCTTGTATGTGGTGAGAAGCAAGGACTTCGCACGCCGGAGGATGCCCAGTCGGCGACTGGCTTTGGAGGCCAGCTTGAAAATGTGGTTTTCCCAGGAAAGATCATGGCAGATTGTGAGACCCAAAAGCTTGAGTGACACAACTTCTTCCAGAGGATTGTTCAGAAAGTAGATGGGAGGGTTGTCCAGTCGGTCTTTTCAGAGACACAAAGTGAGATTTGTCAGGATTTAAAGACATGTTCTACTTGTTTGACCAGTTTGTGATATTGTCCGGGTCTGCAGAGAGTGAAGAGGCTGCTTGCTGCCTGCCGATATGAGGGTTGAGATATGGAGCCACAGAGAGTGGAGTCATCAGCAAAGAGATGGAGAGGATTTTCCAGAGAGTTGGAGAGATCATTGATGAAGATCAGAAAAGGCACAGGGCCCAGGGAACATTGTCTTGGGGAACTCCAGCCTGAACAGGAAGGGGAGATGAGAGAATTCCATTCATGGCCACACATTGACTGCGACCAGAGAGGAAGCCCGCAAGCCATGTGTGGAGGTTTCTATGGATACCATAGGAGGAGAGTTTGGTGAGCAGAGCTGGGTGCCAGACCATATCATTGGATCGGAGATCAAGCCATTGGAGAAGAGGAAGGATTTGATGTCAGAAGCGATGATGGATATCATGACCTTGCTGATTATTGGGAGCAGGCTGATTGGTCTGTAGTTGCAAGGATCTGTTTTTGCACCTTTTTGTGTAAAACGGTGATGTTAGCTGATTTCCAAGCTGATGGCAGGATGATCTTGAGCAAAAGAGGGTGAAGAGAACAGAGAGAGGGTGAGATAGAGCGGCAGAGCAGGATTTAGGACCCGTTGGCTGATGCCGTCTGGTCCATTTGCAGAATCAGAGTCGAGGTTTGACAGAAACTTCTCCACCTTGTTAGGAGAGAAGGACAGAGTCCAGGAGCAGTTCGTTTCGACTGGGTACGGTGGGAACAGAGAGAGATGGGTTTGGGACACAAGATTTTGAGGTAAACACAGAGTTGAGGCGTTCAGTTTTTTCACGTGTGGAGTCAGCCGTGTAGCCGTTTGAGGTGAGGGAGGGGATGGAGGGGGATCAACCACCAAAAACTGATTTGACCAGATGCCACCAGGATTTGGAGGAGGGAGACAGGTTTGAGAGTTCAGTCTTGAGAGTGGATTGATATTGTTTCCTGGCTCTCCTGAGGGTGGACACACACTTATTCCGAGCTTTGTGAAAGGAAATGAGGTTTCCTTCAGTTGGATGAGCTTTTCCAGAAGGCAAAGGCAAGTTGTTTCTGGGCAACTGTCTCACCACAATAATCCATGTACCATGGACGGGAGGAAGGGTATGACAACTGAAGACGAGATGGGATAAATCTGTGCATGAGAGAGAGCAGTTTACTTTGGAAGAATTCCCAGGAAGAGTTGATGTCAGAGGTGGTAGAGATGGCAGACCAGTCCAGGTGATTGATGAATGCTTGAAGACAATGCCAGTCGGCCTGAGTGAAATGCTTCTAATAACATGCTTGTTGCAGTGAAATGAGTGAAATGCTTGTTGTAATAACATTAATATTATGCTATTATCATTATTACTTTTGTTATTAGAAGCAGCTTTGGAAAAACGCCATGATAAAGCTATCCACGGATATTCATCTCAACATGCAACCCCATTAGCTGGGAAAACCCTCTTGCTGGAGAAAACCCCTTGGGGTGGGGGGCAAATGAATTCGCTGCAACTTCCATTGTGTGACCCTTAGTCCTGTCAAGTTTGGTTGAGATTGGATAAGTAACGCCCGAATGTATCGTGGTCACAAATCGTCAGACAGACAGACACCAAATTGCGTATTTTAATATGATGTTACCAAGCGCAAATCTTTGACTCAACTCTATTTTGCTCCCCCACAGTTCTCCGATTACTTCACCGGTTACTTTGATGGCCAGTACTGGCTCTGGTGGATTTTCCTCATGCTTGGTGAGAATCTTAGAGGGTTGGAAGGGAGAGCATTCATTTTATTGGTACAAAATAGTTGGATTGAGCTTTTTCATGCATAAACCAGCTGTAGTGTGTTTATGTTGGTATTGCTTCGGGCAGAATTGAGCGAGTGGACACAAAGGTAATCACACTTCCATTTTAACGCCAAATCAACCCAATTAACACAGTTTGTGGAAAGGAAAGAGCAACTTTTCACCCACTTGAAAAGCAGGGCCAGACAGACAGACAGTGAACAAAGACTACAGGTGGAGCATTTTCAGTTCCGTCCCGAAGAGATGGTGAATGGAGACTGTGTGGTGAGCCTTAAATTGGGTTTTGTCCCGAAGAGACGGTCAATAGATACGGTAGGGTGAGGATTTTGGCTTCTGTCCTGAAGAGACGGTGAATAGAGACTGTAGGGTGAGGATTTTGGCTTCTGTCCTGAAGAGACGGTGAATAGAGACTTTTGGGTGAGGATTATAGGTTCCGTCCTGAAGAGACGGTGAATATAGACTGTAGGGTGAGGATTTTGGGTTCTATCTCAAAGAGACGGTGAATAGAGACTGTAGGGTGAGGATTATAGGTTCCGTCCTGAAGAGACGGTGAATATAGACTGTAGGGTGAGGATTTTGGGTTCTATCTCAAAGAGATGGTGAATATAGACTGTAGGGTGAGGATTTTGGGTTCTATCTCAAAGAGACGGCGAATAGAGACTGTAGGGTGAGCATTTTGGGTTCTGGCCAGAAGAGACGGTGAATAGAGACTTGGGTGAGCATTTTGGGTTCTGGCCAGAAGAGACGGTGAATAGAGACTTGGGTGAGCATTTTGGGTTCTGTCCCAAAGAGACGGTGAATAGAGACTGTAGGGTGAGGATTATAGGTTCCGTCCTGAAGAGACGGTGAATATAGACTGTAGGGTGAGGATTTTGGGTTCTATCTTAAAGAGATGGTGAATATAGACTGTAGGGTGAGGATTTTGGGTTCTATCTCAGAGACGGCAAAAAGAGACTGTAGGGTGAGCATTTTGGGTTCTGGCCAGAAGAGACGGTGAATAGAGACTTGGGTGAGCATTTTGGGTTCTGGCCAGAAGAGACGGTGAATAGAGACTTGGTTGAGCATTTTGGGTTCTGACCCAAAGAGACGGTGAATAGACACTGCAGGGTAAGCATTTTGGGTTCTGTCCCAAAGAGGAAGCGAATAGAGACTGTAGGGTGAGGATTATAGGTTCCGTCCCAAAGAGGAAAGTGAATCGAGACTGTAGGGTGAGCATTTTGGGTTCTGTCCCAAAGAGGAAGTGAATCGAGACTGTAGGGTGAGCATTTTGTGTTCTGTCCCAAAGAGGAAGTGAATAGAGACTGTAGGGTGAGCATTTTGGGTTCTGTCCCAAAGAGGAAGTGAATAGAGACTGTAGGGTGAGCATTTTTTTGTGTTCTGTCCCAAAGAGGAAGTGAATAGAGACTGTAGGGTGAGCATTTTTGGTTCTGTCCCAAAGAGGAAGTGAATAGAGACTGTAGGGTGAGCATTTTGTGTTCTGTCCAGAAGAGGAAGTGAATAGAGACTGTAGGGTGAGCATTTTGTGTTCTGTCCCAAAGAGGAAGTGAATAGAGACTGTAGGGTGAGCATTTTGTGTTCTGTCCCAAAGAGGAAGTGAATAGAGACTGTAGGGTGAGCATTTTGTGTTCTGTTCCAAAGAGGAAGTGAATAGAGACTGTAGGGTGAGGATTATAGGTTCCGTCCCAAAGAGGAAAGTGAATCGAGACTGTAGGGTGAGCATTTTTGGTTCTGTCCCAAAGAGGAAGTGAATAGAGACTGTAGGGTGAGCATTTTTGGTTCTGTCCCAAAGAGGAAGTGAATAGAGACTGTAGGGTGAGCATTTTTGGTTCTGTTCCAAAGAGGAAGTGAATAGAGACTGTAGGGTGAGCATTTTTGGTTCTGTCCCAAAGAGGAAGTGAATAGAGACTGTAGGGTGAGCATTTTGTGTTCTGTCCCAAAGAGGAAGTGAATAGAGACTGTAGGGTGAGCATTTTGTGTTCTGTCCCAAAGAGGAAGTGAATAGAGACTGTAGGGTGAGCATTTTGTGTTCTGTCCCAAAGAGGAAGTGAATAGAGACTGTAGGGTGAGCATTTTTGGTTCTGTCCCAAAGAGGAAGTGAATAGAGACTGTAGGGTGAGCATTTTGTGTTCTGTCCCAAAGAGGAAGTGAATAGAGACTGTAGGGTGAGCATTTTTGGTTCTGTCCCAAAGAGGAAGTGAATAGAGACTGTAGGGTGAGCATTTTGTGTTCTGTCCCAAAGAGGAAGTGAATAGAGACTGTAGGGTGAGCATTTTGTGTTCTGTCCAGAAGAGACGGTGAATAGAGACTGTAGGGTGAGCATTTTGTGTTCTGTCCCAAAGAGGAAGTGAATAGAGACTGTAGGGTGAGCATTTTTGGTTCTGTCCAGAAGAGACGGTGAATAGAGACTGTAGGGTGAGCATTTTTGGTTCTGTCCAGAAGAGACGGTGAATAGAGACTGTAGGGTGAGCATTTTTGGTTCTGTCCAGAAGAGACGGTGAATAGAGACTGTAGGGTGAGCATTTTGTGTTCTGTCCCAAAGAGGAAGTGAATAGAGACTGTAGGGTGAGCATTTTGTGTTCTGTCCAGAAGAGACGGTGAATAGAGACTGTAGGGTGAGCATTTTGTGTTCTGTCCCAAAGAGGAAGTGAATAGAGACTGTAGGGTGAGCATTTTTGGTTCTGTCCAGAAGAGACGGTGAATAGAGACTGTAGGGTGAGCATTTTGTGTTCTGTCCAGAAGAGGAAGTGAATAGAGACTGTAGGGTGAGCATTTTGTGTTCTGTCCAGAAGAGGAAGTGAATAGAGACTGTAGGGTGAGCATTTTGTGTTCTGTCCCAAAGAGGAAGTGAATAGAGACTGTAGGGTGAGCATTTTTGGTTCTGTCCAGAAGAGACGGTGAATAGACACTGCAGGGTGAGCATTTTGGATTTTGTTGTCAGCAAAACTTTGTGCCATTGTTTGGAAAGGTTTAAGAAAATTTGATCACGTGATGAAAACTAAAACATCTGAATGATAACGATTGTTAAAATGATGTTTTTGCAAACGAATGACACGAAGGGTTGACTTTGTACAATGGGCCTGTGACTCGAGCGCAAACAGAGATTCTTGCGGTCTCCAGTCGTAATGGTGTCATGTATACCTCCGCCAACAAAGGTGGATTGAGATTATGTTTTCACGTCTGTTTGTATGTTTGTCTGTCTGTCTGTTTGTCTGTTTGTCCATTTGTTTGTGATCAAAATATCTCAAAAAGTTGTGGAAGGATTCGGAAGAAATTTAGCAGAGATGCAGCGTCACGAATTGATTCGATTTTGGTGAAGATCCGGATTCGGATCCGGCTACAATAATTTTTAAGTGCTTCTTCACCATTTTGAGATTGGGCCAAAAACGATACATAGCAGGATATCTCAAAAAGTTGTGAATGGATGATTTTGATTAAATGTGATTCTGTATTGTGATTTTCTGGTCTACTCTGGGATACAAAACGTAAACTGTTCACCTGGTGGGGGTACGCTCTCTACTGAGTGCCGTTCTAGTTTCATTGAAGAGTTGTATCCTCAACAATGAGCATATTGTCTGGAACGGCTGATTGGAGCTTTAATTTTTATGATGATGCTTGATTGAATTTTTATTTGTGGAAGCTAACATGGTTCTTCTTCCTATCGATTATGATCCAAATTACATTTAAAAAATCAGTATTATGAATGTAACACGTGATTCGATCTCCATTTTAATTGGTTCGAGTTTGATGCTTCGATTGAATTGTCCAGTTAAAGATTTTTACGTTTGGAGGTGAAATTGTGATCATAACGTTGAAGTTGTTATGTCTAAACAGGCCTGTTGCTGTTCCTTCGTGGATTCCTCAATTATCTGAAAGTGCGAAAGGTATCGGACCTGTCCTCCATCTCACGCACTCGTCTGCTGTTCATTTACTGATGGTAAGAACATGCCGTGCAGTCATGTCCTGGCAGGGATCTATCTCTTTGTGACGTTTGTAACGACTCCCTCCCCTTTTATGTCCAAGTTTCTCAAATTCCCTACCCCCTTTTTATGTTTGCCTCGAGATGTGGAGATGATTATAAGGAGCCGTGTAATGAGGAGGCTTTGATAGAGCCTGAGGCCTGTCGGTGGATGGAGCAGCCACCAACCGGCCTTTGTTCTTTCCTTGTTGGGAACTAATATCCTTGCAAAAAGTGAACTGTTTTCCATTTCTGGTACTTTGTTGACACGTACAGTGGCTGATGCTTATCCTGCACCAGAACGGCGGTTTTAGGTGAATAAATAAGGACCCATCTGGGTTTGAATCCAGAGCCACCACCAGACAGTTCAATCAATGACGTTCCAAACGCCCCTTCTGTTTAATTATCAACAACAACAACAACAACAACTACCAAAGAGTCTCAACCTGACCAGGACCAGTTCAAGTCTCGAAACGTTTCTCGACTTTCCGGGAACGTCCCGAAGCTGGGTTAAGACTCCAGCACTCCATTGTTATGAAGCCAGGAAAGACAAGTCCCCATGGAATGTGCTCGCGGTAAATCGAGATGAAGCGTCTGAGGCCCAAGGCCTGTTTCTCATGTTCTCCAAGTTCTGTTTCTGATGTTCTCCAAGTTCTGTTTCTGATGTTCTCCAAATTCTGTTTATGATGGTCTCCAAATTCTGTTTATGATGTTCTCCAAATTCTGTTTCTGATGTTCTCCAAATTCTGTTTCTGATGTTCTCCAAATTCTGTTTCTCATGTTCTCCAAATTCTTTCTGATGTTCTCCAAATTCTTTCTGATGTTCTCCAAATTCTGTTTCTCACGTTCTCCAAATTCTGTTTCTCACGTTCTCCAAATTCTGTTTCTGACGTTCTCCAAATTCTGTTTCTGACGTTCTCCAAATTCTGTTTCTGACGTTCTCCAAATTCTGTTTCTGACGTTCTCCAAATTCTGTTTCTGACGTTCTCAAAATTCTGTTTCTGACGTTCTCCAAATTCTGTTTCTGACGTTCTCCAAATTCTGTTTCTGACGTTCTCAAAATTCTGTTTCTGACGTTCTCAAAATTCTGTTTCTGACGTTCTCCAAGTTCTGTTTTTGACGTTCTCTAAGTTCTGTTTCTGACGTTCTCAAAATTCTGTTTCTGACGTTCTCAAAATTCTGTTTCTGACGTTCTCCAAATTCTGTTTCTGACGTTCTCCAAATTCTGTTTCTGACGTTCTCCAAATTCTGTTTCTGACCTTCTCCAAATTCTGTTTCTGACGTTCTCCAAATTCTGTTTCTGACGTTCTCCAAGTTCTGTTTTTGACGTTCTCTAAGTTCTGTTTCTGACGTTCTCCAAATTCTGTTTCTGACGTTCTCTAAGTTCTGTTTCTGACGTTCTCCAAATTCTGTTTCTGACGTTCTCCAAATTCTGTTTCTGACGTTCTCCAAATTCTGTTTCTGACGTTCTCCAAGTTCTGTTTTTGACGTTCTCTAAGTTCTGTTTCTGACGTTCTCCAAATTCTGTTTCTGACGTTCTCTAAGTTCTGTTTCTGACGTTCTCCAAATTCTGTTTCTGACGTTCTCAAAATTCTGTTTCTGACGTTCTCCAAATTCTGTTTCTGACGTTCTCCAAATTCTGTTTCTGACGTTCTCCAAATTCTGTTTCTGACGTTCTCCAAATTCTGTTTCTGACGTTCTCAAAATTCTGTTTCTGACGTTCTCCAAATTCTGTTTCTGACGTTCTCAAAATTCTGTTTCTGACGTTCTCCAAATTCTGTTTCTGACGTTCTCCAAATTCTGTTTCTGACGTTCTCCAAATTCTGTTTCTGACGTTCTCCAAATTCTGTTTCTGACGTTCTCCAAATTCTGTTTCTGACGTTCTCAAAATTCTGTTTCTGACGTTCTCCAAATTCTGTTTCTGACGTTCTCCAAATTCTGTTTCTGACGTTCTCCAAATTCTGTTTCTGACGTTCTCCAAATTCTGTTTCTGACGTTCTCCAAATTCTGTTTCTGACGTTCTCCAAATTCTGTTTCTGACGTTCTCCAAATTCTGTTTTTGACGTTCTCTAAGTTCTGTTTCTGACGTTCTCCAAGTTCTGTTTCTGACGTTCTCTAAGTTCTGTTTCTGATGTTCTCCAAATTCTGTTTCTGATGTTCTCTAAGTTCTGTTTCTGATGTTCTCCAAATTCTGTTTCTGATGTTCTCCAAATTCTGTTTCTGACGTTCTCCAAATTCTGTTTCTGACGTTCTCCAAATTCTGTTTCTGACGTTCTCCAAATTCTGTTTCTGACGTTCTCCAAATTCTTTCTGATGTTCTCCAAATTCTTTCTGATGTTCTCCAAATTCTGTTTCTCACGTTCTCCAAATTCTGTTTCTCACGTTCTCCAAATTCTGTTTCTCATGTTCTCCAAATTCTTTCTGATGTTCTCCAAATTCTTTCTGATGTTCTCCAAATTCTGTTTCTCACGTTCTCCAAATTCTGTTTCTCACGTTCTCCAAATTCTGTTTCTGACGTTCTCCAAATTCTGTTTCTGACGTTCTCCAAATTCTGTTTCTGACGTTCTCCAAATTCTGTTTCTGACGTTCTCCAAATTCTGTTTCTGACGTTCTCAAAATTCTGTTTCTGACGTTCTCCAAATTCTGTTTCTGACGTTCTCCAAATTCTGTTTCTGACGTTCTCAAAATTCTGTTTCTGACGTTCTCAAAATTCTGTTTCTGACGTTCTCCAAATTCTGTTTCTGACGTTCTCAAAATTCTGTTTCTGACGTTCTCAAAATTCTGTTTCTGACGTTCTCAAAATTCTGTTTCTGACGTTCTCCAAATTCTGTTTCTGACGTTCTCCAAATTCTGTTTCTGACCTTCTCCAAATTCTGTTTCTGACGTTCTCCAAATTCTGTTTCTGACGTTCTCCAAGTTCTGTTTTTGACGTTCTCTAAGTTCTGTTTCTGACGTTCTCCAAATTCTGTTTCTGACGTTCTCTAAGTTCTGTTTCTGACGTTCTCCAAATTCTGTTTCTGACGTTCTCCAAATTCTGTTTCTGACGTTCTCCAAATTCTGTTTCTGACGTTCTCCAAGTTCTGTTTTTGACGTTCTCTAAGTTCTGTTTCTGACGTTCTCCAAATTCTGTTTCTGACGTTCTCTAAGTTCTGTTTCTGACGTTCTCCAAATTCTGTTTCTGACGTTCTCAAAATTCTGTTTCTGACGTTCTCCAAATTCTGTTTCTGACGTTCTCCAAATTCTGTTTCTGACGTTCTCCAAATTCTGTTTCTGACGTTCTCCAAATTCTGTTTCTGACGTTCTCAAAATTCTGTTTCTGACGTTCTCCAAATTCTGTTTCTGACGTTCTCAAAATTCTGTTTCTGACGTTCTCCAAATTCTGTTTCTGACGTTCTCCAAATTCTGTTTCTGACGTTCTCCAAATTCTGTTTCTGACGTTCTCCAAATTCTGTTTCTGACGTTCTCCAAATTCTGTTTCTGACGTTCTCAAAATTCTGTTTCTGACGTTCTCCAAATTCTGTTTCTGACGTTCTCCAAATTCTGTTTCTGACGTTCTCAAAATTCTGTTTCTGACGTTCTCAAAATTCTGTTTCTGACGTTCTCCAAATTCTGTTTCTGACGTTCTCCAAATTCTGTTTCTGACGTTCTCCAAATTCTGTTTCTGACGTTCTCCAAATTCTGTTTTTGACGTTCTCTAAGTTCTGTTTCTGACGTTCTCCAAGTTCTGTTTCTGACGTTCTCTAAGTTCTGTTTCTGATGTTCTCCAAATTCTGTTTCTGATGTTCTCTAAGTTCTGTTTCTGATGTTCTCCAAATTCTGTTTCTGATGTTCTCCAAATTCTGTTTCTGACGTTCTCCAAATTCTGTTTCTGACGTTCTCCAAATTCTGTTTCTGACGTTCTCCAAATTCTGTTTCTGAAGTTCTCCAAATTCTGTTTCTGACGTTCTCCAAATTCTGTTTCTGACGTTCTCCAAATTCTGTTTCTGACGTTCTCCAAATTCTGTTTCTGACGTTCTCCAAATTCTGTTTCTGACGTTCTCCAAATTCTGTTTCTGACGTTCTCAAAATTCTGTTTCTGACGTTCTCAAAATTCTGTTTCTGACGTTCTCAAAATTCTGTTTCTGACGTTCTCAAAATTCTGTTTCTGACGTTCTCCAAATTCTGTTTCTGACGTTCTCAAAATTCTGTTTCTGACGTTCTCAAAATTCTGTTTCTGACGTTCTCCAAATTCTGTTTCTGACGTTCTCCAAATTCTGTTTCTGACGTTCTCCAAATTCTGTTTCTGACGTTCTCCAAATTCTGTTTCTGACGTTCTCCAAATTCTGTTTCTGACGTTCTCCAAATTCTGTTTCTGACGTTCTCCAAATTCTGTTTCTGACGTTCTCCAAGTTCTGTTTTTGACGTTCTCTAAGTTCTGTTTCTGACGTTCTCCAAATTCTGTTTCTGACGTTCTCTAAGTTCTGTTTCTGACGTTCTCCAAATTCTGTTTCTGACGTTCTCCAAATTCTGTTTCTGACGTTCTCCAAATTCTGTTTCTGACGTTCTCCAAGTTCTGTTTTTGACGTTCTCTAAGTTCTGTTTCTGACGTTCTCCAAATTCTGTTTCTGACGTTCTCTAAGTTCTGTTTCTGACGTTCTCCAAATTCTGTTTCTGATGTTCTCAAAATTCTGTTTCTGACGTTCTCCAAATTCTGTTTCTGACGTTCTCCAAATTCTGTTTCTGACGTTCTCCAAATTCTGTTTCTGACGTTCTCCAAATTCTGTTTCTGACGTTCTCAAAATTCTGTTTCTGACGTTCTCCAAATTCTGTTTCTGACGTTCTCAAAATTCTGTTTCTGACGTTCTCCAAATTCTGTTTCTGACGTTCTCCAAATTCTGTTTCTGACGTTCTCCAAATTCTGTTTCTGACGTTCTCAAAATTCTGTTTCTGACGTTCTCCAAATTCTGTTTCTGACGTTCTCAAAATTCTGTTTCTGACGTTCTCCAAATTCTGTTTCTGACCTTCTCCAAATTCTGTTTCTGACGTTCTCCAAATTCTGTTTCTGACGTTCTCAAAATTCTGTTTCTGACGTTCTCCAAATTCTGTTTCTGACGTTCTCAAAATTCTGTTTCTGACGTTCTCCAAATTCTGTTTCTGACGTTCTCCAAATTCTGTTTCTGACGTTCTCCAAATTCTGTTTCTGACGTTCTCCAAATTCTGTTTCTGACGTTCTCCAAATTCTGTTTTTGACGTTCTCTAAGTTCTGTTTCTGACGTTCTCCAAGTTCTGTTTCTGACGTTCTCTAAGTTCTGTTTCTGATGTTCTCCAAATTCTGTTTCTGATGTTCTCTAAGTTCTGTTTCTGATGTTCTCCAAATTCTGTTTCTGATGTTCTCCAAATTCTGTTTCTGACGTTCTCCAAATTCTGTTTCTGACGTTCTCCAAATTCTGTTTCTGACGTTCTCCAAATTCTGTTTCTGACGTTCTCCAAATTCTGTTTCTGACGTTCTCCAAATTCTGTTTCTGACGTTCTCCAAATTCTGTTTCTGACGTTCTCCAAATTCTGTTTCTGACGTTCTCCAAATTCTGTTTCTGACGTTCTCCAAATTCTGTTTCTGACGTTCTCCAAATTCTGTTTCTGACGTTCTCCAAATTCTGTTTCTGACGTTCTCCAAATTCTGTTTCTGACGTTCTCCAAGTTCTGTTTTTGACGTTCTCTAAGTTCTGTTTCTGACGTTCTCCAAATTCTGTTTCTGACGTTCTCTAAGTTCTGTTTCTGACGTTCTCCAAATTCTGTTTCTGACGTTCTCCAAATTCTGTTTCTGACGTTCTCCAAATTCTGTTTCTGACGTTCTCCAAGTTCTGTTTTTGACGTTCTCTAAGTTCTGTTTCTGACGTTCTCCAAATTCTGTTTCTGACGTTCTCCAAGTTCTGTTTCTGACGTTCTCCAAATTCTGTTTCTGACGTTCTCAAAATTCTGTTTCTGACGTTCTCCAAATTCTGTTTCTGACGTTCTCCAAATTCTGTTTCTGACGTTCTCCAAATTCTGTTTCTGACGTTCTCCAAATTCTGTTTCTGACGTTCTCAAAATTCTGTTTCTGACGTTCTCCAAATTCTGTTTCTGACGTTCTCAAAATTCTGTTTCTGACGTTCTCCAAATTCTGTTTCTGACGTTCTCCAAATTCTGTTTCTGACGTTCTCCAAATTCTGTTTCTGACGTTCTCAAAATTCTGTTTCTGACGTTCTCCAAATTCTGTTTCTGACGTTCTCAAAATTCTGTTTCTGACGTTCTCCAAATTCTGTTTCTGACGTTCTCCAAATTCTGTTTCTGACGTTCTCCAAATTCTGTTTCTGACGTTCTCCAAATTCTGTTTCTGACGTTCTCCAAATTCTGTTTCTGACGTTCTCCAAGTTCTGTTTCTGACGTTCTCCAAATTCTGTTTCTGACGTTCTCCAAATTCTGTTTCTGACGTTCTCCAAATTCTGTTTCTGACGTTCTCCAAATTCTGTTTCTGACGTTCTCCAAATTCTGTTTCTGACGTTCTCCAAATTCTGTTTCTGACGTTCTCCAAATTCTGTTTCTGACGTTCTCCAAATTCTGTTTCTGACGTTCTCCAAATTCTGTTTCTGACGTTCTCCAAATTCTGTTTCTGACGTTCTCCAAATTCTGTTTCTGACGTTCTCCAAATTCTGTTTCTGACGTTCTCCAAATTCTGTTTCTGACGTTCTCCAAATTCTGTTTCTGACGTTCTCCAAATTCTGTTTCTGACGTTCTCCAAATTCTGTTTCTGACGTTCTCCAAATTCTGTTTCTGACGTTCTCCAAATTCTGTTTCTGACGTTCTCCAAATTCTGTTTCTGACGTTCTCCAAATTCTGTTTCTGACGTTCTCCAAATTCTGTTTCTGACGTTCTCCAAATTCTGTTTCTGACGTTCTCAAAATTCTGTTTCTGACGTTCTCCAAATTCTGTTTCTGACGTTCTCCAAATTCTGTTTCTGACGTTCTCAAAATTCTGTTTCTGACGTTCTCAAAATTCTGTTTCTGACGTTCTCAAAATTCTGTTTCTGACGTTCTCAAAATTCTGTTTGTGACGTTCTCAAAATTCTGTTTCTGACGTTCTCAAAATTCTGTTTCTGACGTTCTCAAAATTCTGTTTCTGACGTTCTCCAAATTCTGTTTCTGACGTTCTCCAAATTCTGTTTCTGACGTTCTCCAAGTTCTGTTTCTGACGTTCTCCAAGTTCTGTTTCTGACGTTCTCCAAGTTCTGTTTCTGACGTTCTCCAAGTTCTGTTTCTGACGTTCTCCAAGTTCTGTTTCTGACGTTCTCCAAGTTCTGTTTCTGACGTTCTCTAAGTTCTGTTTCTGACGTTCTCCAAGTTCTGTTTCTGACGTTCTCCAAGTTCTGTTTCTGACGTTCTCCAAATTCTGTTTCTGACGTTCTCCAAATTCTGTTTCTGACGTTCTCAAAATTCTGTTTCTGACGTTCTCCAAATTCTGTTTCTGACGTTCTCCAAATTCTGTTTCTGACGTTCTCCAAATTCTGTTTCTGACGTTCTCAAAATTCTGTTTCTGACGTTCTCAAAATTCTGTTTCTGACGTTCTCCAAATTCTGTTTCTGACGTTCTCCAAATTCTGTTTCTGACGTTCTCCAAATTCTGTTTCTGACGTTCTCCAAATTCTGTTTCTGACGTTCTCAAAATTCTGTTTCTGACGTTCTCAAAATTCTGTTTCTGACGTTCTCCAAATTCTGTTTCTGACGTTCTCCAAATTCTGTTTCTGACGTTCTCCAAATTCTGTTTCTGACGTTCTCCAAATTCTGTTTCTGACGTTCTCCAAATTCTGTTTCTGACGTTCTCCAAATTCTGTTTTTGACGTTCTCCAAGTTCTGTTTCTGACGTTCTCCAAGTTCTGTTTCTGACGTTCTCTAAGTTCTGTTTCTGATGTTCTCCAAATTCTGTTTCTGATGTTCTCTAAGTTCTGTTTCTGATGTTCTCCAAATTCTGTTTCTGATGTTCTCCAAATTCTGTTTCTGACGTTCTCCAAATTCTGTTTCTGACGTTCTCCAAATTCTGTTTCTGACGTTCTCCAAATTCTGTTTCTGACGTTCTCCAAATTCTGTTTCTGACGTTCTCCAAATTCTGTTTCTGACGTTCTCCAAATTCTGTTTCTGACGTTCTCCAAATTCTGTTTCTGACGTTCTCCAAATTCTGTTTCTGACGTTCTCCAAATTCTGTTTCTGACGTTCTCAAAATTCTGTTTCTGACGTTCTCCAAGTTCTGTTTTTGACGTTCTCTAAGTTCTGTTTCTGACGTTCTCCAAATTCTGTTTCTGACGTTCTCTAAGTTCTGTTTCTGACGTTCTCCAAATTCTGTTTCTGACGTTCTCCAAATTCTGTTTCTGACGTTCTCCAAATTCTGTTTCTGACGTTCTCCAAGTTCTGTTTTTGACGTTCTCTAAGTTCTGTTTCTGACGTTCTCCAAATTCTGTTTCTGACGTTCTCTAAGTTCTGTTTCTGACGTTCTCCAAATTCTGTTTCTGACGTTCTCAAAATTCTGTTTCTGATGTTCTCCAAATTCTGTTTCTGACGTTCTCCAAATTCTGTTTCTGACGTTCTCCAAATTCTGTTTCTGACGTTCTCCAAATTCTGTTTCTGACGTTCTCAAAATTCTGTTTCTGACGTTCTCCAAATTCTGTTTCTGACGTTCTCAAAATTCTGTTTCTGACGTTCTCCAAATTCTGTTTCTGACGTTCTCCAAATTCTGTTTCTGACGTTCTCCAAATTCTGTTTCTGACGTTCTCAAAATTCTGTTTCTGACGTTCTCCAAATTCTGTTTCTGACGTTCTCAAAATTCTGTTTCTGACGTTCTCCAAATTCTGTTTCTGACGTTCTCCAAATTCTGTTTCTGACGTTCTCCAAATTCTGTTTCTGACGTTCTCCAAATTCTGTTTTTGACGTTCTCCAAGTTCTGTTTCTGACGTTCTCCAAGTTCTGTTTCTGACGTTCTCTAAGTTCTGTTTCTGATGTTCTCCAAATTCTGTTTCTGATGTTCTCTAAGTTCTGTTTCTGATGTTCTCCAAATTCTGTTTCTGATGTTCTCCAAATTCTGTTTCTGACGTTCTCCAAATTCTGTTTCTGACGTTCTCCAAATTCTGTTTCTGACGTTCTCCAAATTCTGTTTCTGACGTTCTCCAAGTTCTGTTTCTGACGTTCTCCAAGTTCTGTTTCTGACGTTCTCCAAGTTCTGTTTCTGACGTTCTCCAAGTTCTGTTTCTGACGTTCTCCAAGTTCTGTTTCTGACGTTCTCCAAGTTCTGTTTCTGACGTTCTCTAAGTTCTGTTTCTGACGTTCTCCAAGTTCTGTTTCTGACGTTCTCCAAGTTCTGTTTCTGACGTTCTCCAAATTCTGTTTCTGACGTTCTCAAAATTCTGTTTCTGACGTTCTCCAAATTCTGTTTCTGACGTTCTCCAAATTCTGTTTCTGACGTTCTCCAAATTCTGTTTCTGACGTTCTCCAAATTCTGTTTCTGACGTTCTCAAAATTCTGTTTCTGACGTTCTCAAAATTCTGTTTCTGACGTTCTCCAAATTCTGTTTCTGACGTTCTCCAAATTCTGTTTCTGACGTTCTCCAAATTCTGTTTCTGACGTTCTCCAAATTCTGTTTCTGACGTTCTCAAAATTCTGTTTCTGACGTTCTCAAAATTCTGTTTCTGACGTTCTCCAAATTCTGTTTCTGACGTTCTCCAAATTCTGTTTCTGACGTTCTCCAAATTCTGTTTCTGACGTTCTCCAAATTCTGTTTCTGACGTTCTCCAAATTCTGTTTTTGATGTTCTCCAAGTTCTGTTTCTGACGTTCTCCAAGTTCTGTTTCTGATGTTCTCTAAGTTCTGTTTCTGATGTTCTCCAAATTCTGTTTCTGATGTTCTCTAAGTTCTGTTTCTGATGTTCTCCAAATTCTGTTTCTGATGTTCTCCAAATTCTGTTTCTGACGTTCTCCAAATTCTGTTTCTGACGTTCTCCAAATTCTGTTTCTGACGTTCTCCAAATTCTGTTTCTGACGTTCTCCAAATTCTGTTTCTGACGTTCTCCAAATTCTGTTTCTGACGTTCTCCAAATTCTGTTTCTGACGTTCTCCAAATTCTGTTTCTGACGTTCTCCAAATTCTGTTTCTGACGTTCTCAAAATTCTGTTTCTGACGTTCTCAAAATTCTGTTTCTGACGTTCTCAAAATTCTGTTTCTGACGTTCTCAAAATTCTGTTTCTGACGTTCTCAAAATTCTGTTTCTGACGTTTTTTTTTTTTTTTTTTTTTTTTTTTTTTTGTATACAAGATCGAGGCTCGTGAAAGAGCGAACATGAATCACACAGAAAGACAAACCGACAAATAAAACATATAACATCGGGAGCGGTAGACAAGATGGGGAGAGAGGGGGAAGGACACAAAACACAACATTTGAGAGCAGGGACCGAGAGACATGGAGACATCGAGAGATCTGAGAGAGGGCGAGGGCTTTGGGGGGGGGGGGGGCGGGGAGGGGCATGGGAAGGGGGCGGTGGGAGAGGTATAAAACATATGGACACTGCCAGGACTTCCAGGAAAGAAGTTGGAATTTCAAACAAGGTGGATCTGGGGTGAATTAGCGGGGGTAGAAAAGATCAAGGTTTTGGATGGGGGAAGATAAGAGATGGTGGTGAACAGCTGTTTTAAAGACCTGGAGGGAGGAGTGGGATTGAAGGGAGTGAGGGAGTTTGTTCCAGAGGCGGGAGAAAAGAGGAATGAAAGAGTGAAGGTGAGCAGAGAGCCGAGATTTCGGCAGTTTAACCATCAGAGGGTTGCTGGCAGATCTTGTGCGACCTGTAGGAATATTTGGGGGACAGAGCACAGAGAGAGCTGGGGGTGCAAGGCCGGAGAGGAGTCGGTAGAATAGACGTTCTCAAAATTCTGTTTCTGACGTTCTCCAAATTCTGTTTCTGACGTTCTCCAAATTCTGTTTCTGACGTTCTCCAAATTCTGTTTCTGACGTTCTCCAAATTCTGTTTCTGACGTTCTCCAAATTCTGTTTCTGACGTTCTCCAAATTCTGTTTCTGACGTTCTCCAAATTCTGTTTCTGACGTTTTTTTTTTTTTTTTTTTTTTTTTTTTTTTTTTTTGTATACAAGGTCGAGGCTCGTGAAAGAGCGAACATTAATCACACAGAAAGACAAACCGACACATAAAACATATAACATAGGGAGCGGTAGACAAGATGGGGAGAGAGGGGGAAGGACACAAACACAACATTTGAGAGCAGGGACCGAGAGACATGGAGACATCGAGAGATCTGAGAGAGGGCGAGGGCTTTGGGGGGGGGGGGGGCGTGGGAAGGGGGCGGTGGGAGAGGTATAAAACATATGGACACTGCCAGGACTTCCAGGAAAGAAGTTGGAATTCCAAACAAGGTGGATCTGGGGTGAATTAGCGGGGGTAGAAAAGATCAAGGTTTTGGATGGGGGAAGATAAGAGATGGTGGTGAACAGCTGTTTTAAAGACCTGGAGGGAGGAGTGGGATTGAAGGGAGTGAGGGAGTTTGTTCCAGAGGCGGGAGAAAAGAGGAATGAAAGAGTGAAGGTGAGCAGAGAGCCGAGATTTCGGCAGTTTAACCATCAGAGGGTTGCTGGCAGATCTTGTGCGACCTGTAGGAATATTTGGGGGACAGAGCACAGAGAGAGCTGGGGGTGCAAGGCCGGAGAGGAGTCGGTAGAAGACAGAAAGACCACCTACCTGCCTGCGGTGAGTGAGTGAAAGGCCCTCAGAGATAGCTTCATCGCGGGAGATTCCAATAATTCTGAAAGCTTTGGTTTCAACAGCGTGAAGCCGAGCTAGGTGTGAGGCAGGAGCACCGGCCCATAGGGGAGAACAGTATTCCATTGAGCTGCGGATGAAAGCCTTGTATGTGGTGAGGAGCTCAGGTGTGCCGAGGAAGGACTTCGCACGACGGAGGATGCCCAGTCGGCGACTGGCTTTGGAGGCCAGCTTGGAAATGTGGTTTTCCCAAGAAAGATCATGGCAGATAGTGAGACCCAAAATCTTGAGCGACAGAACTTCTTGGAGAGGATTGTTGAGAAAGTAGATGGGAGGGTTGTCCAGTCGATCTTTTCGGAGAGACATAGTAAGAGTGTGAGATTTGTCAGGATTGAAAGACATGTTCCACTTGTTTGACCAGTCTGTGATTTTGTCCAGGTCTTCAGAGAGTGAGGAGGCAGCAGACTGCCGATCTGAGGGAAGAGGAATGGAGCGGCAGAGAGTGGAGTCATCAGCAAAGAGATAGAGAGGATTTTCGAGAGAGTCAGAGAGATCATTGATGAAGACCAGAAAAAGCACGGGGCCCAGAACACTGCCTTGGGGAACTCCAGCCTGAACAGGAAGAGGAGATGAGAGAAACCCATTCAGGGCCACACGTTGACGACGACTAGAGAGGAAGTCCGCCAGCCATGCGTGGAGATTTCCATGGATACCAAAGGAGGAGAGTTTGGTGAGCAGAGCGGGGTGCCAGACCGTGTCGAAGGCACATGATATGTCGAGGGAGACAGCTCTAATTTCCTAATTAGAAATTTCCTAATTTCCCCGTTCTCCAAATTCTGTTTCTGACGTTCTCCAAATTCTGTTTTTGATGTTCTCCAAGTTCTGTTTCTGACGTTCTCCAAGTTCTGTTTCTGACGTTCTCCAAGTTCTGTTTCTGATGTTCTCTAAGTTCTGTTTCTGATGTTCTCCAAATTCTGTTTCTGATGTTCTCTAAGTTCTGTTTCTGATGTTCTCCAAATTCTGTTTCTGATGTTCTCCAAATTCTGTTTCTGACGTTCTCCAAATTCTGTTTCTGACGTTCTCCAAATTCTGTTTCTGACGTTCTCCAAATTCTGTTTCTGACGTTCTCCAAATTCTGTTTCTGACGTTCTCCAAATTCTGTTTCTGACGTTCTCCAAATTCTGTTTCTGACGTTCTCCAAATTCTGTTTCTGACGTTCTCCAAATTCTGTTTCTGACGTTCTCCAAATTCTGTTTCTGACGTTCTCCAAATTCTGTTTCTGACGTTCTCCAAATTCTGTTTCTGACGTTCTCCAAATTCTGTTTCTGACGTTCTCCAAATTCTGTTTCTGACGTTCTCCAAATTCTGTTTCTGATGTTCTCCAAATTCTGTTTCTGATGTTCTCCAAATTCTGTTTCTGATGTTCTCTAAGTTCTGTTTCTGATGTTCTCCAAATTCTGTTTCTGATGTTCTCCAAATTCTGTTTCTGACGTTCTCCAAATTCTGTTCCTGACGTTCTCCAAATTCTGTTTCTGACGTTCTCCAAATTCTGTTTCTGACGTTCTCCAAATTCTGTTTCTGACGTTCTCCAAATTCTGTTTCTGACGTTCTCCAAATTCTGTTTCTGACGTTCTCCAAATTCTGTTTCTGACGTTCTCCAAATTCTGTTTCTGACGTTCTCCAAATTCTGTTTCTGACGTTCTCCAAATTCTGTTTCTGACGTTCTCCAAATTCTGTTTCAGTTGTTCTCCAAATTCTGTTTCTGATGTTCTCCAAATTCTGTTTCTGATGTTCTCCAAATTCTGTTTATGATGTTCTCCAAATTCTGTTTCTGACGTTCTCCAAATTCTGTCTCTGATGTTCTCCAAATTCTGTTTCTGATGTTCTCCAAATTCTGTCTCTGATGTTCTCCAAATTCTGTCTCTGATGTTCTCCAAATTCTGTCTCTGATGTTCTCCAAATTCTGTTTATGATGTTCTCCAAATTCTGTTTCTGATGTTCTCCAAATTCTGTCTCTGATGTTCTCCAAATTCTGTTTATGATGGTCTCCAAATTCTGTTTATGATGTTCTCCAAATTCTGTTTCTGATGTTCTCCAAATTCTGTTTCTGATGTTCTCCAAATTCTGTTTCTCATGTTCTCCAAATTCTTTCTGATGTTCTCCAAATTCTTTCTGATGTTCTCCAAATTCTGTTTCTCACGTTCTCCAAATTCTGTTTCTCACGTTCTCCAAATTCTGTTTCTGACGTTCTCCAAATTCTGTTTCTGACGTTCTCCAAATTCTGTTTCTGACGTTCTCCAAATTCTGTTTCTGACGTTCTCCAAATTCTGTTTCTGACGTTCTCAAAATTCTGTTTCTGACGTTCTCCAAATTCTGTTTCTGACGTTCTCCAAATTCTGTTTCTGACGTTCTCAAAATTCTGTTTCTGACGTTCTCAAAATTCTGTTTCTGACGTTCTCCAAGTTCTGTTTTTGACGTTCTCTAAGTTCTGTTTCTGACGTTCTCAAAATTCTGTTTCTGACGTTCTCAAAATTCTGTTTCTGACGTTCTCCAAATTCTGTTTCTGACGTTCTCCAAATTCTGTTTCTGACGTTCTCCAAATTCTGTTTCTGACCTTCTCCAAATTCTGTTTCTGACGTTCTCCAAATTCTGTTTCTGACGTTCTCCAAGTTCTGTTTTTGACGTTCTCTAAGTTCTGTTTCTGACGTTCTCCAAATTCTGTTTCTGACGTTCTCTAAGTTCTGTTTCTGACGTTCTCCAAATTCTGTTTCTGACGTTCTCCAAATTCTGTTTCTGACGTTCTCCAAATTCTGTTTCTGACGTTCTCCAAGTTCTGTTTTTGACGTTCTCTAAGTTCTGTTTCTGACGTTCTCCAAATTCTGTTTCTGACGTTCTCTAAGTTCTGTTTCTGACGTTCTCCAAATTCTGTTTCTGACGTTCTCAAAATTCTGTTTCTGACGTTCTCCAAATTCTGTTTCTGACGTTCTCCAAATTCTGTTTCTGACGTTCTCCAAATTCTGTTTCTGACGTTCTCCAAATTCTGTTTCTGACGTTCTCAAAATTCTGTTTCTGACGTTCTCCAAATTCTGTTTCTGACGTTCTCAAAATTCTGTTTCTGACGTTCTCCAAATTCTGTTTCTGACGTTCTCCAAATTCTGTTTCTGACGTTCTCCAAATTCTGTTTCTGACGTTCTCCAAATTCTGTTTCTGACGTTCTCCAAATTCTGTTTCTGACGTTCTCAAAATTCTGTTTCTGACGTTCTCCAAATTCTGTTTCTGACGTTCTCCAAATTCTGTTTCTGACGTTCTCCAAATTCTGTTTCTGACGTTCTCCAAATTCTGTTTCTGACGTTCTCCAAATTCTGTTTCTGACGTTCTCCAAATTCTGTTTCTGACGTTCTCCAAATTCTGTTTTTGACGTTCTCTAAGTTCTGTTTCTGACGTTCTCCAAGTTCTGTTTCTGACGTTCTCTAAGTTCTGTTTCTGATGTTCTCCAAATTCTGTTTCTGATGTTCTCTAAGTTCTGTTTCTGATGTTCTCCAAATTCTGTTTCTGATGTTCTCCAAATTCTGTTTCTGACGTTCTCCAAATTCTGTTTCTGACGTTCTCCAAATTCTGTTTCTGACGTTCTCCAAATTCTGTTTCTGACGTTCTCCAAATTCTTTCTGATGTTCTCCAAATTCTTTCTGATGTTCTCCAAATTCTGTTTCTCACGTTCTCCAAATTCTGTTTCTCACGTTCTCCAAATTCTGTTTCTCATGTTCTCCAAATTCTTTCTGATGTTCTCCAAATTCTTTCTGATGTTCTCCAAATTCTGTTTCTCACGTTCTCCAAATTCTGTTTCTCACGTTCTCCAAATTCTGTTTCTGACGTTCTCCAAATTCTGTTTCTGACGTTCTCCAAATTCTGTTTCTGACGTTCTCCAAATTCTGTTTCTGACGTTCTCCAAATTCTGTTTCTGACGTTCTCAAAATTCTGTTTCTGACGTTCTCCAAATTCTGTTTCTGACGTTCTCCAAATTCTGTTTCTGACGTTCTCAAAATTCTGTTTCTGACGTTCTCAAAATTCTGTTTCTGACGTTCTCCAAATTCTGTTTCTGACGTTCTCAAAATTCTGTTTCTGACGTTCTCAAAATTCTGTTTCTGACGTTCTCAAAATTCTGTTTCTGACGTTCTCCAAATTCTGTTTCTGACGTTCTCCAAATTCTGTTTCTGACGTTCTCCAAATTCTGTTTCTGACCTTCTCCAAATTCTGTTTCTGACGTTCTCCAAATTCTGTTTCTGACGTTCTCCAAGTTCTGTTTTTGACGTTCTCTAAGTTCTGTTTCTGACGTTCTCCAAATTCTGTTTCTGACGTTCTCTAAGTTCTGTTTCTGACGTTCTCCAAATTCTGTTTCTGACGTTCTCCAAATTCTGTTTCTGACGTTCTCCAAATTCTGTTTCTGACGTTCTCCAAGTTCTGTTTTTGACGTTCTCTAAGTTCTGTTTCTGACGTTCTCCAAATTCTGTTTCTGACGTTCTCTAAGTTCTGTTTCTGACGTTCTCCAAATTCTGTTTCTGACGTTCTCAAAATTCTGTTTCTGACGTTCTCCAAATTCTGTTTCTGACGTTCTCCAAATTCTGTTTCTGACGTTCTCCAAATTCTGTTTCTGACGTTCTCCAAATTCTGTTTCTGACGTTCTCAAAATTCTGTTTCTGACGTTCTCCAAATTCTGTTTCTGACGTTCTCAAAATTCTGTTTCTGACGTTCTCCAAATTCTGTTTCTGACGTTCTCCAAATTCTGTTTCTGACGTTCTCCAAATTCTGTTTCTGACGTTCTCCAAATTCTGTTTCTGACGTTCTCCAAATTCTGTTTCTGACGTTCTCAAAATTCTGTTTCTGACGTTCTCCAAATTCTGTTTCTGACGTTCTCCAAATTCTGTTTCTGACGTTCTCAAAATTCTGTTTCTGACGTTCTCAAAATTCTGTTTCTGACGTTCTCCAAATTCTGTTTCTGACGTTCTCCAAATTCTGTTTCTGACGTTCTCCAAATTCTGTTTCTGACGTTCTCCAAATTCTGTTTTTGACGTTCTCTAAGTTCTGTTTCTGACGTTCTCCAAGTTCTGTTTCTGACGTTCTCTAAGTTCTGTTTCTGATGTTCTCCAAATTCTGTTTCTGATGTTCTCTAAGTTCTGTTTCTGATGTTCTCCAAATTCTGTTTCTGATGTTCTCCAAATTCTGTTTCTGACGTTCTCCAAATTCTGTTTCTGACGTTCTCCAAATTCTGTTTCTGACGTTCTCCAAATTCTGTTTCTGAAGTTCTCCAAATTCTGTTTCTGACGTTCTCCAAATTCTGTTTCTGACGTTCTCCAAATTCTGTTTCTGACGTTCTCCAAATTCTGTTTCTGACGTTCTCCAAATTCTGTTTCTGACGTTCTCCAAATTCTGTTTCTGACGTTCTCCAAATTCTGTTTCTGACGTTCTCAAAATTCTGTTTCTGACGTTCTCAAAATTCTGTTTCTGACGTTCTCAAAATTCTGTTTCTGACGTTCTCAAAATTCTGTTTCTGACGTTCTCCAAATTCTGTTTCTGACGTTCTCAAAATTCTGTTTCTGACGTTCTCAAAATTCTGTTTCTGACGTTCTCCAAATTCTGTTTCTGACGTTCTCCAAATTCTGTTTCTGACGTTCTCCAAATTCTGTTTCTGACGTTCTCCAAATTCTGTTTCTGACGTTCTCCAAATTCTGTTTCTGACGTTCTCCAAATTCTGTTTCTGACGTTCTCCAAATTCTGTTTCTGACGTTCTCCAAGTTCTGTTTTTGACGTTCTCTAAGTTCTGTTTCTGACGTTCTCCAAATTCTGTTTCTGACGTTCTCTAAGTTCTGTTTCTGACGTTCTCCAAATTCTGTTTCTGACGTTCTCCAAATTCTGTTTCTGACGTTCTCCAAATTCTGTTTCTGACGTTCTCCAAGTTCTGTTTTTGACGTTCTCTAAGTTCTGTTTCTGACGTTCTCCAAATTCTGTTTCTGACGTTCTCTAAGTTCTGTTTCTGACGTTCTCCAAATTCTGTTTCTGATGTTCTCAAAATTCTGTTTCTGACGTTCTCCAAATTCTGTTTCTGACGTTCTCCAAATTCTGTTTCTGACGTTCTCCAAATTCTGTTTCTGACGTTCTCCAAATTCTGTTTCTGACGTTCTCAAAATTCTGTTTCTGACGTTCTCCAAATTCTGTTTCTGACGTTCTCAAAATTCTGTTTCTGACGTTCTCCAAATTCTGTTTCTGACGTTCTCCAAATTCTGTTTCTGACGTTCTCCAAATTCTGTTTCTGACGTTCTCAAAATTCTGTTTCTGACGTTCTCCAAATTCTGTTTCTGACGTTCTCAAAATTCTGTTTCTGACGTTCTCCAAATTCTGTTTCTGACCTTCTCCAAATTCTGTTTCTGACGTTCTCCAAATTCTGTTTCTGACGTTCTCAAAATTCTGTTTCTGACGTTCTCCAAATTCTGTTTCTGACGTTCTCAAAATTCTGTTTCTGACGTTCTCCAAATTCTGTTTCTGACGTTCTCCAAATTCTGTTTCTGACGTTCTCCAAATTCTGTTTCTGACGTTCTCCAAATTCTGTTTCTGACGTTCTCCAAATTCTGTTTTTGACGTTCTCTAAGTTCTGTTTCTGACGTTCTCCAAGTTCTGTTTCTGACGTTCTCTAAGTTCTGTTTCTGATGTTCTCCAAATTCTGTTTCTGATGTTCTCTAAGTTCTGTTTCTGATGTTCTCCAAATTCTGTTTCTGATGTTCTCCAAATTCTGTTTCTGACGTTCTCCAAATTCTGTTTCTGACGTTCTCCAAATTCTGTTTCTGACGTTCTCCAAATTCTGTTTCTGACGTTCTCCAAATTCTGTTTCTGACGTTCTCCAAATTCTGTTTCTGACGTTCTCCAAATTCTGTTTCTGACGTTCTCCAAATTCTGTTTCTGACGTTCTCCAAATTCTGTTTCTGACGTTCTCCAAATTCTGTTTCTGACGTTCTCCAAATTCTGTTTCTGACGTTCTCCAAATTCTGTTTCTGACGTTCTCCAAATTCTGTTTCTGACGTTCTCCAAGTTCTGTTTTTGACGTTCTCTAAGTTCTGTTTCTGACGTTCTCCAAATTCTGTTTCTGACGTTCTCTAAGTTCTGTTTCTGACGTTCTCCAAATTCTGTTTCTGACGTTCTCCAAATTCTGTTTCTGACGTTCTCCAAATTCTGTTTCTGACGTTCTCCAAGTTCTGTTTTTGACGTTCTCTAAGTTCTGTTTCTGACGTTCTCCAAATTCTGTTTCTGACGTTCTCCAAGTTCTGTTTCTGACGTTCTCCAAATTCTGTTTCTGACGTTCTCAAAATTCTGTTTCTGACGTTCTCCAAATTCTGTTTCTGACGTTCTCCAAATTCTGTTTCTGACGTTCTCCAAATTCTGTTTCTGACGTTCTCCAAATTCTGTTTCTGACGTTCTCAAAATTCTGTTTCTGACGTTCTCCAAATTCTGTTTCTGACGTTCTCAAAATTCTGTTTCTGACGTTCTCCAAATTCTGTTTCTGACGTTCTCCAAATTCTGTTTCTGACGTTCTCCAAATTCTGTTTCTGACGTTCTCAAAATTCTGTTTCTGACGTTCTCCAAATTCTGTTTCTGACGTTCTCAAAATTCTGTTTCTGACGTTCTCCAAATTCTGTTTCTGACGTTCTCCAAATTCTGTTTCTGACGTTCTCCAAATTCTGTTTCTGACGTTCTCCAAATTCTGTTTCTGACGTTCTCCAAATTCTGTTTCTGACGTTCTCCAAGTTCTGTTTCTGACGTTCTCCAAATTCTGTTTCTGACGTTCTCCAAATTCTGTTTCTGACGTTCTCCAAATTCTGTTTCTGACGTTCTCCAAATTCTGTTTCTGACGTTCTCCAAATTCTGTTTCTGACGTTCTCCAAATTCTGTTTCTGACGTTCTCCAAATTCTGTTTCTGACGTTCTCCAAATTCTGTTTCTGACGTTCTCCAAATTCTGTTTCTGACGTTCTCCAAATTCTGTTTCTGACGTTCTCCAAATTCTGTTTCTGACGTTCTCCAAATTCTGTTTCTGACGTTCTCCAAATTCTGTTTCTGACGTTCTCCAAATTCTGTTTCTGACGTTCTCCAAATTCTGTTTCTGACGTTCTCCAAATTCTGTTTCTGACGTTCTCCAAATTCTGTTTCTGACGTTCTCCAAATTCTGTTTCTGACGTTCTCCAAATTCTGTTTCTGACGTTCTCCAAATTCTGTTTCTGACGTTCTCAAAATTCTGTTTCTGACGTTCTCCAAATTCTGTTTCTGACGTTCTCCAAATTCTGTTTCTGACGTTCTCAAAATTCTGTTTCTGACGTTCTCAAAATTCTGTTTCTGACGTTCTCAAAATTCTGTTTCTGACGTTCTCAAAATTCTGTTTCTGACGTTCTCAAAATTCTGTTTGTGACGTTCTCAAAATTCTGTTTCTGACGTTCTCAAAATTCTGTTTCTGACGTTCTCAAAATTCTGTTTCTGACGTTCTCCAAATTCTGTTTCTGACGTTCTCCAAATTCTGTTTCTGACGTTCTCCAAGTTCTGTTTCTGACGTTCTCCAAGTTCTGTTTCTGACGTTCTCCAAGTTCTGTTTCTGACGTTCTCCAAGTTCTGTTTCTGACGTTCTCCAAGTTCTGTTTCTGACGTTCTCCAAGTTCTGTTTCTGACGTTCTCTAAGTTCTGTTTCTGACGTTCTCCAAGTTCTGTTTCTGACGTTCTCCAAGTTCTGTTTCTGACGTTCTCCAAATTCTGTTTCTGACGTTCTCCAAATTCTGTTTCTGACGTTCTCAAAATTCTGTTTCTGACGTTCTCCAAATTCTGTTTCTGACGTTCTCCAAATTCTGTTTCTGACGTTCTCCAAATTCTGTTTCTGACGTTCTCAAAATTCTGTTTCTGACGTTCTCAAAATTCTGTTTCTGACGTTCTCCAAATTCTGTTTCTGACGTTCTCCAAATTCTGTTTCTGACGTTCTCCAAATTCTGTTTCTGACGTTCTCCAAATTCTGTTTCTGACGTTCTCAAAATTCTGTTTCTGACGTTCTCAAAATTCTGTTTCTGACGTTCTCCAAATTCTGTTTCTGACGTTCTCCAAATTCTGTTTCTGACGTTCTCCAAATTCTGTTTCTGACGTTCTCCAAATTCTGTTTCTGACGTTCTCCAAATTCTGTTTTTGACGTTCTCCAAGTTCTGTTTCTGACGTTCTCCAAGTTCTGTTTCTGACGTTCTCTAAGTTCTGTTTCTGATGTTCTCCAAATTCTGTTTCTGATGTTCTCTAAGTTCTGTTTCTGATGTTCTCCAAATTCTGTTTCTGATGTTCTCCAAATTCTGTTTCTGACGTTCTCCAAATTCTGTTTCTGACGTTCTCCAAATTCTGTTTCTGACGTTCTCCAAATTCTGTTTCTGACGTTCTCCAAATTCTGTTTCTGACGTTCTCCAAATTCTGTTTCTGACGTTCTCCAAATTCTGTTTCTGACGTTCTCCAAATTCTGTTTCTGACGTTCTCCAAATTCTGTTTCTGACGTTCTCCAAATTCTGTTTCTGACGTTCTCAAAATTCTGTTTCTGACGTTCTCCAAGTTCTGTTTTTGACGTTCTCCAAGTTCTGTTTCTGACGTTCTCCAAATTCTGTTTCTGACGTTCTCTAAGTTCTGTTTCTGACGTTCTCCAAATTCTGTTTCTGACGTTCTCCAAATTCTGTTTCTGACGTTCTCCAAATTCTGTTTCTGACGTTCTCCAAGTTCTGTTTTTGACGTTCTCTAAGTTCTGTTTCTGACGTTCTCCAAGTTCTGTTTCTGACGTTCTCTAAGTTCTGTTTCTGACGTTCTCCAAATTCTGTTTCTGACGTTCTCAAAATTCTGTTTCTGACGTTCTCCAAATTCTGTTTCTGACGTTCTCCAAATTCTGTTTCTGACGTTCTCCAAATTCTGTTTCTGACGTTCTCCAAATTCTGTTTCTGACGTTCTCAAAATTCTGTTTCTGACGTTCTCCAAATTCTGTTTCTGACGTTCTCAAAATTCTGTTTCTGACGTTCTCCAAATTCTGTTTCTGACGTTCTCCAAATTCTGTTTCTGACGTTCTCCAAATTCTGTTTCTGACGTTCTCAAAATTCTGTTTCTGACGTTCTCCAAATTCTGTTTCTGACGTTCTCAAAATTCTGTTTCTGACGTTCTCCAAATTCTGTTTCTGACGTTCTCCAAATTCTGTTTCTGACGTTCTCCAAATTCTGTTTCTGACGTTCTCCAAATTCTGTTTTTGACGTTCTCCAAGTTCTGTTTCTGACGTTCTCCAAGTTCTGTTTCTGACGTTCTCTAAGTTCTGTTTCTGATGTTCTCCAAATTCTGTTTCTGATGTTCTCTAAGTTCTGTTTCTGATGTTCTCCAAATTCTGTTTCTGATGTTCTCCAAATTCTGTTTCTGACGTTCTCCAAATTCTGTTTCTGACGTTCTCCAAATTCTGTTTCTGACGTTCTCCAAATTCTGTTTCTGACGTTCTCCAAGTTCTGTTTCTGACGTTCTCCAAGTTCTGTTTCTGACGTTCTCCAAGTTCTGTTTCTGACGTTCTCCAAGTTCTGTTTCTGACGTTCTCCAAGTTCTGTTTCTGACGTTCTCCAAGTTCTGTTTCTGACGTTCTCTAAGTTCTGTTTCTGACGTTCTCCAAGTTCTGTTTCTGACGTTCTCCAAGTTCTGTTTCTGACGTTCTCCAAATTCTGTTTCTGACGTTCTCAAAATTCTGTTTCTGACGTTCTCCAAATTCTGTTTCTGACGTTCTCCAAATTCTGTTTCTGACGTTCTCCAAATTCTGTTTCTGACGTTCTCCAAATTCTGTTTCTGACGTTCTCAAAATTCTGTTTCTGACGTTCTCAAAATTCTGTTTCTGACGTTCTCCAAATTCTGTTTCTGACGTTCTCCAAATTCTGTTTCTGACGTTCTCCAAATTCTGTTTCTGACGTTCTCCAAATTCTGTTTCTGACGTTCTCAAAATTCTGTTTCTGACGTTCTCAAAATTCTGTTTCTGACGTTCTCCAAATTCTGTTTCTGACGTTCTCCAAATTCTGTTTCTGACGTTCTCCAAATTCTGTTTCTGACGTTCTCCAAATTCTGTTTCTGACGTTCTCCAAATTCTGTTTTTGATGTTCTCCAAGTTCTGTTTCTGACGTTCTCCAAGTTCTGTTTCTGATGTTCTCTAAGTTCTGTTTCTGATGTTCTCCAAATTCTGTTTCTGATGTTCTCTAAGTTCTGTTTCTGATGTTCTCCAAATTCTGTTTCTGATGTTCTCCAAATTCTGTTTCTGACGTTCTCCAAATTCTGTTTCTGACGTTCTCCAAATTCTGTTTCTGACGTTCTCCAAATTCTGTTTCTGACGTTCTCCAAATTCTGTTTCTGACGTTCTCCAAATTCTGTTTCTGACGTTCTCCAAATTCTGTTTCTGACGTTCTCCAAATTCTGTTTCTGACGTTCTCAAAATTCTGTTTCTGACGTTCTCAAAATTCTGTTTCTGACGTTCTCAAAATTCTGTTTCTGACGTTCTCAAAATTCTGTTTCTGACGTTCTCAAAATTCTGTTTCTGACGTTTTTTTTTTTTTTTTTTTTTTTTTTTTTTGTATACAAGATCGAGGCTCGTGAAAGAGCGAACATGAATCACACAGAAAGACAAACCGACAAATAAAACATATAACATCGGGAGCGGTAGACAAGATGGGGAGAGAGGGGGAAGGACACAAAACACAACATTTGAGAGCAGGGACCGAGAGACATGGAGACATCGAGAGATCTGAGAGAGGGCGAGGGCTTTGGGGGGGGGGGGCGGGGAGGGGCATGGGAAGGGGGCGGTGGGAGAGGTATAAAACATATGGACACTGCCAGGACTTCCAGGAAAGAAGTTGGAATTTCAAACAAGGTGGATCTGGGGTGAATTAGCGGGGGTAGAAAAGATCAAGGTTTTGGATGGGGGAAGATAAGAGATGGTGGTGAACAGCTGTTTTAAAGACCTGGAGGGAGGAGTGGGATTGAAGGGAGTGAGGGAGTTTGTTCCAGAGGCGGGAGAAAAGAGGAATGAAAGAGTGAAGGTGAGCAGAGAGCCGAGATTTCGGCAGTTTAACCATCAGAGGGTTGCTGGCAGATCTTGTGCGACCTGTAGGAATATTTGGGGGACAGAGCACAGAGAGAGCTGGGGGTGCAAGGCCGGAGAGGAGTCGGTAGAATAGACGTTCTCAAAATTCTGTTTCTGACGTTCTCCAAATTCTGTTTCTGACGTTCTCCAAATTCTGTTTCTGACGTTCTCCAAATTCTGTTTCTGACGTTCTCCAAATTCTGTTTCTGACGTTCTCCAAATTCTGTTTCTGACGTTCTCCAAATTCTGTTTCTGACGTTCTCCAAATTCTGTTTCTGACGTTTTTTTTTTGTTTTTTTTTTTTGTTTTTTTTTTTTGTATACAAGGTCGAGGCTCGTGAAAGAGCGAACATTAATCACACAGAAAGACAAACCGACACATAAAACATATAACATAGGGAGCGGTAGACAAGATGGGGAGAGAGGGGGAAGGACACAAACACAACATTTGAGAGCAGGGACCGAGAGACATGGAGACATCGAGAGATCTGAGAGAGGGCGAGGGCTTTGGGGGGGGGGGGGGCGTGGGAAGGGGGCGGTGGGAGAGGTATAAAACATATGGACACTGCCAGGACTTCCAGGAAAGAAGTTGGAATTCCAAACAAGGTGGATCTGGGGTGAATTAGCGGGGGTAGAAAAGATCAAGGTTTTGGATGGGGGAAGATAAGAGATGGTGGTGAACAGCTGTTTTAAAGACCTGGAGGGAGGAGTGGGATTGAAGGGAGTGAGGGAGTTTGTTCCAGAGGCGGGAGAAAAGAGGAATGAAAGAGTGAAGGTGAGCAGAGAGCCGAGATTTCGGCAGTTTAACCATCAGAGGGTTGCTGGCAGATCTTGTGCGACCTGTAGGAATATTTGGGGGACAGAGCACAGAGAGAGCTGGGGGTGCAAGGCCGGAGAGGAGTCGGTAGAAGACAGAAAGACCACCTACCTGCCTGCGGTGAGTGAGTGAAAGGCCCTCAGAGATAGCTTCATCGCGGGAGATTCCAATAATTCTGAAAGCTTTGGTTTCAACAGCGTGAAGCCGAGCTAGGTGTGAGGCAGGAGCACCGGCCCATAGGGGAGAACAGTATTCCATTGAGCTGCGGATGAAAGCCTTGTATGTGGTGAGGAGCTCAGGTGTGCCGAGGAAGGACTTCGCACGACGGAGGATGCCCAGTCGGCGACTGGCTTTGGAGGCCAGCTTGGAAATGTGGTTTTCCCAAGAAAGATCATGGCAGATAGTGAGACCCAAAATCTTGAGCGACAGAACTTCTTGGAGAGGATTGTTGAGAAAGTAGATGGGAGGGTTGTCCAGTCGATCTTTTCGGAGAGACATAGTAAGAGTGTGAGATTTGTCAGGATTGAAAGACATGTTCCACTTGTTTGACCAGTCTGTGATTTTGTCCAGGTCTTCAGAGAGTGAGGAGGCAGCAGACTGCCGATCTGAGGGAAGAGGAATGGAGCGGCAGAGAGTGGAGTCATCAGCAAAGAGATAGAGAGGATTTTCGAGAGAGTCAGAGAGATCATTGATGAAGACCAGAAAAAGCACGGGGCCCAGAACACTGCCTTGGGGAACTCCAGCCTGAACAGGAAGAGGAGATGAGAGAAACCCATTCAGGGCCACACGTTGACGACGACTAGAGAGGAAGTCCGCCAGCCATGCGTGGAGATTTCCATGGATACCAAAGGAGGAGAGTTTGGTGAGCAGAGCGGGGTGCCAGACCGTGTCGAAGGCACATGATATGTCGAGGGAGACAGCTCTAATTTCCTAATTAGAAATTTCCTAATTTCCCCGTTCTCCAAATTCTGTTTCTGACGTTCTCCAAATTCTGTTTTTGATGTTCTCCAAGTTCTGTTTCTGACGTTCTCCAAGTTCTGTTTCTGACGTTCTCCAAGTTCTGTTTCTGATGTTCTCTAAGTTCTGTTTCTGATGTTCTCCAAATTCTGTTTCTGATGTTCTCTAAGTTCTGTTTCTGATGTTCTCCAAATTCTGTTTCTGATGTTCTCCAAATTCTGTTTCTGACGTTCTCCAAATTCTGTTTCTGACGTTCTCCAAATTCTGTTTCTGACGTTCTCCAAATTCTGTTTCTGACGTTCTCCAAATTCTGTTTCTGACGTTCTCCAAATTCTGTTTCTGACGTTCTCCAAATTCTGTTTCTGACGTTCTCCAAATTCTGTTTCTGACGTTCTCCAAATTCTGTTTCTGACGTTCTCCAAATTCTGTTTCTGACGTTCTCCAAATTCTGTTTCTGACGTTCTCCAAATTCTGTTTCTGACGTTCTCCAAATTCTGTTTCTGACGTTCTCCAAATTCTGTTTCTGACGTTCTCCAAATTCTGTTTCTGACGTTCTCCAAATTCTGTTTCTGATGTTCTCCAAATTCTGTTTCTGATGTTCTCCAAATTCTGTTTCTGATGTTCTCTAAGTTCTGTTTCTGATGTTCTCCAAATTCTGTTTCTGATGTTCTCCAAATTCTGTTTCTGACGTTCTCCAAATTCTGTTCCTGACGTTCTCCAAATTCTGTTTCTGACGTTCTCCAAATTCTGTTTCTGACGTTCTCCAAATTCTGTTTCTGACGTTCTCCAAATTCTGTTTCTGACGTTCTCCAAATTCTGTTTCTGACGTTCTCCAAATTCTGTTTCTGACGTTCTCCAAATTCTGTTTCTGACGTTCTCCAAATTCTGTTTCTGACGTTCTCCAAATTCTGTTTCTGACGTTCTCCAAATTCTGTTTCAGTTGTTCTCCAAATTCTGTTTCTGATGTTCTCCAAATTCTGTTTCTGATGTTCTCCAAATTCTGTTTATGATGTTCTCCAAATTCTGTTTCTGACGTTCTCCAAATTCTGTCTCTGATGTTCTCCAAATTCTGTTTCTGATGTTCTCCAAATTCTGTCTCTGATGTTCTCCAAATTCTGTCTCTGATGTTCTCCAAATTCTGTCTCTGATGTTCTCCAAATTCTGTTTATGATGTTCTCCAAATTCTGTTTCTGATGTTCTCCAAATTCTGTCTCTGATGTTCTCCAAATTCTGTCTCTGATGTTCTCCAAATTCTGTTTCTGATGTTCTCCAAATTACTAACAAGTAATGAATATATTTTTGTTTCCTCGGTCAGGGTTTGAGATCTGGATGAAAATGGGAAGCAGTGCAATCAGTACATCTGTTTTTAATTGACGGTTCGAGTTCCTTGAAAACCATCTCTGATGTTTGGCCTTGCTTTCGGCAACGCCATGAAGGACCCAACCTGCAAGGTCACCTTTGTGCCGAAGGTTAAAAAAAAAAAGTGCAAAAGTAGCCTGCAGGTGAAAGTGAAGTGAGAATGTTGAATTTCTCATCAAAGTAACGTTTGGCTCTCCTTGACTGGGTGTGATGTCACATTCCCATGATTGGGTGTGACGTCACATCCCCATTCGTCCAATTTGGAAACGTCTTCCATCCCTTTATCTGTGCACGGAGTACGTTGAAATCCTTTGAGTATCTAATTAATGAGGTGTTGCTGCCCAAGGAGCTGCTTCTATAGACTGTTACAAATTCTGTGGATCATCATGGGTTGAAGTCCCAACCTGTAGATGAAGCAAGTAGCTGTTACCTGTAGCAATGAATAGAGTTTTGGGGACTTTGAAGTCCTGTCAGTGAACAAAGAGCGAAAGCAAATCTTTGATTTGATACCAGAACTTGGACTGTGCTGATCTGAGTTTTAGAATTATCACCGTGTCTGTAAAAGTTAAATTCTCAACTTGTATAAAGTACAGCAATCATGTTAGGCCTCGCGAGTTAACATCGTCAAACTTACTTGTCGGTCTCTTCCATCCCAATGTGTCATGTTATGCAGAAACGACAAAGCTGTCTGGATTTTGCCATCTCGTGGATTTAGCTTGAATTGCATTTTTTTTTTTTTTTTTTTTCCAACAAATGAACGTGCACATGGGGAATCCCATCTGATGCCACTCCTCTAACCGTGCTCATCTGATGTCACTACAAAACTGTGCGATGAAGGGTTCTCCCATTTTGTTTTGTTATTTTTTATTCTGTTTATATTAGCTTCCTCTACCACCGAAGGTGCACAGAGGTTATGTTTTCATCCGTGTTTGTTACTTGGCGAAATAAATTTCTTATTATTTCTTCCAAATAAATTTCGCCAAGTATGTTGTTGTTGTTGTTGTGTTGATCCAGTCAGTTATATTTGAACAGATGAACAGCATGGAGATAACCGATCAATCTCACAGGAGCAACCCAGAGATCCCTCACGTCCAAGATGGCGTGCTCTTGCCTACTTGATGCCAGGACCTCGCAGTCTTCCATGACATGTTTTGTTGTTTGCGGAGCGGCCTGGGATTGGTTGTTGGTGTCATCAGTGATGTCTTCGAGTCTATGTTTTTTTGTGTAAAAGTTGTGCGTGGTGTCCACAGCGAAGGGTAAAAGGTGAACACGATCAGACCTGTGGAGTAGTTTCTCTGTGTCATCGACGGGTTGGGGTTTTGTGTCCAGGATACTGTTTGGGCCCAGGTTGTTTATACAAGATACTGTTTGGGCCCAGGTTGTTTATACAAGATACTGTTTGGGCCCAGGTTGTTTATACAAGATACTGTTTGGGCCCAGGTTGTTTATACAAGATTCTGTTTGGGCCCAGGTTGTTTATTGTGTTTGTGGTGATGTCAGTGTGGATGTGGTTTTTGTAGTTTCGTTGTTCGGTGGGGGGATGTTATGAAGGATGTCAATGTCGTTTCTTTGTGGTGTAGTTTTGATGTGTCTCGGGGCCTGTGGGTGGTTGTACATGTGGCGTGGGTGATTATGGTTGAAATTTGCTGTTGTAAGGAACTGTGCAGCTCTCATGTTGAAGTGGTCTTTGATTTTTAGCATTTTTACCTGTGTGTAGGTGCTCGCTGGGTGTTAAAATGTGTAACCTGTGATGAGCTAACATTAATCGTGTAAGAGCGATCATTAATCACAAAAAAAAAACGGACACACAAAACATACAAGAAAGGGAGCAGCAGACAATATGGGGAGAGAGAGGGAAGCACACAAGTACAGCAGAGAACAGGGACATCGGGAGATCTGCGGGAGGGAGAGGGTTTGGGGGGACGGGGCTTGGGAAGGGGGGAGGGGTAGGAGGGGTATAAAACACATGGACACTGCAAGGACTTCCAGGAAAGAAGTTGGTATTTCAAAAAAGTGGATCTGGGGTGAATTAACGGGGGTAGAAAAGGTCAATGTTTTGGATGGGGGAAGATAGGAGATGGTCGTGAACAGGTGTTTTAAAGACCTGGAGGGAGGAGTGGGATTGAAGAGAGTGAGGGAGTTTGTTCTCGAGGCGAGAGGAATGAAGGAGCGAAGGTGAGCAGAGAATCTTCATTTTTGCAGTTTCACCAGAAGAGAGTTGCAGGCAGATCTTGTGTGTCCTGGAGGAGTACTTGAGGGACAGAGCACAGAGAGAGCTGGGGGAGCAAGGTTGGAGAGGAGTAGGTAGAAGACAAAAAGACCACCAACCTTCCTGCGGTGAGTGAGTGAAAGGCCCTCACAATCGGCTTCATCACGGGAGATTCCAATGATTCTGAAAGCTTTGGTTTCAACAGCAAGAAGCCGAGCTAGGTGTGAGGCAGGAGCACCAGCAGGGGAGAGCAGTATTCTGTTGAGCTGCTGATGAAAGCTTTGTATGTGGTGAGGAGCTCAGGTGTGCCAAGGAAGGACTTCGCATGACCCAGGATGCCCAGTCGGCGACTGGCTTTGGAGGCCAGCTTGGAAATGTGGTTTTTCCTAGGAAGGATCATGGCAGATATTGAGACCCAAAGGCTTGAGTGACAGAACTTCTTGGAGAGGATTATTCAGAAAGTAGATGGGAGGGTTTTCCAGTCGGTCTCTTCGGAGAGACATCGTGAGAGTGTGAGATTTGTCAGGATTTAAAGACATGTTCCACTTGTTTGACCAGTTTGTGATTTTGTCCAGGTCTGCAGAGAGTGAGGAGGCTGCAGACTGCCGATCTGAGGGATGAGTGATGGAGTGGCAGAGAGAGGAGTCATCAGCAAAGAGATAGAGAGGATCTTCCAGAGAGTCAGAGAGATCATTAATGACAACTAGAAAAAGCACAGGGTCCAGATAGTCTAGTAGGAAGACTAGGTCCCCCTGCACCCCCCGGAGATATACTTCTAATCAGTGTTTCTAGATTGGAAAAAATGTGTAGAAAATGACTAGCTATGGCCCCAAGCTGAAAAAATGTCCCACATACCATTTTTATGCAAATTACTGCTGCAAATTTTATGCAAAATTATGCAAATTTTATGCAAATTTTTGATGAGGAGTAGAGTTGAGGGGTCTTTGAGGGCTTCATCGAGGTGCTCTCGGTTGCAAGACTGGGTCATTCTGAGAAGCACAGCAGGGTCAGAGATCATGATGTTCTCCTCCTCAGTGAATCTCTCCATCAACAGCCTCTCCATTGCCTCACACACTGTTTTGAGGCAAAAGAGGGACTTTGCGTAGGCCTTTCCACTGAGAACACCTTTGAGAGATCCACTTGTTACTAGTTGTGCCTCAAAGAGAATCTCTGCATATCCAGAACCACGCATCTTGTGTCCAGTGAGCATCCCGATGTAGTTCATGGATGTGTGGAAGGGTCCAATCGTTACTACATGACTAGCAAATTCATTTGGCCAGCGCCAGATGATGGGAAGGGCTTTCATGCAGACACCCAGATCAAATGTATTCAGGACCCATCTCTGACCCACCTCAGCAGTTGCTGCCTCGGAACGCTTCAGTAGCTCACGAACAACTGCGTTGTCTGTGATCGGTCTGTGCCTGGTGCCTGCATGGCATGGCAATGGCCTGCAGCCTGTGCCTGGGCTAGGGGGTTTCACCTCTGCAACTGGTTCTCCCCCACCCAGCAAATCAACAGTCGACTACTGCACGCCTATCCACCAACCGATCACAGACAACGCAGTTGTTCGTGAGCTACTGAAGCGTTCCGAGGCAGCAACTGCTGAGGTGGGTCAGAGATGGGTCCTGAATACATTTGATCTGGGTGTCTGCATGAAAGCCCTTCCCATCATCTGGCGCTGGCCAAATGAATTTGCTAGTCATGTAGTAACGATTGGACCCTTCCACACATCCATGAACTACATCGGGATGCTCACTGGACACAAGATGCGTGGTTCTGGATATGCAGAGATTCTCTTTGAGGCACAACTAGTAACAAGTGGATCTCTCAAAGGTGTTCTCAGTGGAAAGGCCTACGCAAAGTCCCTCTTTTGCCTCAAAACAGTGTGTGAGGCAATGGAGAGGCTGTTGATGGAGAGATTCACTGAGGAGGAGAACATCATGATCTCTGACCCTGCTGTGCTTCTCAGAATGACCCAGTCTTGCAACCGAGAGCACCTCGATGAAGCCCTCAAAGACCCCTCAACTCTACTCCTCATCAAAAATTTGCATAAAATTTGCATAATTTTGCATAAAATTTGCAGCAGTAATTTGCATAAAAATGGTATGTGGGACATTTTTTCAGCTTGGGGCCATAGCTAGTCATTTTCTACACATTTTTTCCAATCTAGAAACACTGATTAGAAGTATATCTCCGGGGGGTGCAGGGGGACCTAGTCTTCCTACTAGACTAAGAACACTGCCTTCGGGAACTCCAGCCAGAACAGGAAGGGGAGATGAGAGAAATCCATTCAGGGCCACACGTTGCCTACGACTAGACAGTTGTCTCTCACCAACTTTGCACCTCAGCAACCTCTTTCCTGTTTTTGTAGCTGGGAAACTTTTCCCCATCTTTCTTTCTCTTCCTTGAGCTGGGAAGCTTTTCCCTATCTTCCTTCCTGTTTTTTGTTGCTGGGAAGCTTTCCCCCATCTTCTTTCCTATTCTTGGAGCTGGAAAGCTTTTCCCCACCTTCCTTCCTGTTTTTGTAGCTGGGAAGCTTTTCCCCATCTTCCTTCTTCTTCTCTTCTCTACCGAGGTCAAAGGTCAGTTTCTGTAATAGGTCATGCTAAGTTACAATTCGTCAAACTTGGTACAAGTATGTATAATGATGAAGTGACAAATGGATTATATTATGAGGTCAAAGGTCAGAGGTGCCATTAGGTAAAAAAATTATGTCACTGTGCTAACTGGTGCAGCCGTGATGGAATCTTGACAAAACTTGGTATACTATTGTTACGGATCCGGGGGACGGCACTCCCCTTACCGAGGGGGGTTTAATCCCCTCGCCTTTTTAAGCTGGCCGTCCGACCGGTCCTGGTACTTGTAACGCTCTTTTGCGGGGTGGGAATGATCAGGGTTATTGGTCCAGGTATTAGCCCGAATACCTTTATCAATCCCTCCCCAAAACAGGGAGACAAGTACCGCTCGAATCCCGGACAAGATGGTATTTGCCAAGCGGTTTAGCAATCCGGAATCCGAGCCGTTAGCAATTGACTAAACCCGATTGTAAGTGGTTCTGCCAAAATCGTGCCACAGATATTCAATAGGGAAAACACGAAGACGATCGGACGAGAATGAAACCCAAGTAAGGAGGAACAGGTATTTATTATTAACTATACAAAAACCAAAGGAAGAGGAGAAATAAAAGTAATATACAGGAAAAGAAGACACAGTGCAATGCTTTAAATAGGCTTACTTATACCCACAGGACAATACAAACAGACTCACACGAATAGGGAATTGCAGGCAGGAATGACTGGAGGGATGAGAAGGGTCCGTGCAGAACGGCAGGGCTGGAAGCGAGCGGCCGCCGACTCCCCGCACTCGGGTTCTCACGGCCGGGCTGCTCGCAGCAGCGCGTCAGAGCTTCGCGCGGCAGGGCTGCTCGAAGCAGCGTCTCGGGGCTTTTCGCAGCTTGGTCTCTCCTGCCTTCTTATGCGTCTTTCGGTGCTCCTTGGTCATCCGCCTCTGAAGCTCATCTGCCGCCTCTCCTCGCTCATCTGCCTCTCCTCGCTCATCTGCGTGGGGGCCTCGCGCCAAGGGTTTTATAACCACCCCCGTGGAACTTTCTTGACCTTGCCAGATCTTCCTTGCCATGCCCTACCAAGCCATGCCCACCGATTCCTGGTTGGTCGCCAGGGGCTCTCTTGCTCCACCTTTGATGACGAGGTGGGGCCACGCCCTTCTTCTCCGATCCCGGCCTCGTGGGCAATGGAGTTTTGGCGCGATGTGGACCCAGTAAACACAACCCCATGCAATGGCGGCAAACGCCGCATTACTGGCACTTTTAGGAGGCCATTGGGGATATTGAAAGGGATCTATCTCATTTGATTGATGCAACGTAGAGTCACTATTGGAAACACAGCCTTACCTGAAACACATACTAATGATATAACTATGAAAAGGGCCTATGATTCGCTATGTGTTGCAATGTGGACTAACTAGGGTGCAATTATTTCAATTAACAGCCAATTAAGGGGAAATGTACACAGGGGTTATTTATAAGGGAATTTACTACTAAATTTATATGTGAAGGTTCGAAAAACCGCAACAATATATATATTAATGCTGGGCGATAATCGTGCTTTAGATTTACTGTCGCGATAACTCTAATCCAAGTTTTGTTATCACGATAGGAGCTGCACATGCGCAGGCGATGAAGAACGCACCTTGAACCCAGCCGGATATTGACAGTGTATTGACAGCTTTGAGCGTTTCGTGTATTTCGTTTCTCTCAAAAGATATCGTTTCTCTCGTTTAGTTTCTCTTGTCGTCCTCATGACAATACATGAGAATACAGTCACGGGAAAAAGTAAGTACACCCCTACATTTATCACTACTTCAAATACCTAAAATTAGAATCAGGTGCACCAGCTCAGGTGCAAATGATTTAGAACATCGTTGGAGAGGATCTTGGAGGAACCTGTCTTATTTAAACCTCAGACATTTAGTTTGGTTTGCTCTTTGTTGTTGAAGTGTGCGGCGTCACCATGCCCAGATGAAAAGAGCTCTCTGAGGCCTCCAGAAAGAAGGTTATAGATGCCTACGAGTCTGGGAAGGGATTTTTAAAAATCTTCAAACGATTTGAAATCAATCATTCGACTGTCCGGAAGATCATCTACAAGTGGAGAAGATTCCAAACAACTGCCAACTTGTTCAGGCCAGGCCGCCCCAGCAAGTTCAGCCCGAGAGCAGACCGCAAGATGCTGAAAGAAGTCTCGAAGAACCCCAGAATGTCATCACAGGACCTACAAGTAGCTCTTGCCACTGTTGTTGTCAAAGTGCACGAGTCTACCATTAGAAAGAGGCTGCACAAATTTGATCTACATGGGAGGTGTGCCAGGACGAAACCTTTGCTGTCCAGAAAGAACATCAGGGCAAGACTAAAGTTTGCCAATGAACACTGAGGCAAAGACCAGCACTTCTGGAACAATGTGCTCTGGACAGATGAGTCAAAGGTAGAGCTATTTGGCGAAAACCAAAGACAGCATTTGACCACAAGAACGTGATACCAACTGTAAAGCATGGTGGTGGAAATATTATGGTTTGGGGCAGCTCTGCTGCATCAGGGCCTGGGCAGCTCACCATCATATAATCCACTATGAATTCTTCATTGTACCAGAGGGTGCTTGAGGATAATGTGAGGCCATCTGTCGGAAAGTTGAAGCTCAACCGAAGTTGGACCTTGCAACATGACAATGACCCTAAACATACCAGTAAATCCACCAAGGAATGGCTGAAAAGAAATAAATGGAGGGTTCTGGAATGGCCACTTCAAAGCCCGGATCAAAATCCCATCGAGATGTTGTGGGTGGATTTGAAACGAGCTGTGCATGCAAGAAACCCCTCAAACATCGCACAGCTGAAAGAATTCTGCATGGAGGAGTGGGCAAAAATTTCTCCCAATCGATGTCAGAGACTGGTAGACAGTTACAAGAAACACCTACTTGAGGTTGTTTCTGCCAAAGGGGGCAATACCACCTATTAGAGCCAAGGGTGTACTTACTTTTTCCACATGCGAAATTTGCATTTATGTTGATTTAAATTATACAATGTACTACAAAATGTAAATGTTTCATAATATTTGTTATATTATATCACCTTTATCTATCAATATTGTTGAAATGAAGATCAAATAGCTGTATGTTGAAATATGTTGATAAAGTCAAAACTTTGCATGGGGTGTACTTACTTTTTCACGTGACTATATATACACAAAGAATTAAGTTAAGCACCCCCCCCGTTTTTTTACAACCTCGCACATTACAAGTTTGTTGTCGTCAAAACAGTGTAATATACCCATGATATTGCTATATTTTCTGGAGAAGTGATATTATGGTCACATAAAAACATAACAATCATGCCGTTTTCAATATTTTATTCTGAATAATTTAAGGTGAAATTTTTTGGGAATTTTAGGCATATTTTCACCTCAATTTAAGTATGGAGCTATAGGTCCATCACGGACAGTGTGGATGACGTTTATGTTTTCTAACGTACAGTCATTGTTCTGAGAAGACCTCTAGCGATCTTTGCGTCAATAACGTGTGTAGGACCCACGTGATCGGATCACTGACTCAACCAATCACTTTTTTTCACTTTGATCACTCAATTTCATCAATGGATAATTGCTAATGTCATACCAATCATTATTTGATCTCACATACCTTAGAATATATGCCAATGTATACATATACACAAAGAATATATATTAGGGGGTGCTTACCTTAATTCGTTGTGTAGGGGTGCTTAACTTAATTCTTTGTGTATATATATATACATATATATATATACATACATACACACACACACACACACACACATACACACACACACAGCAACAACAACAGGCATTTTAAGGCCATTTTCCCAGCTAGAGCGGGGGTTAGCCTTCCGGTCCCCATGACGATCTTGCCCTATTCTCTGCATCTCTCCTTGTTAACCCCCTTGCCCGCATTTCTTCTTCCACCATCTTTAGCCAAGTCTTTCTCGGTCTTCCCCATCCTCTACTTCCTTCTACATTCATTTCTATCACTCTTCTCAACCAGTCACTTTCATCCTTCCTCAACACATGACCAAACCATCTCAACCTGTTCCTCTTCACAGCATCAATCACAGGCTCTATTCCCATCATCTTTCACAATTCATCATTTGTCTTCCTCTCTCTCAACGATACTCCGCACATCCATCGAACCATTCGCATTTCCACCCTTTCCAACCTTCGTCGCTGCTCCACGTTCATTACCCATGTCTCGCTCCCATAAATCATAACACTTCTCACACATGCAGCATACACCTTTCCCTTCAGCTTCAACGGCATTCCCCTCCTCATCAGCACGCCACTCAGTTCCCGAAACTTCCTCCATGCACATCTTACTCGAGCAACCGTTGCCGAGTCTGATCCACCTTCTCCATTCAGCATGTCTCCGAGGTAGCAAAATGTTTTCACACCTTCCAGCTTCACGCCATCTCCAAGATCCAACTCAACATTTCCTCCATCTGCAGCTCCCTCTGCGCACACCTTACATTTGAATGTCGCTGCCACACTGGTTAATGACCCTCTCAGACCACAACATTTTTGATGAACCCACTCAGCGCACATTGTACATTAAATGGAGTTCACTCCGACACTCTTCCTGCACACAGCACAGGGCCACTTCCCAGTTCTTTCCACCTCACCACATGCTTTACCACTTTCCATCACCTTCGTCTTTCCGATATTCACCTTCAGACCTTTTGTCTCCATACATTCCTTCCACTTGTTCATTATCTTGCCAAAACGAAGTTTTTGCAAGATGTATCAGTCAGCTTGTATGTTTGTTATCTTGCCAAAACGAAGTTTTTGCAAGATGTATCAGTCAGCTTGTATGTTTGTTTGTTTGTTTGTTATCTTGCCAAAACGAAGTTTTTGCAAGATGTATTAGTCAGCTTGTATGTTTGTTTTTTTGTTTGTTTTTTTTTTTGTTTTTTTGTTTGTGGTTAATCATTTTTTTTCCACGTTTAGATCACTCTGTAGACCACAGTTATTATTGGAAACTCCTGTAACTTCGCATATCAGAGTCCTATAGAGATACCCTTCAGCACACAAAATTTTGAAGGTCAAGGTCAAAGGTCAAGGTCACTTTGTGGTCAATCATGGAGGTGGACGAAACCCTTATTTTTTGAGTAACTTTGATCGGATCGTCTCCAAACTTCATGGGAATCTAGTATATGGTCCGGCGCTCAGCTGATTAGTTTTTGGTGGCGATCGGCCTTGACCTTCATGGTTAGCGCTGGAGGTCGAAAATTATTGACCCCAAGGTCAAATGTTGAAACCCTTATTTTTTGAGTAACTTTGATCGGATCGTCTCCAAACTTCATGGGAATCTAGTATATGGTCCGGCGCTCAGCTGATTAGTTTTTGGTGGCGATCGGCCTTGACCTTCATGGTTAGTGCTGGAGGTCGAAAATTATTGACCCCAAGGTCAAATGTTGAAATCGTAGGTACCATATCTTCGCATATCTTCGCATGTAACTTCGCATATCAGAGTCCTATAGAGATACCCTTCAGCACACAAAATTTTGAAGGTCAAGGTCAAAGGTCAAGGTCACATTGTGGTCAATCATGGAGGTCGACGAAACCCTTATTTTTTGAGTAACTTTGATCGGATCGTCTCCAAACTTCATGGGAATCTAGTATATGGTCCGGCGCTCAGCTGATTAGTTTTTGGTGGCGATCGGCCTTGACCTTCATGGTTAGCGCTGGAGGTCGAAAATTATTGACCCCAAGGTCAAATGTTGAAACCCTTATTTTTTGAGTAACTTTGATCGGATCGTCTCCAAACTTCATGGGAATCTAGTATATGGTCCGGCGCTCAGCTGATTAGTTTTTGGTGGCGATCGGCCTTGACCTTCATGGTTAGCGCTGGAGGTCGAAAATTATTGACCCCAAGGTCAAATGTTGAAATCGTAGGTACCATATCTTCGCATATCTTCGCATGTAACTTCGCATATCAGAGTCCTATAGAGATACCCTTCAGCACACAAAATTTTGAAGGTCAAGGTCAAAGGTCAAGGTCACTTTGTGGTCAATCATGGAGGTCGACGAAACCCTTATTTTTTGAGTAACTTTGATCGGATCGTCTCCAAACTTCATGTGAATCTAGTATATGGTCCGGCGCTCAGCTGATTAGTTTTTGGTGGCGATCGGCCTTGACCTTCATGGTTAGCGCTGGAGGTCGAAAATTATTGACCCCAAGGTCAAATGTTGAAACCCTTATTTTTTGAGTAACTTTGATCGGATCGTCTCCAAACTTCATGGGAATCTAGTATATGGTCCGGCGCTCAGCTGATTAGTTTTTGGTGGCGATCGGCCTTGACCTTCATGGTTAGCGCTGGAGGTCGAAAATTATTGACCCCAAGGTCAAATGTTGAAATCGTAGGTACCATATCGAGTAATACCTCATATGAATGCCCTTGATGAGTGCTTCCCAGATCTGTAAACAGTTTGACGCTATGACGTCATTTGATGACGTCATGACGAAAAAACGGAATTTTCATGAAACAATTATTTCCTCAGTTCTCATCAAAATCTTTCAATATCTCGTGGGCAGACATTCCTCAAAGAGTCGCTTCTAGTGGATAGCAGTTCTGTTCACCTCAGTGTAACCTGAAGCAAGTCACTCATGTTCACATTTTGGCAAGATACGGTTCACCCTGTGGGTGACATATGTTCATTTGTTTTTTTGTTTGTTTTTTTGTTTGTGGTTAATCTTTTTTTTTTCACGTTTAGATCACTCTGTAGACCACAGTTATTATTGGAAACCTCTGTAACTTCGCATATCAGAGTCCTATAGAGATACCCTTCAGCACACAAAATTTTGAAGGTCAAGGTCAAAGGTCAAGGTCACTTTGCGGTCAATCATGGAGGTCAACGAAACCCTTATTTTTTGAGTAACTTTGATCTTATGATCTCCAAACTTGGTGGGTATATAGGGTGTGGTATGGCGCTCAGCTGATTAGTTTTTGGTGTCGATCGGCCTTGACCTTCAAGGTCATTTTGAAGGTCATTCATTTGTTTGTGGTTAATCATTTTTTTTCACGTTTAGATCACTCTGTAGACCACAGTTATTATTGGAAACTCCTGTAACTTCGCATATCAGAGTCCTATAGAGATACCCTTCAGCACACAAAATTTTGAAGGTCAAGGTCAAAGGTCAAGGTCACTTTGTGGTCAATCATGGAGGTCGACGAAACACTAATTTTTTGAGTAACTTTGATCGGATCGTCTCCAAACTTCATGGGAATCTAGTATATGGTCCGGCGCTCAGCTGATTAGTTTTTGGTGGCGATCGGCCTTGACCTTCATGGTTAGCGCTGGAGGTCGAAAATTATTGACCCCAAGGTCAAATTTTGAAATCGTAGGTACCATATCGAGTAATACCTCATATGAATGCCCTTGATGAGTGCTTCCCAGATCTGTAAACAGTTTGACGCTATGACGTCATTTGATGACGTCATGACGAAAAAACGGAATTTTCATGAAAAAATTATTTCCTCAGTTCTCATCAAAATCTTTCAAAAGTTCATGTGCGTTGGTCATGAAGACATACTATTCACCATACGAAATTATTAAGGTCAAGGTCAAATGGCAAGATACGGTTCACCCTGTGGTTGACATATGTTCATTTTTATGTTTTTTTGTTTTTTTGTTTGTGGTTAATCTTTTTTTTTTCACGTTTAGATCACTCTGTAGACCACAGTTATTATTGGAAACTCCTGTAACTTCGCATATCAGAGTCCTATAGAGATACCCTTCAGCACACAAAATTTTGAAGGTCAAGGTCAAAGGTCAAGGTCACTTTGCGGTCAATCATGGAGGTCAACGAAACCCTTATTTTTTGAGTAACTTTGATCGGATCGTCTCCAAACTTCATGGGAATCTAGTATATGGTCCGGCGCTCAGCTGATTAGTTTTTGGTGGCGATCGGCCTTGACCTTCATGGTTAGCGCTGGAGGTCGAAAATTATTGACCCCAAGGTCAAATTACGAAACCCTTATTTTTTGAGTAACTTTGATCTTATGATCTCCAAACTTGGTGGGTATATAGGGTGTGGTATGGCGCTCAGTTGATTAGTTTTTGGTGTCGATCGGCCTTGACCTTCAAGGTCATTTTGAAGGTCATTCAATTTTGACCAAAAGGTAAAATTTTCAAGTTTCAGTTACCATATCGAGTAGTACCTCAAATTGAAGCCCTTGTTGAGTGCTTTCCAAACATATAACTAGTTTGACAATGTGACGTCATTTGACGGCGTTATGACGAAAAAAACTGCACTTTTCATGTATATTGTATTGCTTTAGTTCGCATTGTTTAGGTCACTCTGTAGAGCACAGTTCCCTTTGGAAACTCTTGTAAGTTCGCATATCAGAGTCTTTTAGAGACACCCTTTAGCACACAAAATTATGAAGGTCAAGGTCAAAGGTCAAGGTCACTTTGCGGCCAATCATGGAGGTCGACGAAACTAATTGTTTGAGTAACTTTGATCGGATCGTCTCCAAACTTCATGGGAATCTAGTATATGGTCCGGCGCTCAGCTGATTAGTTTTTGGTGGCGATCGGCCTTGACCTTCATGGTTAGCGCTGGAGGTCGAAAATTATTGACCCCAAGGTCAAATTTTGAAATCGTAGGTACCATATCGAGTAATACCTCATATGAATGCCCTTGATGAGTGCTTCCCAGATCTGTAAACAGTTTGATGCTATGACGTCATTTGATGACGTCATGACGAAAAAACGGAATTTTCATGAAAAAATTATTTCCTCAGTTCTCATCAAAATCTTTCAATATTTCATGTGCGTTGGTCATGAAGACATACTATTCACCATACGAAATTATTAAGGTCAAGGTCAAAGGTCAAGGTCACTTGACAAGATACGGTTCACCCTGTGGGTGACATATGTTCATTTGTTTGTTATCTTGCCAAAACGAAGTTTTTGCAAGATGTATTAGTCAGCTTGTATGTTTGTTTGTTTTTTTGTTTGTGGTTAATCATTTTTTTTTCACGTTTAGATCACTCTGTAGACCACAGTTATTATTGGAAACTCCTGTAACTTCGCATATCAGAGTCCTATAGAGATACCCTTCAGCACACAAAATTTTGAAGGTCAAGGTCAAAGGTCAAGGTCACTTTGTGGTCAATCATGGAGCTCGACGAAACACTAATTTTTTGAGTAACTTTGATCGGATCGTCTCCAAACTTCATGGGAATCTAGTATATGGTCCGGCGCTCAGCTGATTAGTTTTTGGTGGCGATCGGCCTTGACCTTCATGGTTAGCGCTGGAGGTCGAAAATTATTGACCCCAAGGTCAAATTTTCACGTTTAGATCACTCTGTAGACCACAGTTATTATTGGAAACTCCTGTAACTTCGCATATCAGAGTCCTATAGAGATACCCTTCAGCACACAAAATTTTGAAGGTCAAGGTCAAAGGTCAAGGTCACTTTGTGGTCAATCATGGAGGTCGACGAAACACTAATTTTTTGAGTAACTTTGATCGGATCGTCTCCAAACTTCATGGGAATCTAGTATATGGTCCGGCGCTCAGCTGATTAGTTTTTGGTGGCGATTGGCCTTGACCTTCATGGTTAGCGCTGGAGGTCGAAAATTATTGACCCCAAGGTCAAATTTTGAAATCGTAGGTACCATATCGAGTAATACCTCATATGAATGCCCTTGATGAGTGCTTCCCAGATCTGTAAACAGTTTGACGCTATGACGTCATTTGATGACGTCATGACGAAAAAACGGAATTTTCACATTTTGGCAAGATACGGTTCACCCTGTGGGTGACATAATTTTTATTATCTTGCCAAAACGAAGTTTTTGCAAGATGTATTAGTCAGCTTGTATGTTTGTTTGTTTTTTTGTTTGTGGTTAATCATTTTTTTTTCACGTTTAGATCACTCTGTAGACCACAGTTATTATTGGAAACTCCTATAACTTCGCATATCAGAGTCCTATAGAGATACCCTTCAGCACACAAAATTTTGAAGGTCAAGGTCAAAGGTCAAGGTCACTTTGTGGTCAATCATGGAGGTCGACGAAACACTAATTTTTTGAGTAACTTTGATCGGATCGTCTCCAAACTTCATGGGAATATAGTATATGGTCCGGCGCTCAGCTGATTAGTTTTTGGTGGCGATCGGCCTTGACCTTCATGGTTAGCGCTGGAGGTCGAAAATTATTGACCCCAAGGTCAAATTTTCACGTTTAGATCACTCTGTAGACCACAGTTATTATTGGAAACTCCTGTAACTTCGCATATCAGAGTCCTATAGAGATACCCTTCAGCACACAAAATTTTGAAGGTCAAAGGTCAAGGTCACTTTGTGGTCAATCATGGAGGTCGACGAAACACTAATTTTTTGAGTAACTTTGATCGGATCGTCTCCAAACTTCATGGGAATCTAGTATATGGTCCGGCGCTCAGCTGATTAGTTTTTGGTGGCGATCGGCCTTGACCTTCATGGTTAGCGCTGGAGGTCGAAAATTATTGACCCCAAGGTCAAATTTTGAAATCGTAGGTACCATATCGAGTAATACCTCATATGAATGCCCTTGATGAGTGCTTCCCAGATCTGTAAACAGTTTGACGCTATGACGTCATTTGATGACGTCATGACGAAAAAACGGAATTTTCACATTTTGGCAAGATATGGTTCACCCTGTGGGTGACATAATTATCTTGCCAAAACGAAGTTTTTGCAAGATGTATTAGTCAGCTTGTATGTTTGTTTGTTTTTTTGTTTGTGGTTAATCTTTTTTTTTTCACGTTTAGATCACTCTGTAGACCACAGTTATTATTGGAAACTCCTGTAACTTCGCATATCAGAGTCCTATAGAGATACCCTTCAGCACACAAAATTTTGAAGGTCAAGGTCAAAGGTCAAGGTCACTTTGTGGTCAATCATGGAGGTCGACGAAACACTAATTTTTTGAGTAACTTTGATCGGATCGTCTCCAAACTTCATGGGAATCTAGTATATGGTCCGGCGCTCAGCTGATTAGTTTTTGGTGGCGATCGGCCTTGACCTTCATGGTTAGCGCTGGAGGTCGAAAATTATTGACCCCAAGGTCAAATTTTCACGTTTAGATCACTCTGTAGACCACAGTTATTATTGGAAACTCCTGTAACTTCGCATATCAGAGTCCTATAGAGATACCCTTCAGCACACAAAATTTTGAAGGTCAAGGTCAAAGGTCAAGGTCACTTTGTGGTCAATCATGGAGGTCGACGAAACACTAATTTTTTGAGTAACTTTGATCGGATCGTCTCCAAACTTCATGGGAATCTAGTATATGGTCCGGCGCTCAGCTGATTAGTTTTTGGTGGGGATCGGCCTTGACCTTCATGGTTAGCGCTGGAGGTCGAAAATTATTGACCCCAAGGTCAAATTACGAAACCCTTATTTTTTGAGTAACTTTGATCTTATGATCTCCAAACTTGGTGGGTATATAGGGTGTGGTATGGCGCTCAGCTGATTAGTTTTTGGTGTCGATCGGCCTTGACCTTCAAGGTCATTTTGAAGGTCATTCAATTTTGACCAAAAGGTAAAATTTTCAAGTTTCAGTTACCATATCGAGTAGTACCTCAAATTGAAGCCCTTGTTGAGTGCTTTCCAAACATATAACTAGTTTGACAATGTGACGTCATTTGACGGCGTTATGACGAAAAAACTGCACTTCATGTATATTGTATTGCTTTAGTTCGTATTGTTTAGGTCACTCTGTAGAGCACAGTTCCCTTTGGAAACTCTTGTAAGTTCGCATATCAGAGTCTTTTAGAGATACCCTTTAGCACACAAAATTATGAAGGTCAAGGTCAAAGGTCAAGGTCACTTTGCGGCCAATCATGGAGGTCGACGAAACACTAATTGTTTGAGTAACTTTGATCGGATCGTCTCCAAACTTCATGGGAATCTAGTATATGGTCCGGCGCTCAGCTGATTAGTTTTTGGTGGCGATCGGCCTTGACCTTCATGGTTAGCGCTGGAGGTCGAAAATTATTGACCCCAAGGTCAAATTTTGAAATCGTAGGTACCATATCGAGTAATACCTCATATGAATGCCCTTGATGAGTGCTTCCCAGATCTGTAAACAGTTTGACGCTATGACGTCATTTGATGACGTCATGACGAAAAAACGGAATTTTCATGAAAAAATTATTTCCTCAGTTCTCATCAAAATCTTTCAATATTTCATGTGCGTTGGTCATGAAGACATACTATTCACCATACGAAATTATTAAGGTCAAGGTCAAAGGTCAAGGTCACTTGGCAAGATACGGTTCACCCTGTGGGTGACATATGTTTATTTTTTTGTTTTTTTGTTTTTTTGTTTGTGGTTAATCATTTTTTTTTCACGTTTAGATCACTCTGTAGACCACAGTTATTATTGGAAACTCCTGTAACTTCGCATATCAGAGTCCTATAGAGATACCCTTCAGCACACAAAATTTTGAAGGTCAAGGTCAAAGGTCAAGGTCACTTTGCGGTCAATCATGGAGGTCAACGAAACCCTTATTTTTTTAGTAACTTTGATCGGATCGTCTCCAAACTTCATGGGAATCTAGTATATGGTCCGGCGCTCAGCTGATTAGTTTTTGGTGGCGATCGGCCTTGACCTTCATGGTTAGCGCTGGAGGTCGAAAATTATTGACCCCAAGGTCAAATTACGAAACCCTTATTTTTTGAGTAACTTTGATCTTATGATCTCCAAACTTGGTGGGTATATAGGGTGTGGTATGGCGCTCAGTTGATTAGTTTTTGGTGTCGATCGGCCTTGACCTTCAAGGTCATTTTGAAGGTCATTCAATTTTGACCAAAAGGTAAAATTTTCAAGTTTCAGTTACCATATCGAGTAGTACCTCAAATTGAAGCCCTTGTTGAGTGCTTTCCAAACATATAACTAGTTTGACAATGTGACGTCATTTGACGGCGTTATGACGAAAAAACTGCACTTTTCATGTATATTGTCTTGCTTTAGTTCGCATTGTTTAGGTCACTCTGTAGAGCACAGTTCCCTTTGGAAACTCTTGTAAGTTCGCATATCAGAGTCTTTTAGAGATACCCTTTAGCACACAAAATTATGAAGGTCAAAGGTCAAAGGTCAAGGTCACTTTGCGGCCAATCATGGAGGTCGACGAAACACTAATTGTTTGAGTAACTTTGATCGGATCGTCTCCAAACTTCATGGGAATCTAGTATATGGTCCGGCGCTCAGCTGATTAGTTTTTGGTGGCGATCGGCCTTGACCTTCATGGTTAGCGCTGGAGGTCGAAAATTATTGACCCCAAGGTCAAATTTTGAAATCGTAGGTACCATATCGAGTAATACCTCATATGAATGCCCTTGATGAGTGCTTCCCAGATCTGTAAACAGTTTGACGCTATGACGTCATTTGATGACGTCATGACGAAAAAACGGAATTTTCATGAAAAAATTATTTCCTCAGTTCTCATCAAAATCTTTCAATATTTCATGTGCGTTGGTCATGAAGACATACTATTCACCATACGAAATTATTAAGGTCAAGGTCAAAGGTCAAGGTCACTTGGCAAGATACGGTTCACCCTGTGGGTGACATATGTTTATCTTTTCCTTCAGTCCATCCATACTTTCCGCAATCAACACCAGATCATCTGCATACAACAACTCCCACGGTAAACCCTCCTTTACGTTCCGAGCCAGCACCTCCATCACAGCTACAAATAGTGGTGGACTTAATACCGACCCCTGATGCACTCCCACCTTCACCTCAAACTCGCCACTGTTCCCGTCCTTCGTCCTTTCAACTGTGCGCGCTCTTTTGTACATTGCCATCACTACTCTGATCAACCATTCCTCCACTCCTAACTTCCTCAATGCCCATGTCAATACTTTGCGTGGAACCCTATCGAATGCTTTCTCCAGATCAACAAACCCAAGAAACAACTTCTTCCTCTCTCCATGAACTTCTCCTGCAACTGCCTCACAATAAAAAGTGCGTCTGTCGTTCCTCTTCCTGGCATAAATCCAAACTGCATTTCGTCGATCTTCACTTTCTTCCTTATCCTCCTCTCCAACACCCTTTCCAATACCTTCATTCCATGCTCCAATAACTTTATCGCTCGGTACGAGCCACGCTCCAGAGGGTCACCTTTCCCCTTGTATAGAGGGACGAGGGTACTCAGTTCCCAATCCACTGGAATGCAACCTTCTTTGACCACCAGATGACAGATCTCTGTCATTCTCTTCACACCCCAACTTCCTGCTGCCTTCAACATAGCTCCCACAACTCCCGTCGGCCCTCCTGCTTTTCTACTCTTCATTGCTTTTATCGCTTCCTCAAACTTCCTTCTCAGTTATCTTCTCTGCCGGTCCTAAAACTGGGTTACTCTATGTTGCCATCCCATTCATTCTCTGTATTCAACAGCATTTCCATATATCTTTTCCATCTTCCTTTAATTCCATCTGGGTCCACAACGATTTGTCCCACTTCATCCTTCAAGCAACTCACCCCCATCACATCACACCTCTCTTTCGCTATCTGTTTTGCAAACCTGAATACTGCTCTCTGATGCTCTTCCGAATCCAAGCGTTCTCCGAACATTTTCCTACATGCCTCCTGCGCCTTTGCTACCTCTTTCTTTGCAGCCTTCTTGGCTGCCTTGTAACTTTCATGCTCTGCTGTTTATGCTCCTGTACCCTTCGCCTTCTGCCACTCCTTGAACTTATTCCTCTTCTCGTCAATCCTCTTTCCAACTTCATCATCCCACCACCATGTTTCCGAGTGCGTCGGTGGTCCTTTTGTCCATCCACATACCTCACCAACGGCTCCCAACAGACTAGCTTTCATTGACATCCAACCACTTTCAAGCTCAACCACATCATCCTCTACCCTACTCAGCCTCTTTTAATGCCTCCCTTACTGTCACCTCTTTCAACCTCCACACCTTCATTGTCGGTTGGTACTTCACCCGCCGAGCTCTCCTCGCACCTTTCACCCTTGTGTCGCAGACAACCAAGTGGTGCTGTGAAACAGCCTCCTCCCCCGGGATCACCTTTGTGTCCCGGAGGTGCCCCCTATCTCGCCTACGCACCATCAGGTAATCAACGGTTGTCGTCGACCCACCTGACGTGTATGTAACAAGCTTATTATCCTCTTTCTGGAACTGAGTATTGCAAATCAACAAATCAGCTCCATCAGCAAACTCCAAATCCTTTCACCTTCTCCATTTCTCACACCATATCCGTAACCCCCATGAACTCCCTCAAAACCATCCATACTTCTTCCCACATGTCCATTTAGGTCTCCTCCTACCACAACAACTTCCTCATCTTTCACGTTTTCCATCAGGTTCTCTATCGCACACCAGAACTTGTCCTTCTCTTCATCGCTCGGACCAACCTGCGGAGCATATCCCGAGATGACCTTCACCAAGAGCTTTCCAATCATCATTTTCACCATCATCAACCTATCACTCACTCTTGTCACACTCACCACACTGTCGACAAACTCCTCAGAAAACAGGACACCAACACCATTCACGCCCTCCAGGCACCCTTGCCACACAAACTTGTATTTCTGTCCCTGCCTACCCTTCACCATTTTCACACCACTTCCCTTCCATCTTGTCTTGCACACAACATATGTCCACTCTTCTTCTGACCAATACTTCCACCACTTCTCCTGATCTCCCTGTCATTGTCCCTACATTCCATGTCCCAAACCTCAGAAACCGATCTCCACTTCGGGCTGTACCCTGCCCATATGTAGTTGTAATTGTCATGGTTCTCTTTTTGAGGCAAAGTTTTTATGGCCGGATGCCCTTCCTGACGCCAACTCTCTTAGTCGTCTCTTACGACACGCAGGGATATGGTGTACTTATTCTAATCCAGGGTACACACCGGGAAACGTTTAAAACATGGAAATTCTGGGGGGTGGGGGGGGGGGGCAACACGGCTGCGGCGGCCCCGTCAGCACCACGCCACGGCGGCCCGGTCAGCACTCTTTATATATGTATGTATGTATGTATGTATGTATGTATGTATACATATATTTTGCCTGAAACACTCCCAGGCAATCACTGATGAACCTCTGAAAGTTTGACGAACCGTTCAGCCATCTCTGAGAAAAATGGCGACACACAGACCAACGACTCTCTTATATATTAGATATATATTACGTTTGTGGGGGTAGGCAATGAAATACCTTAGTCCGGGTTGGATTGTATAGGGTAGTGTGCTCTGTATGTCATATATCTATCTATAATTCCACTAATCTCTGTGTGTATGTTTGTTTGTACGTTTGTTTGTTTGTTTGTATGTCTGTGACCGCTGTTTCTCGACAACTACCGGTCCGATATACTTGAAACTTGCCAGGTATATTGCTGGGGACCCGAGGATGTGCCTTTTCAAGGTTTCATATTAATCGGACAATTACTTACCGAGCTATGTCCAAAAAACGATTCAACCAATCAGAGAGCAGCGAGCTATCGCGTGTGCCGAACGTGGCGGACACACTCTGCCTCGGATGGCACATTTGAGAGCGTATTCATTTATTTCACGTTTGCAAACTATGTTGCCGTTAAACTATGTTTTAAAACTAATAAAAACTAATTTGCGATTCATCGTAACTGCGATATACGACCTTCCGGACAGTGAGGACTGCACTTCCGGCATCCAATCACAGAACGCGTTATTGCGTAGGCGTGGCCGATGTGAGAGCGAGCTGATGCTGAGCCCAGTGCGTGCGCCATTACGGTACGTAATTCGATTTCTTCCGGAGAAAATAATAATTTCTCGATTTCTTATGCGCATTATTTCTCCCAATTCAGTCAGAGCGAAGGGCGGAAGCGAAGAGCGTTGTTTTTTTTGTTTACGGGCGTACGGGCGGGGTAGAGCGTACGGGTAGCGTTTTTTTTTTTTTTTTGGCACATTTGAGAGCGTATTCATTTATTTCACGTTGGCAAACTATGTTGCCGCTATGTTGGCGTTAAACTATGTTTTAAAACTAATTAAAACTAATTTGCGATTCTTTCGCTTTCCTGCGCATTTGTGCACGCTATGGCGATTTCTTTACCAAACTCCGCTAGCCGTTAGCTTTGGACCAAACCATTTCATGTAAATAGAGGGGGGGGATTGTCACCGTACTCGCAAGCCGTTAGCTTTGGACCAAACCATTGCATGTAAATAGAGGGGGGGAGATATACTTTTAGATATATATATAGTACGGGCATGCCCTAGTATATATAATATATATACAGACTTGGCATTTAATATGGAATATTTTTTTGTGGGGGTGAACTTCCTTTTCAAGATGTCTTAGCACCAAAAGTTCATTGGAATTATGTTGAAATTATTCTAGATTTTGTTAATGTGACCTTTAAAAGAAACAAAAACCACATTTGACATTTCGAAACAAATAAATTGATCCTTGAAAATGATGTAAACTGATATCGAACTCAATTCATGGACAGTACTGTGTTAAACTTCTGTACGTTTTCCAGAAGTATCTCTTTATTTTGCACATTAGCCAAAAAAAAATTTAACAACAAAAAAAGTTAAATTACGACTGGGATTACGGACAGTAAAATTACAGTTCAGTACTTCGTGTAACCCCCACAAACATTCAGGAGAGCACGTACACGTTGAGGCAAGCTGTTCGTGAGATTTGCCAAGGTTTGGACAGGAATCGCTTGCCATGCAGTGACAATAGTCTGCTGCAATTCACGCACAGAGGTCGGCTGCTGGCCCAAGTGGTCGATTTGACGCATTAATTCTGCCCACAAGTTCTCTATCGGATTCATATCCGGGGACATGGCAGGCCACTCCATATGCTCGACACCACGGTCAGCAAGAAAGTGTTGGATCATGCAAGCACGATGAGGCCGTGCATTGTCATCTTGGAAGACAAAATTTCCTCGAAAGGCTGCACAAGCAAATGGAAGCAATGTTTCTTCCAGAATGGCCCTGTACTTGAACTGGTTCAGGTTTCCATTCAGAACAACCAGGTCAGTTTTGCCCCCTGCATGAAAAGCAGCCCAAACGGTCACCCCACCACCTCCAGCTTGGACTCTTGGCACTATACAATCTTTGTTGTAGGCTCCATGCACTTGTCTGCGCACTCGGACGTGGCCATCTTGACGATAGAACAGAAATCTAGACTCGTCGCTGAAGATCACGTGATTCCAGTGTCCTGGCTGCCATTGACGGTGCTCTCTGGCCCACTGCAATCGGCGCTGGCAGTGTTGTCTGGTCAGGCGTGGCTTTCTCAGGGGACGCCTGGCACGATAGCCTGCTGGAACCAGTCGTTGGTTGACCAGCCTTCTGGATACAGGCACATTTGTCAGTTGCTGCCACTCAGCCCTAAGCCGTTTAGCTGACTTGGTATGGCCATTGCGGACTAACCGGTGCAGCTGGCGATCATCCCTCCTTGTGGTTCTGCGGGGACGTCCTGGCCTCGGTATTGGAGTAGGGACACCCCTCTGAGCATTCTCTACCTTAGAGAATGCTCAACTCGGCAAATCTCTACCTTACACGATACACTTTAATCAACCGGATCACTCTATAAATGACATTCAAATCTCTGCCATTGAATCAATCACAAATCGATCACACACCACGATTCTGAAACGTGAGTCCTTTTGGATACACAAACTTCGGACAAAAATCCCTCATGGCATAAATTTTGATGACTAAAGCATGTTCCTACATCAACCCAATCAAATTGTTAACCGTAACCCATTCATTCATTCTTTCCTTCATTCATTCATTCATTCATTCATTCTACCTTTATATGTCATTTATATAAATATATAAATATATTATATGAATATAAATGGTATATGAATATATGCTTGTGTGTTTATGTATGTATATCTCTATATTTGTATATGCACGTGCACCGGAACTGTAACGCAAATGGTAACTGGAAGGTGCGCTTCACTTCCGTTGAACTTGGGGCCGGTGAGTGAACTTTGGCGTGGCTCTTCCTTTTGTATGCATTTTCTACACATATCACACATCTTACACACATCACTGTACATACTTGACTGATATACATGCCTGCTGTTTTTGTCGACTCAGAAGAAGACCTTTGTTGGTCGAAAGCTTGTCGACAATTAAAGATCGACGTCCTGAAGCTACGTCCGCGTCTTATTTAATCTAACGATTATATATATATATATATATATATATATATATATATATATATATATATATATATATATATATATGTATGTATGTATGTATGTATGTATGTATGTATGTATGTATGTATGTATGTATGTATGTATATATATATATATATATATATATATATATATATATATATATATATATCCGGTGAGATCGTGTATTTGTCTCCATGCGAGGGGTGGAGCTATGCTAATTAGTTAGGGTATAATGGTAGATTCCCTGTGTGTAGTTGCCTCTGTGGTTTGCCCTTCGTTCCTTATGACACACGCAACACCAGCCATGCACTCCAGACCTATACTAAATACCAAAAATAGCGACCAGATCCGGACATTCAAACACTGCCACTGATGCCACCAGCCGACTCATCGCAAGGAATGGCAGGGGGAGAGAGGGGGGGGGGCGTGGGGCCCCGTCCCGAGAGGTGATGATTGGTCGTGGCCGTGGAGCGATGCAATGGCACTTGCTGATTGGAGCATGTGCGGATGTCATCAAAGAACGTTCCAGCACGAGGGACAAAAAGGACACGCCCCGCCATTTTCCCTGTCTTGGCTCTGGGTTTCATTGCGTGCAGTTGCACGTCTCTCTCTTGGTTCAAACATTCGTAGCGAGCAGTCGCAGCTCTCTTGGTCCTGGCTTTGATCGCAAGCAGACGCATTTTACTGTTTCTTGGTTCGTGGCTGGCATAATAAATGGTCGCAGTTCGTGCACTCTCCGTGCTGGCCTTCGCTGTGCCAAGCCTTTCCGATCCCTCTGTTCCTGGCTGTGAGTGAAGTCGGACACATCCTTCTCTTCTTCTCTCTTTCTTCTTGGTGTTGGCTCGTGGCTGTGGCGCGTGGAGCGTGGTGCATGGCGCGTGGTGCCGTGTGCGCCTGGGAGGAACATCGGGGTGGTGCAGCCGAGCAGGAGGGAGCGAGGGCCTGTTCGCTTCATGGTGGTGGCTGGCGGTGAACGGACTTGATGCCAACGCGTGTTTCCCACGCAAGTACGCGGATCTTTGACGACCCCGGGCGGTCAAGGACACCAGAGCGGAGTAGCAGGCAAGCGCACCACACACATTTTACTTTCGTCATTTTATTTCTCCCTGTGTCTGTTTCATGAGTCGGTGTGGGGGCGCCCCATTTAGGAATTGGATTTTACCATACATTCGTTCTTGTTATCCTGGTATTTCTTTTATTAAACCCTTTATTTGTTGAATTTCAATTCCTTGTCTTGTCTGTTTATTTGTTGTGGGAATCAGATAACCCCGTGCCGCGTCGTCCGTCCAGGTAAGCTCTCTCTGTCCTCCACTACACCCTCGCGCGTGTTAAAGGCACCGCCATAGTTTGGATGAACGCCTCAGAGTTATAACTCAGTTGGCCATGGAAAAACAATCTTTTGAAAAACGAGGCCTTCCGGAGATTTGACTAAATATTCCAGGGAAACAACCTTTTGAAAAACAAGGCCTTCCAGAGATTCGACACAAGATTCCAGGGAAACAACCTTTTGAAAAACAGGCCTTCCAGAGATTTGACACAAGATTCCAGGGAAACAACCTTTTGAAAAACAAGGAGTTCTAGAGATTTGACACAAGATTCCAGGGAAACAACCTTTTGAAAAACAAGGCCTTCCAGAGATTTGACACAAGATTCCAGGGACACAACCTTTTGAAAACAAGGCTTTCCACACTTTTGGAATCCAAAGACAGGAGACAGATTCCAATGGACTGTCATTCTCTCATGTGCGGTAAGTTGATCCATACCTCTTTCCCATCACACTGATGGTCAGAAATGGAGTCACCTGGGACCCCATTTACCTGTGTCACATGTCCTCGTAGTTGCTCGCATGACGATAAGACTTGTTTATCAAGAATTCTTCACTTGTAATCCTTATCTGTGGATATAAAAACTCACACAACCTCATCAACTACCGTTTATAAATCTCTCTTAAAACAACTTTACACAACTTTGCATTTGATTTTTACTGTTTTGACCTGTTCTTTGTAAACTGCTTTGAGATTTTCCTTCTCAATAAGAAATTGATTGATTGAAGTCGGAGCGATTTAGGCCTCAGGATCTTCCATGATAGCCGATAGGAAAAGGTTCTCGGTTTGTTCATGGCACACTGGGTTTATTGGCATGTGGGGAAGAAGGAAAGGTTTCCGATCAGTTATGGAACATTGAATGGAAGAACCAGTTTTGTGTGCACAGCTGAAGCTCAGAATTCCAAGGCCGCAAACCAAGCAGACACGGTACACACATTGGCCTGGACCTCAAGTTTCCAATGAACCTTCCAGGTTCCAGGTGCACTGAGTGAGGCCTAATCGAACCCTGACAAAACCATGCTCAATTCCCATAAAAGTGAACGTGGCGATGCAGATAAGGCACGAGTTTTATAAAAAGAAACCAACCGTAAGTTCATTGTGACGTCATAAAGGTGGTGACTTGTGGGCAACACAATGGCAAGCTCTTGTTTGTGACGTTTGGTGATAAACATTGTGTTGCATTTTCTCAATGTAAAATACCTTTTAGTGTTACCTGAGACTCATGGATTTGTGTGGTTTGATAAGAGTTTAACCCTTAGATGCAGGCGTCAAAAATCCTACATAAACGCAGCCATTTGGCCTTGGAGGCCCAACGGATGTATTTGTGTAATGTTTTTATTTATTTATTTATTTTTATAGATTTTTTTCTTTAATATCCTTTTTCAATCCAAGTCGATGCTCATGGATGTGTATTTGCTCAGAAAATGTGAATCATTGATCCTATTAGTTGGAAGAATCCCATACAAGTAATGAATTATTTATTTATTTATTTATTTGGAATTTTTTTTTTGTTCTTGGTTTTTCAACTTTTTTTTCTCTAAAGCGTTGAGGCTCATGGAGGAGTATTTGCTCAAAAAATATGATTCACTAATCCTTTTATTTAGAATGTATATGTCCGCAACTGTCAAAAATACCTACACCTATGCAGCCATTGGGCCTTGGGGGCCCCACGAATGTATTCGTGTAAAGTTTTTAAAATTTTCATATTTTTGTCACTGAATTATTTGTAACCAAGTTATAGGAGCATATAATGAGGCTCATATCAAGAAAATAATGATATAACATAGTAGTACAACAACATTTATGCGGGGCCTCGAAGGCCCCAGGCCTGCATTTGTGTCGGATTTTCAGGTTATAAGTGAAGAATGAAGATTTTTCCAATGAGCCTGAATGAATTTTTTTTTAATGTCACTGAATTTTGTGTAACAACATGAAAGTCAGTGAAAATTAGGCTCATTCCCAAAAAAAATTGTGCAGCATAGTTTTTGCAACAAAAAAAAACCTTTTGGGCCTCCGAGGCCCAATCACTGCATCCAAGGGTTAAAGGAAAATGGACGGAAGTAGTGCAGATGCATGATGGACACAACAGACGCAGGTATATTTATTGTGGATGTGATGAATGAAGGTACCCAACATTGTTGTTTTTAAGTACAACGATTCATTCTGTTTTCCACAATTAAAACATTTGATTGTTTTTAATTAATGAAAAGCTCTCGTCCTCGTTTTTTAAAAATCTCTTTTTCTTCCACATCCCGTCCCCAGATGCCAAAAAACATCGGACACCGTCCTCCTTACCCCTTCCCCACAACCTGTGCATTGACCTTTGAACTCCATCATTGGATGAAGCCCTTTTTTCTCTCCTGTACCATCGAAGACCCCAAGTCATCATTTTGCTCCGTTTTTAATACCGGCTTGAGTTTTTCTTTCACCTGATACACTAAATACCTGCCTTGTGATTACAAACAAATGGTTAGTCTTCTTCTTCTTCGGAATGCAGCATAAGGCTGCGGGGTAGGGCCATTGGTTGAGGGCACGGCGTTGCCGCTGATGCAGTGCCCCCTGTAGGTTAGGGCAGGCGTTTGTAATTTGTTCACGATGCCGGTGATAACTCGCCTACTCTTTACGAAGGACACCGTGGGACGTTTACCATCCGGCAAGGAATTGTAGCAAACGGGATGGCCGGTTTAACGTTCACCTGAGGGACGGCACACACATTGATGAATCGCCTTGTCTGTGAAACACGAGGATGACCATTTATACCTGGGCCGGGATTCAAACCCAGGATAGACCACTTAGACGAGAGTGTACGTAAAATGGTTAGTATCATTTTAATACCAAGTGAGTGCTTACTGTCTAAGGAGCAATGCTACCTTAGTGTGTTAAAGGTTAACAGTTCAAGTTGTGAAATCATCACTGCTGCGTTGGTGTGGCATTGCCATTTACTGTCACCTGCCCATCATGTCGCGGAATGGGACGCGGACGTTCTTTATCCGTATCATCCTCCCAGGACAATAATGGTAAACAATTTACATTCTTTTCTTTTCCATCAACACAGCACCTTGGGATAACCATGTTTAACCAGGCTAGTAGAGGGCACGTTGCGATAACCATGTTTAACCAGGCTGATAGAATGCACCTTGGGATAACCATGATTAACCAGGCTGGTAGAAGGTACCTTGGGATAAGCATGGTTAACCAGGCTGATAGAAGGCATCATGGGATAAGCATGGTTAACCAGGCTAGTCGAAGGCACATTGGGATAAGCATGGTTAACCAGGCTAGTCGAAGGCACATTGGGATAAGCATGGTTAACCAGGCTGGTTGAAGCATCTTTTGTAAAGTTTTCTTGGTCCACAGATGAAAACGACGGTCGGTAGTTTCGGACATTTTGAATATCCTTGTTTTTAATTCCATTTGCTTTATACTATTTCCGCAGTTACACTGCATGTCTCGCCTTCATCTTCTTCATCGCTCCTTGCTGTCCCCTTTCCCTCGTGTCGTGACTTCTTGTGCAATGGCTGGATTGAAACCTTCATAATAAACTCTCTCTTCCCTCCTCGTCGCCATTTTGCATTCCTATGAACATGTGACTAAAGCAAGAAAACATTTTACCTTGCAGTACTTCCTGTGGTGGTTGTCCTTGATGGATTCAGTGTTCCTTACATCAAAAGCAACAAGTTGTTGTTATTGCCATTAAGTATTTATCATCTTGATTTGGTGTAAGGGTTGGTGTGTTCTATATCGGTTCATCTCCCAGTAAGCGTGGAAGCGTCACTTTGAAGTGAGGCCTATTCAGTTTAGCGGCAAGTCGAACTAGACTTTGTTTTTATCTTCGGATTAGATTGGTCCTTGGGCGGTGCAGGTAACAATATTTCGTGTAAAGATGGAGGGAAACGGGGCGAGACAGAGACAGACAGCGTCGATTCGGGAACATGAACTAAAGAAGAAGAGGTCTAAATGCTGCGCTAAGTATTCGATGTGGGCAGTATCTATCTGGAATAGTGGAAAGCCACAGTCGTCTTTCCTGGAGGAAATGTGGAGAAATAAAGCAGCAGTTCAATGAACGAGGTCTCAAAGATGCACCCCACAAGATGTCAGAAACCTTCCTCCAACAGGTGTTCCCAAAATGAAACGGACCTAGAATGAAGCAACAGGGCACCCCCTCAATATGGTATGGCCATTAACAGACTAAACATGGTATGGCCATTAACAGACTGAACATGGCAAGGCCATGTTGTGGAACTAATTAATTTAGCCTTGACTGATAGACTAAAAAATTAGTGTCCAAACTTGTTCAGAAGACAATCGACTGATTTTTAATGAAACGTGGAGGACTTTGCTTATGTTACAAGGAAGATATACGTCAAAGGAATACAGAAAACCACTTGGCACGAATCCAAATCCAAAAAGAACACACACACACACAACAATTCCTAAGCAAAATCCTGAAGCATTTGTGCAGCACAGCCTTTCTTATACTTGTGAAGAAAGAGAGAATGGGGTTGTGCTGAGGGGAGGAGAGAGAGGAAGGGGGGAACGAGATAAGAAAAGTTGCAAGAGATTCAAGCGTGATGAAGGCAATCTGGTTTTGTCCATTCCTTTAATCTTGGGAGAGATTTTGGGTTACAGAAAATACAATTCTCAGTTATTGTGAAGCATACAGTTATAACATAATACATTTCCCATTTTGTCTCAGAACATTCCCATAACGTGTATCGAATTAATAGAGCATTAACCCACAGTTGTGTTGGCTTGAAAGAAAGTGTGCAATTCCTTTGATTCTCCAGAGAACGGCACTCCTTCAATGTCGTTGCGAAGTCGCAATCTAATCTTTTTTAGTGGGATGTGCCGGTGTAACCTTGCATGGAGCTCAACACTTATAAAAAAATTGTTTTAGAAAGTTTCTCTAGGCTTACACAAAATATTACTAATAATATAATGTTTGTTCTGTAATCCAAATTTGAGTATAATAATAATAATAATGCATTTATTTTATATGGCGCTTTTCAGGAAGCCCAAAGACGCTTTGACAGAGTGCAAAACATAATGCATAGCAAAACATAAAAACAATTGCAAAAAAGAAGAATCAATAGGGAAATATTCAAAGCACAAAGGAGGGAGAAGGAGAGGAGATAGTCAGGGGTTAGATGCTGTGGGTTAAATGTTGAATGCAGTGTTGAACAGGTGGGTCGTGAGTGATGTTTTGAATGTGGTGAGTGAGGAGGAGTCTCTGATGGTGTGAGGTAGTGAGTTCCAGAGGGTGGGAGCAGCGATGCAGAAGGCCCTGTCCCCCCAGGATCTAAATTTGGTCCGGATGGGGGGGGGTCAGGAGGTTGGTACCAGCAGAGCGGAGGTTGCGGGTGGGAGTGTGTCTGGAGAGAAGGTCAGCCAGGTTATGGAGGGCTTTGTAGGTCAAGAGGAGGATTTTGTACTGGATTCTCTGGGAGATGGGGAGCCAGTGAAGCTTGTAAAGGACGGGGGTGATGTGGTCACGGGTCCGGGAATGGGTGAGTAGACGAGCAGCGGAGTTCAGAATGTATTGGAGTTTATTGGTGATTGTTGAGGGTGAACCATAAAGGAGGCTATTGCAGTAGTCCAGACGGGAAGTGATGAAGGCGTGGATGAAGGTTTCTGCAGCCGTGGAGGAGAGGGATGGACGGAGACGGGCGATGTTTTTCAGGTGAAAGAAGGCTGTCTTTGTGATCTGTTTAGTGTATTTGTCGAAGGAGAGGGTTTGGTCAAAGATGATGCCAAGATTCCGGATGTGAGGGGAGGTGGATGCTGGGATACCGTCGATGTTGAGGGCAAAGTTATGGGTGGATTTTATGAGCGTTTTTGGGCCAATGATGATTATTTCAGATTTATCACAGTTAAGTTTGAGGAAGTTGATTTGAAGCCAGGATTTTATTTCAGTGATGCAGTTTGTCTGGATAGAGTGGGTGGCGGTGGAGATGGACTTGGTGGAGATGAAAAGCTGGATGTCATCGGCAAAGCAGTGGAATTGGAGACCATGACGGCGGATTAAGTGACCGAGGGGGGACAGGTAAAGGATGAAGAGGAGGGGGCCAAGAACTGAACCTTGGGGGACACCTTGGGGGTGGGGAGCAGTGGGGGATTTGCAGTTATTGATGGAGATGAACTGGCGTCTGTCAAAGAGGTATGATTTAATCCAAGAGAGGGCAGTGCCGGTAATGTTAAAGGTGGTTTCAGGTCGGGTGAGGAGGATGGTGTGATCGATGGTGTCAAAGGCGGCGCTGAGGTCGAGGAGGATGAGAATGTTGAGGTTGCCAGCGTCAGAGGAGAGGAGAATGTCGTTGGTGATTTTGAGGAGAGCAGTTTCAGTACTGTGGTTGGAGCAGAATCCGGATTGGAATGTTTCATACCGGTTATTGGCAGAGAGGTGATGTTTGAGTTGAGTGGCTACAGCGCGTTCCAAAACTTTTGACAGAAAGGGTAGGTTGGAGATGGGTCTGAAGTTATTTAGGGTGTCGGGGTTTCGTCCAGGTTTTTTCAGAATGGGGGTAACAGCAGCAATTTTGAGGGACGGTGGGACGATGCCTGTAGACAGGGAGGAGTTTATTGTTGCAATGATAAGTGGAGAGAGAGCAGGAAGGGAGGCCTTGACAAAGCTGGAGGGGATGGGGTCAAGAGTGCAGGTGGCAGTTTTCATTCCTATGAGGAGTTCAGAGAGGTCAGTTGGGGAGAATTGAGACGGGGATGGCAGGATAAGGGGGGGCAGGTGGTTTGAGGGGGAGCGGGTGCGGCGGTGGTCAAGCTGTTGTAGATGTTTTCAATTTTGCGTTGGAAGAATGAAAGGAAGGAGATGCAGTTGTCTACTGTGAATGACTGGGTGGTGGTGTTCAGGGGGTTGAGAAGTTTGTTTATTGTAGAGAAGAGTGCTTTTGGGTTTCCGGAGCCAGAGTGGATAATTTGAGAGTAGTAGGCGGAGCGGGAGAGGGCATCTTTGTAGTGTTGTAGGTGGTCCTTGTAGGCCTGGGAGTGAACTGTGAGACCTGTTTTATTGCGGAGTCTTTCAAGTTGGCGAGCACGAGTTTTCATCAGGTGGAGTTCAGGGGTAAACCAGGGAGCAGAATGGGTGAAAGAAACTGTTTTGGTTTTTATAGGCGCAAGTTGGTCAAGGCAGGAGGAGAGAGTGTGGTTGTAGTAGTCAGTGAGGTCAGAAGGGGTGTGGAGGTCAACGAAGGGAGAAGTGGACATTTTTCCAGAGAGGGTGGATGAGAATGAGGTAGGTGAAAGAGCGTTTAGCTTACGGAAGTTGATAGTGCGATAATGCCTTGGTGCTGGGGTTGGGATGTTGATGGTCAGAGTGATGGCTAAGTGGTCAGAGAGAGTGAGGTCGGAGCCAGAGAGATGGTGCAAAATTAGTCCAGTAGAGCAGACAAGGTCCAAAATGTGACCACGGTTATGGGTAGGAAAGTTGACATGTTGAGTGAGGTTAAAGCAGGTGAGTAAATCAGTGAAGTCAGTTGGTAATCGTGGAGTCCATGTGGATATTGAAATCACCAAGGAGGAGGATTGAGGGGGAGAGGGAACATAGCTGGGTCAGAAAGTAGGAGAAGTCAGACAGGAATGATGGGTGTGGTTTGGGAGGGCGGTAGACAACAGCCATGACTGACTGTGTGTGACCAGAGAGTTTAAAAGCCAGGTGTTCAAATGATGGAGCAGATGCGATGGAGATGAGGCTGGTCCTGATGTCAGTATATGGTTAATGTTTTACGAACTCATAGACTACTTTGGAAAACACAGTATGCTTTGTAATTTTAATTATTGCGCTCCAGGTGTGGAGCACGTCATGCAATAGGGAGTTGGCCTTCATTTCCCCAAGATTTGGCCTTCATCTGCCACGTGCTTCTGACCATACATGGTGCATCATCTGCCACGTGCTTCTGACCATACATGGTGCATCATCTGCCACGTGCTTCTGACCATACATGGTGCATCATCTGCCACGTGCTTCTGACCATACATGGTGCATCATCTGCCACGTGGTTCTGACCATACATGGTGCATCATCTGCCACGTGCTTCTGACCATACATGGTGCATCATCTGCCACGTGCTTCTGACCATACATGGTGCATCATCTGCCACGTGCTTCTGACCATACATGGTGCATCATCTGCCACGTGCTTCTGACCATACATGGTGCAGCATCTGCCACGTGCTTCTGACCATACATGGTGCATACGAAAGAGGACAAAGTCTCAACATTCAGATTGTCTGTGATTGAGAGATTTTGAACATTTCGACGATTTTCCTGGAACATCTTGCTCCATGACTGCGTATTGTCGTTCTTTCCCTTTTTGTGGAATGCTACAGTGAAATCGCAACCAGTGCTGCCAACACTCCAGGTTGCTTGTCCTCCTCAACACTGGCCAAGCTAGAAATGTCAATGTAGAAGCGAGTTCCGCATTCCATGATGATTTTTCAAATTGCACGCTCCCCGTCTGTAGATCTGCTGGGCATATCCAATAGGATAATGCGTGTGTCAGTATCTAAAGCTCTCACCAAAATATTCCCGGCCATTGTTGCTGTGTGGAGAACAAAAGGAGCGTCAGCTTCCTGATGTTCGCCTTGAAGATTTTCCGATGGCCCGGTCACTATGCGTTCGTCCTTGGAGTCATCAGTGAATGGGATGCAATGGCCAGTGTCCTACATAGTGTAGATTTATCTGTCTTCAGGGGAGATCCGTCACTGCTTGCCAAGGAGAGGGAGGAATCTCAATGACAGGGAAGGAGAGGATGTGCTGGAGATTGAACCGAGCAATGTGTTGTGAAGCAACGAGGATGATCCTCCAAAATATATCACCGACTCCGTCAGCAACCACTCTCACTCGGGAAACTTTGATTTCTTCTTATTGCTGTTCTCAGCAGCAAAATTCGCTGCCTTCATTGTTGGACCAGTTTGGAGGAATCAAGCACTCTCACCAGCACACCCCTCCTCAAATTTATGGTGTTGTTCGAACAGGAAAGCGTTTGAAGCAGGGATGTCCTTGTCTCCGCTGTAGTCGCTTTCCTGGATGCAATATTCAGAAGATCTTCGGATGTTGAAACAGAGTTTTTGTAGGGATCGCAGGAATCCTTCACGATATCGGCCAAGGCAATGCTGTGTTCTGTTGTCCTTTTTGACTCGCCATGAGTGAAGCTGTGTTCCAGGCTCCTCTCCCACCTCAATCCCCAATAGATTTTGTAATTCAGAGACAGCCGTCCCACTCTGGATGGTGCTTATTGACCAGCGGCGGAACGATACCTTTCAATGGAGAGGCTCTGTCCCTGCTGACCGTCTGCTCCAAGCGAAGCTCAAATCGATGGCATTTCATGCAAAGTTTCTGCTAGTGCGATGAATGGAGAACACTCCAAGGTCCAGAATCTCCTAACATTTTGGATCGGGATTACACAGTTTGTGGAGAAAGAGAGTCCCCCCATTGTGCATAATTCAGGTGATTAAGACCAACAAAAATGTCACCAACTTTTGGAAGAACTGAGACGTACAGGTGAACATCCACATCCCCCCTTCCCACACCTCCTCCCCCCAAGCCCTCTCCCTCCCACAGATCTCCCGATGTCCCTGCTCTCAAATGTTGTGCTTGTGTGCTTCCCCCTCTCTCCCCTTCTTGTCTCCCGCTCCCTTTATCTTATGTTTTATGTCAGTTTGTTTTTTTGTGATTAATCTTAGCTCTTACACGAGCCTCGATCTTGTATACAAAAAAAACCAACAACATCATTTGTGCGCACTGCTCTTTGCAGGTCTCTGAATATCCTTCTGACCATATACACATATGTCATCCAAAAGGGTTTTTTTTTTTTATGTTGAAGGCTCCAGTCATGGACTATATAGTCCTCATCGAGGCCAGCCATAAATAAAAGCTGCATTGATAGAAAAGTGTAGAAAGAAAGAATAGTCTGAGTTTTTGAGGAAGTAAAAAAAATCTGCTTTTTCAAAAGAGAAAAGGTGTTTGTTTGACAGTGTTTGTTTGTGCTTGTTTGTGTGCTTGTTTCTTCCCCTCCACTGCCAAACTCTGGAACTCTTTACCTTGTCATGTTTTCCAAACATCATAACAAGCCGCCCTTGAGGTTTTTTTTATGTATACAAGATGGAGGCTCGTGTAAGAGCTAACATTGATCACAAAAAAGACAAATGGACACACAAAACATATGATAAAGGGAGCGGGAGACAAGATGGGGAGAGAGAGGGAAGCACACAAGTACAACAGTAGAAAACAGGGACATCGGGAGATCTGTGGGAGGGAGAGGGCTTGGGGGGAGGAGGCATGGGAAAGGGTGGGGGGTGGGAGAAGTATAAAACACATTTACACTGCGAGGACTTCCAGGAAAGAAGTCGGAATTTCAAAAAGGTGGATCTGGGGTGAATTGGCGGGGGTAGAAAAGATCAAGGTTTTGTATGGGGGGAGATAAAAGATGGTGGTGAACAGCTGTTTTAAAGACGTGGAGGGAGGAGAAGATTGAAGAGAAGAGAGGGAGTTTGTTCCAGTGGTGGGAGAAAAGAGGAGTGAAGGTGAGCAGAGAGTCTTGATTTTGGCAGTTTAACCATAAGAGGTTTGCTGGCAGATCTTGTGCGACCTGTAGGAATATTTTGGGGACAGAGCACAACAATATGAGTTGCCAATTGTCACACAATAATCATTAGATGTAGTGTCTTGTCGAGTATTCTGTGGTCTCACTAATAGCGGAGGTACACAAGCAGCAATTTTTTGGGAACAGAAACCAAAGAAATATCTAGAAAAGAGAAAGAGAACCAATTTTGCATCGTAATTTGAGCGGATCGAGTTTTGAGGTCAGATTGGGAGAGTTGATAAGTAGATTTACTTGTAATTCAATTCTGTCCAGGAAGTATGTGGAGCCAGAACCTCCCCAGATGTGAGAGCAGTACTCTATACAAGGACGAATCAATCCTTTATATAGTTGAAGCAACTGTTGAGAGGAGAAGAATCTTCGACATCTCAACAGAACTCCCAGTTTCTTCGAGGCAGATTTAGCTATTTTGTAATGTGTGGATTCCAGGATAAATTTGATGTTAGGGCAATACCTAGTAGGTTTATTGAATCACATCTGTAATTGTGGAGCTTTCAAAAGAGATTGGAGAGTTGAGATGAGTTTTAGAGAGAGAGAGATGGGAAGAAATTGTATTTTAGAAACATTAAACTTCACCTGATTACATTTGCCCCACTGGGAAATCTTGTCCAAATCCGAATTTAAAGAGGTGGCTGTGATAGGCAGAGGTGGCAGGTTACTGTTGGTACCAGTCGTCCTTCCATCAGCTCGATAAAAATTGTTCACACAATGTGATATATTTTTGGAATGACTCATTCTCCCGGAAATCTTACTATAATTCACGAAATGTCCGTCCGTCTGTCTGTCTGTCTGTCTGTCCGTCCGTTCGAAGGTACCGCAAAAACGGCTGAACCGATCGCAACATATTTTGGGTGGGTAATCCTGGGATCCCCTTGAGTAAAACAGGCTATATTGTTTTTCCAATTTCAGCTTTGGCCTCCAGCATTTTCAGGTTTGGACTCCCGCATAACGTTATTTTCCCGGGTGCCGCACAAACGGCTGCACCGATCGCTCCACAGCTGCACCGATCGGAGTCGGTGACCTCGGACAAAGACCTTTTATAATGACGGGTTGAATCCCTTCTTGAGAGAATGCCAACCCCCTCCCTGCCATCACGGTCGTCTCTCCAACTCACAATCCCACAAGATATGTGGAAAGGATGACCCAAAACCAATTATCTTCTTTTTGATTCGTATATAAACCATTAAAAGTAAATAATGACCTCGGCCAAAGTTCAAACGACGTGAGTTTAATCTCTACATGAGAGAATTCCACATAGCTATTTGGGCGGTGTATACGCTAACAGATCGCTGTCTCCATCAATCTTGCCAAGGCCGGAACACCTATCGGCTCAAAATCCTTTTAACTGTTGACTTGGTAGTTTGTAGAATGAAGGAAACATTAACAATGTTGTTAAAAGTTTATTTTGTGATTAATTTGTGATTGGAGTTATGCTGTTTGGAATGAAAAAAGAGATATCCAGTTCAAGTAAATGATGACATGCCGTGATGCTGCACGTTTCGCGGATCGCCATATGCAGATTCGCCACATGCAGATTCGCCACGGGCCCATGATCGATGTTTCTATACGTGAACGTACCCGTTTGTTTGCGAACGGGTACGTTTTTAATGGAAGTCCTTCACGAACTTGCTGTCCATGTCTGACGTGCGACTGAAGGTGCTACAGGAATGTGGAATTTATTGGTTTCATGCTTCAGCATTCACCGTATCTGCATTGTTTGTTTGCTTCTGGCCTCCCACCCGTGCGTAGCACGGGTATCCCACTGGTAGTTTTTAATCTGTTTGGACAGAGGGAGCATTCTCTACGATAGTAATCAGTGCCCCAGGTTCCTCCTCACTCACAAAAATATTTAGAAATTCCTTGTATAGTGATGTTTCCATCATGCTGGCCAAGATTTCGTGGATTCTAAAACACCTGTTGTAAAACTTTCCACTAACTAAATGGTGTTCATAGAATACCCTTACCCTGTGCAGTCAACTTACCCTGTGCAGTCAACATGTGCGAGCCAACTCTTGTTTTTGAAGGTTTTTTTTCTTTGATCCAATATGGCTGCCAGACCACATGAGCGATGACATCATAGATTTATATTCTCTAACAATTGTTGCATAGATCACGCTCAATAAATTTCAAATTGATCAGACTAAGTGCTGTCCCTGTCGAATTATGACGTCAAAGGGCACCAATGACATCATCGTTAACACTTATTCATGTGGAGTTTTTTTTTTACAATGAACCACGTTTCAATTTTTTCCATGGAGCAGTTTTAGAGATATGCAGGTGCAACGTTTCCAGTTTTTCCAAGATGGTGCCTGTACCACGTGAGTGATGACGTCATGATTATCATTAAAATATTCTACAGGGGGAGGGACTCCTATGGTGAAACTTTCGTGTCCATCGGACTAACAGTTGCAGATAAAAAAAATTCATACTGATCGAATCAAGCGTTATACTTGTCGAATTATGACGTCATAATTAAGGTACCAATGACATCATAATGGACATATTCCCCATGGGTAGTTTTAGACAAACTTGGATTTGGTGTAAGTGCAGTATCAGGATGCAAGTTGGATATTGTTGTTGTCCATACGGTATATTAAAGAAAGTGAGGACAAAATACAGGTGAGTGTAAGTGCTGCTGCACCTTTAAATGTGAAAGTGTAATTTGTCAGCAGACATCACCCTGTTTTCGAGAGAATGGAAGGAAAAACTTTTAAACGTACAGATGGAGGATCGGGCTCAGATCTAAGTCTCCTCCAAATGGATTGGGCATTTGCTAAAAGTCTGATAACGGACAAATCTCAGCGTAACTCACTTTAGTAGGGGAGCAAATCCCATATTCTGGAAGTTGTGGACACCTCATGCGATATTTGCTTTCCCAATGGTTTTCCAAACTTCAGACCTTCCTGAACAAATATTCCAGAGGGAAATCTTCTGAGTTCAGTGTACCTCACTGTATAAATTGCGTTTACATTTATACCGTGGGGTTTCCCAGAGCCGATTCAGCGATTATATGCAATTTCCACATACATTCAACAAAAAACGTTACCAATCAAAATTTGGTATCAAAATGACCAGAATGATGAGGCACGTTACATAACAGAAACAAGAGGTAGATATATGATAGTTTATTCAAATGAGAGACACAAACGTGAAAAATGTTCGAGAAGAATCTCTTTGGGTTGAGCTTTTAGGATCATATAAAAATGGCTTTATCTGCATCAATACTCATGTAATATCATTGTTCCAAGTTTCCGATGAGATCCGACATTCACACAAGTTTTAATAAGAATCCAACCTCACCCCCTTATTTCGGACACGTTGCGGAATGTTGAGTAAGCGGATTGGTGACCAAGTCAAACTTGGTTCAGGTATGTATAATGAGGTAAGGATGAACTGATTAGATTTTGGGGTCACGAGGTCAAAGGGCAGAGGTCATGTTAGGTACAAATCCTATTACTGCGATAACTTGTGAACCAGTGATGGGATTCTGACCAAAGTTAGTACACTTATGTAGAATGATGTAAAGATGAACCGATTAGATTTTGGGGTCAAGAGGTCAAAGGTCAAAGTCTGGAATATGTCTATAACTTGAGAACGGCTGAAGTGATCTGTTTCAAACTTGGTACAGGTATTTTTACGTATTACCTCTCCAAAATCCGGTTACGGTGCACCTCAGAGTCTCGAGAGGGAATGCTGCAGAAAGATTTGTATTTTTGAGTGTTCTAATAAACCATGGTAGAACCACACCAATGCAATTGTAGAACAAAACAAGTAATTGTATTAAGAACTCTCACAGACACAATAATAACACTATTAAAGAAAGTACAATGAATCTATCACTGCATCAAATGAACAATATATATGATGGTACCATCATTCCCCCAATGCTCTCAAAGCAATAAACTCACAATACGCCAAACGTGAGTGGAATGTAACATTCCCCCAAAGTCTGTGCACGGATCCCCACGCTGGTTGAAGCCGTGCAGAACGACGAGAACAGGCAGGTATCGGCACGGCGGTGAACGAGGAGTTACGAGGTGAGAGGTCTATATAGGAATAGAGCCGTTATGTAAACCAACGGCAATCCACACAATGATGTCGATATGGGAATCCCAATGACAAAACAAGATGCACCAAGCAGACAGTCTCTTCAAGGACAAAATGGCGTATAGGCCTGTAATGGAGGCGCTGGCTCCCTCCAACAATAACTCGCTCTTGGTGATAAAACCTGAGACGCAGGTTTAATTGCACTCGCAATATGTGACGATGTCGCAGACAATCCCTTTCCTGGGAAGCCTCACCTCATTCGCGACCAATATCAAGAAAAGTCCGCTCGCAGCCTTGATATGATTCACGGCTGTGTCTCTCTCATGGCTGTCTACTCTCCCTCCTTCTTTTCCGGTTCCTTTGCTGCATTTTCCTTTTTACTTCACAAATATTTGTTTTTACCTTTTACTAAAGTCATCTCCATTTCACACAAAAATCTTAACAACAATATTACCTGAAACTAAAAATCCTACAAGAACATAATAACAACAAAGGCGGAAGTGGCGGATCCGTAACAGTATGTATAATGATGCAAAGATAAACTCATTGGATTTTGGGGGTCCCAAGGTCAAATGTCAGAGGTCATGTCATGTAAAAATGTGATAACTTGAGAACAGCTGAAGGGATTTAAATTAAAACTTGGTACAGGTATGTATAATGATATAAAGATTAACTGATTGCATGTCGTGGTCAAGAGGTAAAAGGTCAGATGTCATGTCAGGTAAAAATGTGACAACTTGAGAACAGCTGAATGGATTTAAATCAAACTTGGTACAAGTATTATAATGATGTAATAATGTGGGCGGAGGCATATCGGGTGACGTCGAAAAGTGTGGTTCTAGTTACCTTCGCAAAAGCGGAAGGTTATGTTTTGATCGCTGTGTATTTATTTGTATGTCTGTGTGTGTGTGTGTATGTTATTCGCATAACTCAAAAAGTATTCAACCGAATTGCATGAAATTTGGTGGGATGATTGGTTATTATACGGGACACATTTGATTAGATTTTGGGAGCAATCGGGTCAAAGGTCAAGGTCAAGGTCACGAAAAGGTCAAAATCGTATTTTTACCAAGTACAGAACAGTAGCTGCGGCGAAGGTATGCGCTCTACCGAGTGCCCGTTCTAGTTTCTCTTGTTACTGCATGCAAAACACCAAGCATAGCATGGGATCATGCTTTGCTTCTGTTGCTGCCTCTTTTTCTCCGAACAGTCAATCTGTCCTCAACTTTCCCCCACCTTCCGAGGTGCCACGAATATCTCTCTTTTCAAAACATCAGGCCTTCAAGGTCTTGCCAGGGAAATCTCTTTGTTGCAGCTTTCTGAGTCAAAAGTCCAAAGCACTCCTCAAAACGACCACACCCTCATGTGCATCCACTTCCTGTTTCTCTTTCACCCCACTCCCAATCACAGGCTTTAAACTCATGGGTTGAACTGCCTGAGAGGAAGAAGAAGCATCAGAGGGGAAAAAGAGGTCATAACCATAACTAGATGGTATTCATAGAATACTTACTCTGCGTAGTCAATTTGTTGTGAGCCAACTCTTCTGTTTTTTTACGGGGTTTTTTTCTTTGATCCAATATGGCTGCCAGACCACGTGGGTGATGACATCATAAATTTATATTGTTGCGGATCTCTGCGCCGGCCTTTTCCCCTTACCAAGGGGGGATTCGTCCCCTTGTCTTTTACTAGCCGACGGGACCCGGGACCTGGGACCTATGACGTCACTCCTGGACAGCGCGAAGTAGGGTCGTAGGACTAATCACTATTACCTAATTACTCGTGCTGACCGGAAACGAGGAAATAAGCCCTGCCCGAATCACGGGTGTTGGTGGAAATGCCGAGCGGTAGCGAACCCGTGACCCGAGCCGTTATCAGTGACTAAAACCCGATCCAAGCGGTCCGTAATCGTGCCACGCTTACCCAATGGCGGAAATCACTGAAACGGTCGAATTTGGAAAAAAAAGGAATAACAGATTTATTTACACTTTGTACAATAAAGAAGAAGAATACACAGTGCAGCCTTAAACAGTCTTAACTTATCCCAAGACAAACGGGCCCGTTCACTCTCAAACACACTCACACGGGGTTGCAGACGAACAGGTCGATGGTCCAGGGATGGCGTCCAGGCAGCTTGCTCTCCGGTCCCCAACTCGCACCGCGAAGTAGATGAACCAGACGGCAGGAGCTCTCCACATGTCATTTGGCGCACGGGATTATTACAGGGCGAACGGTAGGGCTGGCTTTGGCGGTTACACTTGTGGCTCAGCCGCATACGTAATAAACGGACAGTTCAATACGCGCTTCTCAATGCGCTTCTCAATCAATGCCTCGAACTGTCATGTGCTCTCAGTGCTGTTCTCACACGAGTGCTCCGGATCAGTTCTCTCAATACCAGTTTGCTCGGTCCTCATACAGTTCTTCGTAAGCGCTTCTCCCTTCTCATCTCTCAACTACTCATGCCGACAAGTCCTCTTCCAGCCAGTCCTTCTGCACGAGTCCCCTTGTAAGTGCCTCTCCCTTCTCATAGCTCAACTGCCGTACCGACAAGTCCTCCTCAAGGGCTTTGTGCGCTGGCTTATATAGCCTTGCCCAGCGAACCCTCTCGAACTTACTAGACGCTCTGTACCACACCCTATCAAGCCATGCCCACTGAGCTCTTGTTGGCTGTTGCCCTTACCGTCACTGCCTTCTGACGCGCTACTTGACGTGGCCACACCTCGACCCTCGCACTCTGCCCTCTTTTCAGGCCTACCTCGTGTCACTCGGCTAGTTCGAGCGAGCAAAAGGCAGCTAATGCTGCTGGCAGCCAAAGCGTAACAAACTGCTGCGGGTAGCCCAAAGCGTAACAAACTTGAGGGATGCCAAATGCAGCGCGGGATCGAGTTCGCCCATGATGTAATTGAAGGGTGGCCGCAAAATGAAAGGACCTAAGTGTCGTGAAAATCAACCACAGACACGACTTGTCCCTTGGGTAGGTTTAATATCATTTAGATCTGTGGTAACATCCTGTAAAATACATTCATGCAATAGACATCAGAATCGGAGTATTATATGGGCAATGTCCGATATCAATAGGCAAAGCAAAACAAGTGCAGCATATAGGGGCGTACATACCATTCAAACTACAGGACTATATGTCACAGTAAGTGTCGCTGGAGTGTCCTTGCGCCGCGGTTGTCCCGGGTCTTATAGATGCCCCTTTAGTGGGATAAGCGAGCACTCCCGGGTTCACCTTCAGTATAATTTCACTACATTCTCCCCGCCGTTAAAACTATACTGCCGCTAGGCCGGTCGCAAGCAAGCGTCAGCAATAATCGAATGGGGTACGTCAATCCATGTCAGTCGGTCCACCCGTAGCGGTCGGGGCGGCGAACTACCCTGCCAGTTCGGGTTCGGAGACTACCGGGTACGGCGTCCCCAAGCCCGGAGTCCCCCGCGTCGGAATAGCTGCCGGAGGTGGGTGTCGGAGGGGGCACCCCAGAGCCATCAGGCAAAGGAGTAGGCGACGACGGAAGTGACAGCAGTAGTTCCATAGAGGAAGTTTCGGTAGTGTCCATAGACTGGTAGATTGGTTCGTCGATATCCCTGTCGTCGACCCCACAAGGGGCGAGATGGCGTACTGAGACAGTAGACTCGCGTCCGTCAGCCGTTAGCACACGAGCATGCTCGGGATTAGCCTGGAGTACCCGCACCTTATCAACAAGGGGGTCGTACTTGCTAGCGCGAACCGCTCGTTTGAGATAGGCCGGCCCCGGCTCAGCGAGCCAGCTGGGTAAAGATTGGATACTACCCGAGCTTCTAGGGTGGTGGAACAATCTTTCATGAGGAGTCTAGTTGGTGGCGGTACATAGGAGAGCCCGGATCGAGTTTAGAGCCGCAGGTAGCGACCACGCCCATTTATCGAGGCCCCGGCCGAGAGTCCTGAGGCTTAGCATGACGGCCCTCCATATAATCCCATTAAAGCGTTCGATCTGCCCATTCGCCTGGGGCCGGTACGGGGTGGTGTAGCTCGAAGCAACATTATTCTGGAGCAAGTAGCCCCTCACCTCCTGAGACAGGAACACCGCACCCCGATCGGTATGCACGTAGGCCGGATACCCAAACATAGAAAACAAATTCTGTAGGCACCGTATAACCGTGGCAGCCGACATATCCCCGCACGTATAAGCAAAGGGGAATCGTGAATACTCATCAACGATAGTGAGCAGATAACGAGAGTTACTCGACACCGGCAGCGGCCCCTTGAAGTCCATCGCCAAACGCTCCCACGGTCTAGTAGCCCTAACCAGCGTCCCCATAGGAGGGTTGTAAAAACGCGGTTTGAGCTCCGCGCAGATAGTGCAATCACGGCAGATCCGGCAGATGTCCTCAATCGAGTACGGCAGATTCCCCTCCCGCACAAAATGCGCGAAACGCGCTACCCCGGGATGACACATAGTGCCGTACAAAGCGCGCAGCCCCTCCAAAGTGACAACCCCCGCGCAAGTGGCCGGCCTCGATAAGGCGTCGGCGACCAGGTTATCCTTCCCCGGGCGGTATTTGATGGTGTAGCAGAAGTCGGCGAGTTCGATACGCCAGCGAGTGATTTTCTCATTCTTAATGCGTTGAGCATGTAAGGTGTCGTACATGAATGCAACGCTTTGTTGGTCCGTGATGATTTGGAAACAGCGCCCGAGCAGGTACGGCCGCCATCGCCGAATCGATTCGACGATCGCGTATGCTTCCTTTTCAACAGACGAATGCCTCCGCTCAGCGGAGGTGAGAGTCCGCAAAAAGAAAGCCACAGGGCGTCCCCCTTGGGAGAGAGTCGCCGCTATCGCATGATCCGAGGCATCACTTTCCAAGACGAAAGATGCACTCTCGTCAATTGTCGCTACAGCGGCGCCAGCGATGTCGGCTTTAAGACCCTCGAAGGCCGCCAAGGCGGCCAGGCCCATGGGGAACGTGTCGCAGGCCACGAGGGGGCGGAGCTTCGTGGAGAAATTTTGCACCCACTTCGAATAGTGGGCGAACAGCCCAAGAGCGCGTTTCAGCGAAGCCCGATCGCTAGGCGGAGCCATATCGAGCAAAGGTCGCAGACGCTCCTTATCCAGAGAGACAGAGCCATGGGTCACGGTGTACCCCAGAAGATCTACCGTGCGTAGAGAGTAACGACATTTAGCCTCATTCATGGTTCGGCAATATTTCTGCGCGACCTCGAGGAAGCGTTTCAGATTAGCGTCGTGATGCCCCTGGTCATACCCACAAACCGTAAGATTGTCCAGATAGACAAAGACATCGGTCAAGTTCTCCTTCGTAACGAGGTCATCCATAGCCCTCTGAAAACAAGAGACCCCGTTAGTTACCCCAAAGGGGAGTCGAGTGAACTGGTACAACCGTTGACCCGATTCAAAGGCTGTTTCGACGCGATCAGCCCTAGAGATGGGGACCTGATGATACGCACTACGCAGATCGAGAGTGCTGTAAACGGAGTACTGGGCCACCTGGCGTACCAGTGCATCCATCCCCGGTAAGGGGTAGGCATCCAGCTGTGTAAAACGATTAATCGTCTGTGAGTAGTCGATTACCATGCGCCGGCGATGGGCCTCATTTCGCACTACTAAGACTTGGGCCCGCCACGGCGACCGACTGGGTTCTATAATACCGTCTTTTAAGAGCTGGGCCGTTTCTTCCGCAATGAATTGCGCATCTGCGCGAGAGTAGCGGCGCGATTTTACGGCTACAGGGGTACAATCAGTGGTCAGGTTGGGGAACAGCGAGAGAGGCTCCACGTCCATCTGAGCGAGGGCGCACACAGCAAGCGTGTCCGGCCCACCGAAGTCCATTTCCAAACGTCCATGTCGCTTAAGGAAATCGTGTCCTAACAGAACGTCGGCACATAACGCAGGTAATACCATGAGATACACGTCTGGGAACGTGCGTCCCTTTATCACAAGTTTCAATCGACATGCCCCTTTTGTGCTCAGCCGAAGTCCTTGGGAGGCCATGAAGATCCGTCGGGTAGTCCCGAGAACCGGCCACCCATGTTGATGCACTAGTCGTTGATCGATAAAACTATCCGTAGAACCCGTGTCGATTAAGGCTTGTGATAAAACGCCCTCGACCTTGAGCAGAATGATGGCCTGCGCAAGGCCGGAAGACCCAGCAGGTATTGTGCCATCCGGGCGAGAAGATCGCGCCTCGCGAGTGGATCCCACTCCAGCTGCAGTTTTCCGGTCGTTTGGGCAGCCCGTGGAGGATTCTTGTGACAAGCGCATAGTTGGCCGCGCTGGAGCAGGTGCGTGTAATTCGTAAGAGCCGCCGTCAGATGGCGCTCGAGTCACGCGTAGAGGATCACTGCCATTCACTGTTTCATGAGCTGGTGCGGTAGCGTGTAATTCGTAAAAGCCGCCGTCAGATGGTGCTCGAGTCACGCCTAGAGGATCACTGCCATCCACCGTTCCATGAGCTGGTGCGATAGCGTGTAATTCCTAAAAGCCGCCGTCAGATGGCGCTCGAGTCCCGTGCAGCGTTCGCTGCGAATCCAGAGGAGTTGGCAAAGCAGTACTTCGTTTCTTGTTGGACGTGGGCGTCCGGACGCCAGCCAAGGCCGATCGCGCCGCGGCCGGTCGTGGTCGCGCCGGTTGTTTAGGCGGCCCGATGTCCCCCATCAAGGTCGAGCGTGCAGCCAGGGGCCCGCGAGGAGGGGAGACGCTCATCAAGGCCGGGTGGGGCGCTCCGCTCGGTGCGCAGTCCGTTGGCTCAGCGATAAGCCCATTCAAGGCCGCGCGGGCTCGCGTACCTCGCACGGACTTTTTGCAGACCTTCGCAAAATGACCCTTGGTGGAGCACAGATGGCATATCGCCTCCCGAGCCGGGCATTCTATTCGGGGGTGCTGCCGATTCCCACAAAAATAACACTTCGCGTACCGTTCAGGCCGTGGCCGGGCAGCGGTAGCAGCAGTCAGGCCGGATGCCGAGTCCGCTTCAAGAGCACCCAGAGACTCGGCCGTGGTCGAGTCCTCCCCCATATCCTCGGCGGTAACCCTCTCCGGTCGCGCGAGTATAGAAGTCCCCGCCACGACTCGTGAGTGGTCATAAGCGGTAGATTGTTCACGGGCATCTGTAAAGACGTGAGCCAGCCGTAGTGCCTCCGTAAATGTCAGCTCCGCGGTCTCCAAAAGTCGGAGCCTCAAGGCTCCAGAGCTAATTCCAGAGACGAAAGAATCTCGGAGAAGGTCATCCTGCACTTGCTCGTGGGTCCGTACCTCCTGAACGCAGTCCGCAAGAAGGTGTCGCAGCTCCTGCGCGTAGCGATCGATCGATTCCGATGGTTGTTGTCGCCGCTGAGAGAGCTGATGCCGGCCATGCACGGCGCTCCGTTTCTTTATGTATAGTCGCTTTAGCTCGGCCAGAGCCGTGGCGTACGTCTCAAAGCGAGCAATGCACCGGTAAACGCGGTGATGGACCTTCGAATGTAACACGGACAGCTTAGCCGCAGCGGTGGGCACCGGTTCATGCGCGGCGAAGTAATTCTCCAGCGTTTTGAGCCAGTGGGTGAACTCCGACCCCGACTCCTCGGCTTGTGCATCGGCATCGAGAGTCGGTACCGTGATCATCTTGGGTTCAGCCATTTCGTAGATGTAAATGATATTAAATGTCGTGAAAATCAACCACAGACACGACTTGTCCCTTGGGTAGGTTTAATATCATTTAGATCTGTGGTAACATCCTGTAAAATACATTCATGCAATAGACATCAGAATCGGAGTATTATATGGGCAATGTCCGATATCAATAGGCAAAGCAAAACAAGTGCAGCATATAGGGGCGTACATACCATTCAAACTACAGGACTATATGTCACAGTAAGTGTCGCTGGAGTGTCCTTGCGCCGCGGTTGTCCCGGGTCTTATAGACGCCCCTTTAGTGGGATAAGCGAGCACTCCCGGGTTCACCTTCAGTATAATTTCACTACACTAAGCTCAATTCTTTACACAACACAGATGTCACTAGGGAAATGGCCGACTCTTACACATACTATGACATCACTAATTCTAATGGGCCTACGTGTTGCTTGTGGACTAACTATGGGGGGCAAACCTTTAACCTTTAATGATGTTATATGTACAATTCTCAAAACCTCAACAATATTCTCTAATATAATTGTTGCATAGATCACGCTCAATACATTTCAAACTGATCAGACTAAGCGTTGTCAATATTGAATTATGACGTCATAATTACAGCACCAATGACGTCATCGTTACCAACACCTATTCCCAATGTGGAGTTCTTTACAATGAGCCACGTTTCAATTTTTTCCATGGAGCGGTTTTGGAAATATAGAGGTGCATTTTTGGAGATATCGAGGTGCATATAGAGGTGCAACAGGACAACATTTTTTGGTTTTTCCAAGATGGCGCCTATACCACATGACAAATGACGTCATAATTATCATTAGAACAATTCTACAGGAGTAGCCGCTCATATTCTGAAAATTTCGTGTTCATCAGACTAACAGTTGCAGAGGAAATAATTTTTTTCATACTGATAAGATCAAGCGTTGTACTTGTCGAATTATGACGTCATAATGGAGGCACCTATGAAATCATCATAAACATATCTTATTCCCCATGGGGTGCACTTGACATTGAGCCATGTTTATATTTTTTCCATTAAGCGGTTTGGGAGATATCGAGGGGTAACGTTTTTCTAAGATGGCATCCGTACCACGTGACCTATGACGTCATAATTATCAGCCAAAAATCTACAAGCAGAGGCGCTCCTCTGGTAAAATTGCATGTCAATCGGACCAACAGTTGCCGAGAAAATGATTTTTTTTAATGCAGACACGGCACACGTACGGCACACATACAGCACACGTACGCACTCGATTGTTTAACCCCACTTTTCACTTCGCGAACGCAGGGTAACAAGTCAAACTCGGGGTGAGGAAGAAGAGGTCACCAACCACAACACTCTCTATTTACAGGTAGTAAGGGAAACATATGAAAATCTGTTAACTAAATTGTTACCAAAATATTTCTTCACCAATATCTATCTATAATTCCAGTAATCTCTGTACGTCTGTACGTCTGTACGTTTGTTTGTCTGTGACCGCTGTTTCTCGACAACCACGGGTCCGATATACTTTTAACTTGCCAGGTATATTGCTGGGGACCCGAGGATGTGCCTTTTCAAGGTTTCATATTAATCGGACAATTACTTACCGAGCTATGTCCAAAAAACGATTCAACCAATCAGAGAGCAGCGAACGATCGCGTGTGCCGAACGTGGAGGACACACTCTGCCTCGGATGGCACATTTGACAGCGTATTCATTTATTTCACGTTTGCAAACTATGTTGGCGTTAAACTATGTTTTAAAACTAATAAAAACGAATTTGCGATTCATTCGCTTTCCTGCGCGTTTGTGCACGCGATGGCGATTTCTTTACCAAACTCCGGAAGCCGTTCGCTTTGGACCAAACCATTGCATGTAAATAGAGGGGGGGGATATAATTTTAGATATAGATATAGTACGGGCAATGCCCTAGTGTTTGTAAAGGTGTGTAATAGCATGTGTTAAAATGTTGAAGGTCAACTCCCGTGGGAAACCCAGAAAAAAAGCTGTTGAATTCGGGTACCGAAAAATTATTTTCGAGAATTTTTATTTTTTTAATCGGCCCTTAAGTAACTTATGAGGGGTCAAATAAGGGTTTTTCATGATTCTGAGTTGATTGTTAACATTTATATTTTCACTTTTACATTTACACACAAAGTAGCTTTTATTTCACATACATATATAATACTCAAAAGTTATTTGTCATTCACAATGTCAGAAGTTTCAACAGTCATTGTCTATGTCTTATATATATATAAATGAAGAAATATAAATGTTAACAATCAACTCAGAATCATGAAAAACCCTTATTTGACCCCTCATAAGTTACTTAAGGGCCGATTAAAAAAATAAAAATTCTCGAAAATAATTTTTCGGTACCCGAATTCAACAGCTTTTTTTCTGGGTTTCCCACGGGAGTTGAACTTCAACATTTTAACACGTGTTATTACACACCTTTACAAACATATTGGTGAAGAAATTTTTGGTAACAATTTAGTTAACAGATTTGTGAAATATCTCATAAAATGCCCTTACTAAGGTATATGACATTGTGTATTCATGTAACAAGTTAGATAAGGGTTGCAATTTCGTGTACATTTCGCCACTGACTGCATATCGGCATGAAAAACCATCCGACGACTCAACCTTCCACGCAATGACTACAAAAGTCTACAGTTATGAGCATCAGAATGTATAACACAATGAAGATGGAGTTGCTCTGGTGGATTCCTTGCAAGGGAGTTCTGATACAAAAAAATCTGGCCAGAGAGAGCCCGCTGGTGACAATCAGACAGCCGCAAGCAACGAGCCAATTGAAACTGCAGGCATCAGAATTGGTACAACCAGTTAGCAAACATTGGGCAACAGCAAACACATATCGGGGTAATTTGGAGACATCCCAATGCTGACCATGGGAAAGCATCCGGGACCCTCAATATCTGCAGCTATCTCCTCCTCAATTGAGCCTGATCATGGGAAAGCATCGCGGACCCTCAATATCTGCAGCTATCTCCACCTCAATTGAGACTGACCATGGTAAAGCGTCCCGGATCCTCAATATCTGCAGCTATCTCCTCCTCAATTGAGATTGACCATCGTAAAGCTTCCCGGACCCTCAATATCTGCAGTTATCTCCTCCTCAATTGAGCATGACCATGGGAAAGCATCCCGGACCCTCAATATCTGTAGTTATCGCCTCTGCAATTGAGGCTGACCATGGGAAAGAATCCCGGACCCTCAATATCTGCAGATATCTCCTCCTCAATTTAGCCTGACCATGGGAAAGCATCCCGGATCCTCAATATCTGCAGTTATCTCCTCCTCAATTGAGCATGACCATGGGAAAGCATCCCGGACCCTCAATATCTGTAGTTATCGCCTCTGCAATTGAGGCTGACCATGTGAAAGAATCCCGGACCCTCAATATCTGCAGATATCTCCTCCTCAATTTAGCCTGACCATGGGAAAGAATCCCGGACCCTCAATATCTGCAGATATCTCCTCCTCAATTTAGCCTGACCATGGGAAAGCATCCCGGACCCTCAATATCTGCAGATATCTCCTCCTCAATTTAGCCTGACCATGGGAAAGAATCCCGGACCCTCAATATCTGCAGATATCTCCTCCTCAATTTAGCCTGACCATGGGAAAGCATCCCGGACCCTCAATATCTGTAGTTATCTCCTCTGCAATTGAGGCTGACCATGGGAAAGAATCCCGGACCCTCCCGGTGTTGACGATGTGGTTGTGTTAACGATGTGGTTGTGTTTTTTATGTGGTTGTGTTGACGATGTGGTTGTGTTTATGATGTGGTTGTGTTAACGATGTGGTTGTGTTTTTGATGTGGTTGTGTTTATGATGTGGTTGTATTAACGTTGTGGTTGTGTTTATGATGTGGTTATGTTGACGTTGTGGTTGTGCTTATGATGTGGTTGTATTCACGTTGTGGTTGTGTTTATGATGTGGTTGTATTAACGTTGTGGTTGTGCTTATGATGAGGTTGTGTTAATGATGTGGTTGTGTTAACGTTGTGGTTGTGCTTATGATGTGGTTGTATTAACGTTGTGGTTGTGTTTATGATGTGGTTGTATTAACGTTGTGGTTGTGTTTATGATGTGGTTGTGTTAACGTTGTGGTTGTGCTTATGATGAGGTTGTGTTAATGATGTGGTTGTGTTAACGTTGTGGTTGTGCTTATGATGTGGTTGTATTAACGTTGTGGTTGTGTTTATGATGGGGTTGTATTAACGTTGTGGTTGTGCTTATGATGTGGTTGTATTAACGTTGTGGTTGTGTTTATGATGTGGTTGTATTAACGTTGTGGTTGTGTTTATGATGTGGTTGTATTAACGTTGTGGTTGTGCTTATGATGTGGTTATATTAACGTTGTGGTTGTGTTTATGATGTGGTTGTATTAACGATGTGGTTGTGTTTATGATGTGGTTGTATTAACGTTGTGGTTGTGTTTATGATGTGGTTATATTAACGTTGTGGTTGTGTTTATGATGTGGTTGTATTAACGATGTGGTTGTGTTTATGATGTGGTTGTATTAACGTTGTGGTTGTGCTTATGATGTGGTTGTATTAACGTTGTGGTTGTGCTTATGATGTGGTTGTATTAACGTTGTGGTTGTGTTTATGATGTGGTTGTATTAACGTTGTGGTTGTGTTTATGATGTGGTTGTATTAACGTTGTGGTTGTATTAACGTTGTGGTTATGTTTATGATGTGGTTGTATTAACGTTGTGGTTATGTTTATGATGTGGTTGTATTAACGTTGTGGTTGTATTACCGTTGTGGTTGTGCTTATGATGTGGTTGTATTAACGTTGTGGTTGTGTTTTTGATGTGGTTGTATTAACGTTGTGGTTGTGTTTATGATGTGGTTGTATTAACGTTGTGGTTGTGTTTATGATGTGGTTGTATTAACGTTGTGGTTGTATTAACGTTGTGGTTGTGTTTATGATGTGGTTGTGTTCACGATGTGGTTGTGTTCACGATGTGGTTGTGTTTATGATGTGGTTGTGTTTATGATGTGGTTGTGTTTATGATGTGGTTGTATTAACGTTGTGGTTGTGTTTATGATGTGGTTGTATTAACGTTGTGGTTGTATTAACGTTGTGGTTGTGTTTATGATGTGGTTGTGTTCACGATGTGGTTGTGTTCACGATGTGGTTGTATTAACGTTGTGGTTGTGTTTATGATGTGGTTGTGTTCACGATGTGGTTGTGTTTATGATGTGGTTGTGTTCACGATGTGGTTGTGTTCACGATGTGGTTGTGTTTCTGATGTGGTTGTATTAACGTTGTGGTTGTGTTTATGATGTGGTTGTGTTCACGATGTGGTTGTGTTTATGATGTGGTTGTGTTCACGATGTGGTTGTGTTCATGATGTGGTTGTGTTCATGATGTGGTTGTGTTCATGATGTGGTTGTGTTCACGATGTGGTTGTGTTCATGATGTGGTTGTGTTCACGATGTGGTTGTGTTCACGATGTGGTTGTGTTCAAGATGTGGTTGTGTTCATGATGTGGTTGTATTGACGTTGTGGTTGTGTTTATGAAGTGGTTGTGTTTATGAAGTGGTTGTATTAACGTTGTGGTTGTGTTTATGATGTGGTTGTATTGACGTTGTGGTTGTGTTTATGAAGTGGTTGTATTAACGTTGTGGTTGTGTTTATGAAGTGGTTGTATTGACGTTGTGGTTGTGTTTATGAAGTGGTTGTATTAACGTTGTGGTTGTGTTTATGAAGTGGTTGTATTGACGTTGTGGTTGTGTTTATGAAGTGGTTGTATTGACATTGTGGTTGTGTTTATGAAGTGGTTGTATTGACGTTGTGGTTGTGTTTATGATGTGGTTGTATTGACGTTGTGGTTGTGTTTATGAAGTGGTTGTATTAACGTTGTGGTTGTGTTTATGAAGTGGTTGTATTGACGTTGTGGTTGTGTTTATGAAGTGGTTGTATTAACGTTGTGGTTGTGTTTATGAAGTGGTTGTATTGACGTTGTGGTTGTGTTTATGAAGTGGTTGTATTGACGTTGTGGTTGTGTTTATGATGTGGTTGTGTTTATGAAGTGGTTGTATTGACGTTGTGGTTGTGTTTATGAAGTGGTTGTATTAACGTTGTGGTTGTGTTTATGAAGTGGTTGTATTGACGTTGTGGTTGTGTTTATGATGTGGTTGTATTGACGTTGTGGTTGTGTTTATTAAGTGGTTGTATTGACGTTGTGGTTGTGTTTATGAAGTGGTTGTATTAACGTTGTGGTTGTGTTTATGATGTGGTTGTATTGACGTTGTGGTTGTGTTTATGAAGTGGTTGTATTAACGTTGTGGTTGTGTTTATGATGTGGTTGTATTGACGTTGTGGTTGTGTTTATGAAGTGGTTGTATTTACGTTGTAGTTGTGTTTATGAAGTGGTTGTATTAACGTTGTGGTTGTGTTTATGAAGTGGTTGTATTGACGTTGTGGTTGTGTTTGTATTAACGTTGTGGTTGTGTTTATGAAGTGGTTGTATTAACGTTGTGGTTGTGTTTATGATGTGGTTGCATTAACGTTGTGGTTTTGTTTATGAAGTGGTTGTATTGACGTTGTGGTTGTGTTTATGATGTGGTTGTATTGACGTTGTGGTTGTGTTTATGAAGTGGTTGTATTAACGTTGTGGTTGTGTTTATGAAGTGGTTGTATTAAAGTTGTGGTTGTGTTTATGAAGTGGTTGTATTGACGTTGTGGTTGTGTTTATGATGTGGTTGTATTGACGTTGTGGTTGTGTTTATGAAGTGGTTGTATTAACGTTGTGGTTGTGTTTATGATGTGGTTGTATTAACGTTGTGGTTGTGTTTATGAAGTGGTTGCATTGACGTTGTGGTTGTGTTTATGATGTGGTTGTATTAACGTTGTGGTTGTGTTTATGATGTGGCTGTATTAACGTTGTGGTTGTGTTTATGATGTGGTTGTATTAACGTTGTGGTTGTGTTTATGAAGTGGTTGTATTGACGTTGTGGTTGTGTTTATGATGTGGTTGTATTGACGTTGTGGTTGTGTTTATGATGTAGTTGTATTAACGTTGTGGTTGTGTTTATGATGTGGTTGCATTGACGTTGTGGTTGTGTTTATGATGTGGTTGTATTAACGTTGTGGTTGTGTTTATGATGTGGTTGTATTAACGTTGTGGTTGTGTTTATGATGTGGTTGTATTGACGTTGTGGTTGTGTTTATGATGTGGTTGTATTAACGTTGTGGTTGTGTTTATGAAGTGGTTGCATTGACGTTGTGGTTGTGTTTATGAAGTGGTTGTATTAACGTTGTGGTTGTGTTTATGATGTGGTTGTATTGACGTTGTGGTTGTGTTTATGATGTGGTTGTATTGACGTTGTGGTTGTGTTTATGAAGTGGTTGTATTGACGTTGTGGTTGTGTTTATGATGTGGTTGTATTGACGTTGTGGTTGTGTTTATGATGTGGTTGTATTAACGTTGTGGTTGTGTTTATGATGTGGTTGTATTGACGTTGTGGTTGTGTTTATGATGTGGTTGTATTAACGTTGTGGTTGTGTTTATGATGTGGTTGTATTGACGTTGTGGTTGTGTTTATGATGTGGTTGTATTGACGTTGTGGTTGTGTTTATGAAGTGGTTGTATTGACGTTGTGGTTGTGTTTATGATGTGGTTGTATTGACGTTGTGGTTGTGTTTATGAAGTGGTTGTATTGACGTTGTGGTTGTGTTGACGATGTGGTTGTGTTAACGATGTGGTTGTGTTTTTGATGTGGTTGTGTTGACGATGTGGTTGTGTTTATGATGTGGTTGTGTTAACGATGTGGTTGTGTTTATGAAGTGGTTGTATTAACGTTGTGGTTGTGCTTATGAAGTGGTTGTATTGACGTTGTGGTTGTGTTTATGAAGTGGTTGTATTGACGTTGTGGTTGTGTTTATGAAGTGGTTGTATTGACGTTGTGGTTGTGTTTATGAAGTGGTTGTATTAACGTTGTGGTTGTGTTTATGATGTGGTTGTATTAACGTTGTGGTTGTGTTTATGAAGTGGTTGTATTAACGTTGTGGTTGTGTTTATGAAGTGGTTGTATTGACGTTGTGGTTGTGTTTATGATGTGGTTGTGTTTATGAAGTGGTTGTATTGACGTTGTGGTTATGTTTATGATGTGGTTGTGTTTATGATGTGGTTGTATTAACGTTGTGGTTGTGTTTATGATGTGGTTGTATTAACGTTGTGGTTGTGTTTATGAAGTGGTTGTATTGACGTTGTGGTTGTGTTTATGATGTGGTTGTGTTTATGAAGTGGTTGTATTGACGTTGTGGTTGTGTTTATGATGTGGTTGTGTTTATGATGTGGTTGTGTTTATGAAGTGGTTGTATTGACGTTGTGGTTGTGTTTATGATGTGGTTGTGTTTATGAAGTGGTTGTATTGACGTTGTGGTTGTGTTTATGATGTGGTTGTGTTTATGAAGTGGTTGTATTGACGTTGTGGTTGTGTTTATGACGTGGTTGTATTGACGTTGTGGTTGTGTTTATGATGTGGTTGTGTTTATGAAGTGGTTGTATTAACGTTGTGGTTGTGTTTATGAAGTGGTTGTATTGACGTTGTGGTTGTGTTTATGAAGTGGTTGTATTGACGTTGTGGTTGTGTTTATGATGTGGTTGTATTGACGTTGTGGTTGTGTTTATGAAGTGGTTGTATTGACGTTGTGGTTGTGTTTATGAAGTGGTTGTATTGACGTTGTGGTTGTGTTTATGAAGTGGTTGTATTGACGTTGTGGTTGTGTTTATGATGTGGTTGTATTGACGTTGTGGTTGTGTTTATGATGTGGTTGTGTTTATGAAGTGGTTGTGTTTATGAAGTGGTTGTATTGACGTTGTGGTTGTGTTTATGAAGTGGTTGCATTAACGTTGTGGTTGTGTTTATGAAGTGGTTGTATTGACGTTGTGGTTGTGTTTATGAAGTGGTTGTATTAACGTTGTGGTTGTGTTTATGAAGTGGTTGTATTGACGTTGTGGTTGTGTTTATGAAGTGGTTGTATTTACGTTGTGGTTGTGTTTATGAAGTGGTTGTATTGACGTTGTGGTTGTGTTTATGAAGTGGTTGTATTAACGTTGTGGTTGTGTTTATGAAGTGGTTGTATTGACGTTGTGGTTGTGTTTATGAAGTGGTTGTATTGACGTTGTGGTTGTGTTTATGAAGTGGTTGTATTGACGTTGTGGTTGTGTTTATGAAGTGGTTGTATTAACGTTGTGGTTGTGCTTATGAAGTGGTTGTATTGACGTTGTGGTTGTGTTTATGAAGTGGTTGTATTGACGTTGTGGTTGTGTTTATGAAGTGGTTGTATTGACGTTGTGGTTGTGTTTATGAAGTGGTTGTATTAACGTTGTGGTTGTGTTTATGAAGTGGTTGTATTAACGTTGTGGTTGTGTTTATGAAGTGGTTGTATTAACGTTGTGGTTGTGTTTATGAAGTGGTTGTATTGACGTTGTGGTTGTGTTTATGAAGTGGTTGTATTAACGTTGTGGTTGTGTTTATGAAGTGGTTGTATTAACGTTGTGGTTGTGTTTATGAAGTGGTTGTATTAACGTTGTGGTTGTGTTTATGAAGTGGTTGTATTGACGTTGTGGTTGTGTTTATGAAGTGGTTGTATTAACGTTGTGGTTGTGTTTATGAAGTGGTTGTATTAACGTTGTGGTTGTGTTTATGAAGTGGTTGTATTAACGTTGTGGTTGTGTTTATGAAGTGGTTGTATTAACGTTGTGGTTGTGTTTATGAAGTGGTTGTATTAACGTTGTGGTTGTATTAACGTTGTGGTTGTGTTTATGAAGTGGTTGTATTGACGTTGTGGTTGTGTTTATGAAGTGGTTGTATTAACGTTGTGGTTGTGTTTATGATGTGGTTGTATTGACGTTGTGGTTGTGTTTATGATGTGGTTGTATTGACGTTGTGGTTGTGTTTATGATGTGGTTGTATTAACGTTGTGGTTGTGTTTATGAAGTGGTTGTATTGACGTTGTGGTTGTGTTTATGAAGTGGTTGTATTGACGTTGTGGTTGTGTTTATGAAGTGGTTGTATTGACGTTGTGGTTGTGTTTATGAAGTGGTTGTATTGACGTTGTGGTTGTGTTTATGAAGTGGTTGTATTGACGTTGTGGTTGTGTTTATGATGTGGTTGTGTTTATGAAGTGGTTGTATTGACGTTGTGGTTGTGTTTATGAAGTGGTTGTATTAACGTTGTGGTTGTGTTTATGATGTGGTTGTATTAACGTTGTGGTTGTGTTTATGAAGTGGTTGTATTAACGTTGTGGTTGTGTTTATGAAGTGGTTGTATTGACGTTGTGGTTGTGTTTATGATGTGGTTGTGTTTACGAAGTGGTTGTATTAACGTTGTGGTTGTGTTTATGATGTGGTTGTATTAACGTTGTGGTTGTGTTTATGATGTGGTTGTATTAACGTTGTGGTTGTGTTTATGAAGTGGTTGTATTGACGTTGTGGTTGTGTTTATGATGTGGTTGTGTTTATGAAGTGGTTGTATTGACGTTGTGGTTGTGTTTATGATGTGGTTGTGTTTATGAAGTGGTTGTATTGACGTTGTGGTTGTGTTTATGACGTGGTTGTATTGACGTTGTGGTTGTGTTTATGATGTGGTTGTGTTTATGAAGTGGTTGTATTAACGTTGTGGTTGTGTTTATGAAGTGGTTGTATTGACGTTGTGGTTGTGTTTATGAAGTGGTTGTATTGACGTTGTGGTTGTGTTTATGATGTGGTTGTATTGACGTTGTGGTTGTGTTTATGAAGTGGTTGTATTGACGTTGTGGTTGTGTTTATGAAGTGGTTGTATTGACGTTGTGGTTGTGTTTATGAAGTGGTTGTATTGACGTTGTGGTTGTGTTTATGATGTGGTTGTATTGACGTTGTGGTTGTGTTTATGATGTGGTTGTGTTTATGAAGTGGTTGTGTTTATGAAGTGGTTGTATTGACGTTGTGGTTGTGTTTATGAAGTGGTTGCATTAACGTTGTGGTTGTGTTTATGAAGTGGTTGTATTGACGTTGTGGTTGTGTTTATGAAGTGGTTGTATTAACGTTGTGGTTGTGTTTATGAAGTGGTTGTATTGACGTTGTGGTTGTGTTTATGAAGTGGTTGTATTTACGTTGTGGTTGTGTTTATGAAGTGGTTGTATTGACGTTGTGGTTGTGTTTATGAAGTGGTTGTATTAACGTTGTGGTTGTGTTTATGAAGTGGTTGTATTGACGTTGTGGTTGTGTTTATGAAGTGGTTGTATTGACGTTGTGGTTGTGTTTATGAAGTGGTTGTATTGACGTTGTGGTTGTGTTTATGAAGTGGTTGTATTAACGTTGTGGTTGTGCTTATGAAGTGGTTGTATTGACGTTGTGGTTGTGTTTATGAAGTGGTTGTATTGACGTTGTGGTTGTGTTTATGAAGTGGTTGTATTGACGTTGTGGTTGTGTTTATGAAGTGGTTGTATTAACGTTGTGGTTGTGTTTATGAAGTGGTTGTATTAACGTTGTGGTTGTGTTTATGAAGTGGTTGTATTAACGTTGTGGTTGTGTTTATGAAGTGGTTGTATTGACGTTGTGGTTGTGTTTATGAAGTGGTTGTATTAACGTTGTGGTTGTGTTTATGAAGTGGTTGTATTAACGTTGTGGTTGTGTTTATGAAGTGGTTGTATTAACGTTGTGGTTGTGTTTATGAAGTGGTTGTATTGACGTTGTGGTTGTGTTTATGAAGTGGTTGTATTAACGTTGTGGTTGTGTTTATGAAGTGGTTGTATTAACGTTGTGGTTGTGTTTATGAAGTGGTTGTATTAACGTTGTGGTTGTGTTTATGAAGTGGTTGTATTAACGTTGTGGTTGTGTTTATGAAGTGGTTGTATTAACGTTGTGGTTGTATTAACGTTGTGGTTGTGTTTATGAAGTGGTTGTATTGACGTTGTGGTTGTGTTTATGAAGTGGTTGTATTAACGTTGTGGTTGTGTTTATGATGTGGTTGTATTGACGTTGTGGTTGTGTTTATGATGTGGTTGTATTGACGTTGTGGTTGTGTTTATGATGTGGTTGTATTAACGTTGTGGTTGTGTTTATGAAGTGGTTGTATTGACGTTGTGGTTGTGTTTATGAAGTGGTTGTATTGACGTTGTGGTTGTGTTTATGAAGTGGTTGTATTGACGTTGTGGTTGTGTTTATGAAGTGGTTGTATTGACGTTGTGGTTGTGTTTATGAAGTGGTTGTATTGACGTTGTGGTTGTGTTTATGATGTGGTTGTGTTTATGAAGTGGTTGTATTGACGTTGTGGTTGTGTTTATGAAGTGGTTGTATTAACGTTGTGGTTGTGTTTATGATGTGGTTGTATTAACGTTGTGGTTGTGTTTATGAAGTGGTTGTATTAACGTTGTGGTTGTGTTTATGAAGTGGTTGTATTGACGTTGTGGTTGTGTTTATGATGTGGTTGTGTTTACGAAGTGGTTGTATTAACGTTGTGGTTGTGTTTATGATGTGGTTGTATTAACGTTGTGGTTGTGTTTATGATGTGGTTGTATTAACGTTGTGGTTGTGTTTATGAAGTGGTTGTATTGACGTTGTGGTTGTGTTTATGATGTGGTTGTGTTTATGAAGTGGTTGTATTGACGTTGTGGTTGTGTTTATGATGTGGTTGTGTTTATGAAGTGGTTGTGTTTATGATGTGGTTGTATTGACGTTGTGGTTGTGTTTATGAAGTGGTTGTATTGACGTTGTGGTTGTGTTTATGATGTGGTTGTATTAACGTTGTGGTTGTGTTTATGAAGTGGTTGTATTGACGTTGTGGTTGTGTTTATGAAGTGGTTGTATTGACGTTGTGGTTGTGTTTATGATGTGGTTGTATTGACGTTGTGGTTGTGTTTATGAAGTGGTTGTATTGACGTTGTGGTTGTGTTTATGAAGTGGTTGTATTGACGTTGTGGTTGTGTTTATGAAGTGGTTGTATTAACGTTGTGGTTGTGTTTATGATGTGGTTGTATTAACGTTGTGGTTGTGTTTATGAAGTGGTTGTATTAACGTTGTGGTTGTGTTTATGAAGTGGTTGTATTGACGTTGTGGTTGTGTTTATGATGTGGTTGTGTTTATGAAGTGGTTGTATTGACGTTGTGGTTATGTTTATGATGTGGTTGTGTTTATGATGTGGTTGTATTAACGTTGTGGTTGTGTTTATGATGTGGTTGTATTAACGTTGTGGTTGTGTTTATGAAGTGGTTGTATTGACGTTGTGGTTGTGTTTATGATGTGGTTGTGTTTATGAAGTGGTTGTATTGACGTTGTGGTTGTGTTTATGATGTGGTTGTGTTTATGATGTGGTTGTGTTTATGAAGTGGTTGTATTGACGTTGTGGTTGTGTTTATGATGTGGTTGTGTTTATGAAGTGGTTGTATTGACGTTGTGGTTGTGTTTATGATGTGGTTGTGTTTATGAAGTGGTTGTATTGACGTTGTGGTTGTGTTTATGACGTGGTTGTATTGACGTTGTGGTTGTGTTTATGATGTGGTTGTGTTTATGAAGTGGTTGTATTAACGTTGTGGTTGTGTTTATGAAGTGGTTGTATTAACGTTGTGGTTGTGTTTATGAAGTGGTTGTATTGACGTTGTGGTTGTGTTTATGAAGTGGTTGTATTGACGTTGTGGTTGTGTTTATGAAGTGGTTGTATTAACGTTGTGGTTGTGTTTATGAAGTGGTTGTATTGACGTTGTGGTTGTGTTTATGAAGTGGTTGTATTAACGTTGTGGTTGTGGTTGTGTTTATGAAGTGGTTGTATTAACGTTGTGGTTGTGTTTATGAAGTGGTTGTATTAACGTTGTGGTTGTGTTTATGAAGTGGTTGTATTAACGTTGTGGTTGTGTTTATGAAGTGGTTGTATTAACGTTGTGGTTGTATTAACGTTGTGGTTGTATTAACGTTGTGGTTGTGTTTATGAAGTGGTTGTATTGACGTTGTGGTTGTGTTTATGAAGTGGTTGTATTAACGTTGTGGTTGTGTTGTGCCCATCACTTCTTGTGCCCCCCACCACGCACCCCCCATTATGAATCGTTCATTAACAACTGAATCTGGATCGTTCGTTAATCCTTGGATTCAGGAAACGACACGAACAGCTCAGATGCTCATAATTATTTATTAGGATTAGGTCCCGCCCCCTTTAACTCCTCCCACTTCTCTGTCGGCGGTTTATCACAAAGCTGCCTCGAACCACGCCCTGCGGTCCTTGCTGTCTGAGGTAACCATGGCTGAGCTCCATCCCAAATGGCTCTCCGTTGAAGCGAACCCAGAGGTGAGGAACGTTGCGACTTGCGAGCCATTCTTTGGGAAGTGAAAGGACTGGAGGAGAATGGCAGGGAAGCTTATAAACAGAGATGAATGAATATGGGGTGAGGACGCGCTTCGACTGAGGAAAGGGAAGGGGTGAGGTTGAGGATGAGGACGCCTATAAACTGAGGAAGGGGTGAGGATGAGGACGCCTATAAACTGAGGGGTGGGGTGAGGGTGAGGCCGCCTATAAACTGAGGAAGGGGTGAGGATGAGGACGCCTATAAACTGAGGGGTGGGGGTGAGGGTGAGGACGCCTATAAACTGAGGAAGGGGTGAGGATGAGGCCGCCTATAAACTGAGGGGAGGGGTGAGGTGAGGACGCCGATAAACCGGGGAGGGGAGGGTTGGTGGCGCCCATAAACTGAGGGGTGGGGAGGGTTGGTGGCGCCCATAAACTGAGGGGAGGGAAGGGTTGGTGGCGCCCATAAACTGAGGGGCGGGGAGGGAAGGGTTGGTGGCGCCCATAAACTGAGGAGAGGGAAGGGTTGGTGGCGCCCATAAACTGAGGGGAGGGGAGGGTTGGTGGCGCCCATAAACTGAGGGGAGGGGAGGGAAGGGTTGGTGGCGCCCATAAACTGAGAGGAGGAAAGGGTTGGTGGCGCCCATAAACTGAGGGGAGGGAAGGGTTGGTGGGACCCATAAACTGAGGGGAGGGTTGGTGGCGCCTATAAACTGAGGGGAGGAAAGGGTTGGTGGCGCCCATAAACTGAGGGGCGGGGAGGGAAGGGTTGGTGGCGCCCATAAACTGAGGGGAGGGGAGGGTTGGTGGCGCCCATAAACTGAGGGGAGGGGAGGGAAGGGTTGGTGGCGCCCATAAACTGAGGGGAGGGAAGGGTTGGTGGCGCCCATAAACTGAGGAGAGGGGAGGGTTGGTGGCACCCATAAACTGAGGGGAGAAGAGGGTAGGTGGTGTGGGGGGGGGGGGGGGGGGTGTATGTAAAGCAGTGGGGGGAAGGTGTTCGAAGCCGTGAGGGGTGTGCACGCGCGCTACTTGTTTGTTTACTTTGGAGCCCTCCTTGAGTGTCATTGCTGTAATTTTTTCACAACCCCACCCTCTGTCCCCTGTCCCCCACCCTCTCCCATTAGGTGATGGCCAAGGTGAGGTATCTCAACATGCCCCAGCCCATACCGGTTTGTGCCCCAAATTTTGTGTGACAAATTGATGAAGCGCAATCTGGTGAGTGATTCCCTTTTGAGTTCTGAATATTCATCACCTGGAAACCACTGACTTGAGGTATGTCCCTTCCTCACCACCACCCTCCCTCCTCTGACCCACCGTCACCCTCCGGTTCTCTTCCCCCCCCCCCCCCATTGTTGTTTCTTACCCCTCCCCCCATAGCTTGCTCAACAGCTCGGTCTTGTGTCTGGCTGGGAGTTCAAAGACGTTTTGGGATTGGATGGTCATGTGTTGACCGATAAGCCTATTTCAGCCTGCGGCCTGCTGTTCGTCTATCCATCAAAGGTCGATATTTAATGTTTTTTTTGTTTTTCTTTTGCTTTTGTTGAAAGAATAAAAATTCCTTCGTTGACATAAAACTGCACATCGTGATTTGAATCACCTTTGATAACTTTAAAGCCTTATCAAGGGCACGCAGCTGTGGTCACCGAGGGTGAAATGGTCCTCTTTATACTGCAAGGTGTGTCACATTTGGGTGTTTGATATTTGACACTGGTCTCGCCAGGTGTGAAGGGACGAACTCGGAATGAGACGTCATTGTGAGTTGTTTTAGGAAATCGTTTTGTTTGCACAGTATGAGAGTCACAGGTCGTCCCGAGGTGCTGCCGAAGACCCCGATGGGCTGCTGTTTGTGAAATATCCGAGCAGAGGAGCAGGAGCCACCCTGGCCCTGATCCACACTCTGGCCAATGCTGATGTCACCTTGGGTAGGTTTGGTCCATCATCCCAGGTACACTTTAGGATGTCCTCCATGGACCTGTCCCTCAAACCCGTGTTTTAGGTCTTCACTCCATTACTATATCGGCCTGCCCCCAGATCCGGGCTCTTCCCTCAACCGATTCCTCTGCGCAGCAAAAGATTTGAACCCCAGCGAGCGTGGGAGTCTGCTTGAAAACGACAAGGTGTGCTATTGGAGATCACCGAGTCTGGGTCACGTCTGGGATTACTCGATGTGAAAAAAATGTCCACGTCACAACCCTAAACTATTTCGTGTGATTGTCGTTTTTTTCACATTTGAGAGTTGGTGGTTCCTAAATCCCACAATCCCTGTTCTCCCAGGCTATTCAAGCTGCACATGAGACCTGTGCAAAACAAGGACAATCGCAGGTAAAACGGCCCTCCTGTGCTCAACGCCCCCCCCCCCCCCCCCGCGACACCTGTCAGAGGTCCCCTACCCTTCTTGCTTTGCTTCCTTTTCTTGTGTCCATGGGTGTTTTTTAAATTCCAATTATCCATTGTCCTCTGTCAGCCACTTGCACCTGGGAAGGACCCTGACCTCCATTACATCGCCTTTGTGTCGGCGAGAGGCAAATTGTGGGAGCTTGGTAAGTGGGTTGGGTTTTGTTTGGTTACTCTTTTCTGTATAGTATAGTGTGTGTGCCTATATATCTTCTTATAATAGAGCAAACGTATATGGTTATGTATGTCGTAATGTCGTTATGTTTATATGCGACGAAAACTTCTTCTTCAAATAAAATTACTACCCTCTTAATTAACACTCTCAATTGCGTTAAGACTGCTGAGACCCCTCAGACCTTTAACGACCCTTTAATTCCCCCAATACCCTTCACACCACCAAGACCCAAAATACCCTGAAGACCCGAAGACCCAAAACACCCCAAAGACCCAAAATACCCTTCAAGGCCCCGAGGCTCAAAAATACCCTGAATACCCAAAAGACCCAAAACACCCCGAAGACCCAAAACACCCCGAAGACCCAAAACACCCCGAATACCCAAAACACCCCGAAGACCCAAAACACCCCGAAGACCCAAAACACCCAGAAGACCCAAAACATCCCTAAGACCCAAAATACCCTTCAAGGCCCTGAGGCTCAAAAACACCCCGAAGACCCAAAACACCCCGAAGACCCAAAACACTCCGAAGACCCAAAACACCCTGGAGACCCAAAAGACCCTTAAATACCCTGAAGAACCAAAATACCCCAAAGACCATGAAAGACCCTGAGGAACCAAAATAACCTTAAGACCCAAAAGCCTCTGAAGATACCGAAGACCCAAAAGACCCTGAAGACCCAAAACACCTCAAAGACCAAAAATACCCTTAAATGCCCAGAGTAGCCAAAAGACCCTGAACACCCAAATGGCCCTGAAGACCCAAAACACCATGAAGACCCCAAAAGACACCAAAATGGTCAAAGATGCCTACCCCTCTGAAACGACGTGGTGAGGCACGCAAAGCGCGCTGAGTCACGCTCGTGTGTGTGTATATATAGAGATATATATATATATATATATATATATATATTGGGTAAAATGCCAGAGGCATAGAAAAGGCCCCTTTGTATGGTATATAGCAAAGTAGAGAAGACAAGGGACATTCAATAGCTTTGAGAAAATGCCAAACGATACAAAAGAAGGGGCATACAAAAAATCTCTTGTACATGCTAAAAGGGTTGGCGTCAGGAAGGGCATCCGGCCATAAAAACATCGTCTCAAAAACAGAACCATGACAATTACAACGAGATATGGGCAGGGTACAGCCCGAACTACCCCGTGTGGGACCCCACTCCCTCTCGTCAAAACTCGAGGTGGGGAACCCGATCGAAGCATGGGTGGAAATCGCTCCATTTATGACGACGAAAAGTCTGATGCCCGACGTGGGGATCGGTTTCTGAGGTTTGGGACATGGAATGTAGGGACAATGACAGGGAAATCAGGAGAAGTGGTGGAAGTATTGGTCAGAAGAAGAGTGGACATATGTTGTGTGCAAGAGACGAGATGGAAGGGAAGTGGTGTGAGAATGGTGAAGGGTAGGCAGGGACAGAAATACAAGTTTATGTGGCAAGGGTGCCTGGAGGGCGTGAATGGTGTTGGTGTCCTGTTTTCTGAGGAGTTTGTAGACAGTGTGGTGAGTGTGACGAGAGTGAGTGATAGGTTGATGATGGTGAAAATGATGATTGGAAAGCTCTTGGTGAACGTCATCTCGGGATATGCTCCGCAGGTTGGTCGAAGCGATGAAGAAAAGGACAAGTTCTGGTGTGCGATAGAGAAGCTGATGGAAAACGTGAAAGATGGGGAAGTTGTTGTGGTAGGAGGAGACCTAAATGGACATGTGGGAAGGAGTATGGATGGTTTTGACGGAGTTCATGGGGGTTACGGATATGGTGTGAGAAATGGAGAAGGTGACAGGATTTTGGAGTTTGCTGATGGAGCTGATTTGTTGATTTGTAATACTCAGTTCCAGAAAGAGGATAATAAGCTTGTTACATACATGTCAGTTGGGTCGACGACAACCGTTGACTACCTGATGGTGCGTAGGCGAGATAGGGGGCACCTCCGGGACACAAAGGTGATCCCTGGGGAGGAGGCTGTTTCACAGCACCACTTGGTTGTCTGCGACGTAAGGTTGAAAGGTGCGAGGAGAGCTCGGCGGCTGAAGTACCAACCGAGAATGAAGGTGTGGAGGTTGAAAGAGGTGACAGTGAGGGAGGCATTAAAAGAGAGGCTGAATATGGTGGAGGATGATGTGGTTGAGCTTGAAAGTGGTTGGATGTCAATGAAAGCTAGTCTGTTGGGAGCCGTTGGTGAGGTATGTGGATGGACAAAAGGACCACCGAGGCACTCGGAAACATGCTGGTGGGATGATGAAGTTGGAAAGAAGATTGACGAGAAGAGGAAGAAGTTCAAGGAGTGGCAGAAGGCGAAGGGTACGGGGGCAGAAAAGGAAGAGCATGAAAGTTATAAGGCAGCCAAGAAGGCTGCAAAGAAAGAGGTAGCAAAGGCGCAGGAGGCATGTCGGAAAATGTTCGGAGAACGCTTGGATTTGGAAGAGGGTCAGAGAGCGGTATTCAGGATGGCAAAGCAGATAGCGAAAGAGAGGTGTGATGGGGGTGAGTTGCTTGAAGGATGAAGTGGGACAAATCGTTGTGGACCCAGATGGAATTAAAGGAAGATGGAAGAGATATATGGAGATACTGTTGAATGCAGAGAATGAATGGGATGGCAACATAGAGAGTAACCCAGTTTTAGGACCGGCAGAGAAGATAACCTAGAAGGAAGTTGAGGAAGCGATAAAAGCAATGAAGAGTAGAAAAGCGGGAGGGCCGACGGGAGTTGTGGGAGATATGTTGAAGGCAGCAGGAAGTTGGGGTGTGAAGAGAATGACAGCGATCTGTAATCTGGCGGTGAAAGAAGGCCGCATTCCAGTGGATTGGGAACTGAGTACCCTCGTCCCTCTATACAAGGGGAAAGGTGACCCTCTGGAGTGTGGCTCGTATCGAGCGATAAAGTTATTGGAGCATGGAATGAATATTGGAAAGGGTGTTGGAGAGGAGGATAAGGAAGAAAGTGAAGATCGACAAAATGCAGTTTGGATTTATGCCAGGAAGAGGAACGACAGACGTGCTTTTCATTGTGAGGCAGTTGCAGGAGAAGTACATGGAGAAGAGGAAGAAGTTGTTTCTTGGGTTTGTTGATCTGGAGAAAGCATTCGATAGGGTTCCACGTGAAGTAGTGGATGGGCATTGAGGAAGTTAGAAGTGGAGGAATGATTGATCAGAGTAGTGATGGCAATGTACAAAAGAGCGCGCACAGCTGTAAGGACGAAGGACGGGAACAGTGGTGAGTTTGAGGTGAAGGTGGGAGTGCATCAGGGGTCGGTACGAAGTCCACTACTATTTGTAGCTGTGATGGAGGTGCTGGCTCGGAACGTAAAGGAGGGTTTACCGTGGGAGTTGTATGCAGATGATCTGGTGTTGATTGCGGAAAGTATGGATGGACTGAAGGAGACGATGAACAAGTGGAAGGAATGTATGGAGACAAATGGACAAAAGACAAAGAATGGACAAAATGGACAAATGACAAAACATGGAATGAACATGACATGAAAACATGGACAAAAATGGACAAATGGACAAAAGAATGGACAAAGAATGGACAAAGAGACAAAAGGTCTGAAGGTGAATATAGGAAAGATGAAGGTGATGGCAAGTGGTAAAGCATGTGGTGAGGTGGAAAGAACTGGGAAGTGGCCCTGTGCTGTGTGCAGGAAGGGTGTTGGAGTGAACTCCATTCAATGTACAATGTGCGCTGAGTGGGTTCAACAAAAATGTAGTGGTCTGAGAGGGTCATTAACCAGTGTGGCAGCTACATTCAAATGTAAGGTGTGCACAGAGGGAGTTGCAGATGGAGGAAATGTTGAGTTGGATCTTGGAGATGGCGTGAAGATGGAAGGTGTGAAAACATTTTGCTACCTCGGAGACATGCTGAATGGAGAAGGTGTATCAGACTCGGCAACGGTTGCTAGAGTGGGATGTGCATGGAAGAAGTTTCGAGAACAGAGTGGCATGCTGATGAGGAGGGGAGTGTCATTGAAGCTGAAGGGAAAGGTGTATGCTGCATGTGTGAGAAGTGTTATGATTTATGGGAGCGAGATATGGGTAATGAATGTAGAGCAGCGACGAAGGCTGGAAAGAGTGGAAATGCGAATGGTGCGGTGGATGTGCGGAGTATCGTTGAGAGAGAGAGAGGAAGACAAATGATGAATTGCGAAAGATGATGGGAATAGAGCCTGTGATTGATGCTGTGAAGAGGAACAGGTTGAGATGGTTTGGTCATGTGTTGAGGGATGAAAATGACTGGTTGAGAAGAGTGATGGAAATGAATGTAGAAGGAAGTAGAGGACGGGGAAGACCGAGAAAGACTTGGCTAAAGATGGTGGAAGAAGAAATGCGGGCAAGGGAGTTAACAAGGGGAGATGCAGAAAATAGGGCAAAATGGAGAACATTGTCATGGGGACCGCAAGGCTAACCCCCACTCTTGCAGGGAAAATGGCCTTTTAAAATGCCAACAACACATGCTGTGGAACCCTGTGCATGCTGGAACCCCGTGCATGCTGGAACCCTGTGCTGCTGTGTGTGGAACCCTGTGCTGCTGTGTGTGGAACCCTGTGCTGCTGTGTGTGGAACCCTGTGCTGCTGTGTGTGGAACCCTGTGCTGCTGTGTGTGGAACCCTGTGCTGCTGTGTGTGGAACCCTGTGCTGCTGTGTGTGGAACCCTGTGCTGCTGTGTGTGGAACCCTGTGCTGCTGTGTGTGGAACCCTGTGCTGCTGTGTGTGGAACCCTGTGCTGCTGTGTGTGGAACCCTGTGCATGCTGGCCTTGTGTTCTGAGGAGGAACCAAGTAATTCTCTAGAAAAGTTAATCTGAAGGGACGTGGCATTTTTTGAATGTCCATTCTTTTCTATTGTTCGACATTTTTTATAAGCTATGCAATGTCTTCTTTTCTCTACTTTGCCGCATGGCACATACCCCTATATAAAGGGGCCTTTTCTATGCCCCTGGCATTTTACCCAATATATATATATATATAGTTATTATTTTTGCTGTTGTTTGCTTTGGAGGAGATGAAGTTAGTTTTTTTTTTTTTTTTCACACCACAGATGGGTGCAAAGATACACCGCTGGCACATGGGCCGACTAATGAGGCCACACTTGTTAAGGTGAGCATGAGGGTGCGTGGGGAGAGGAATATCTAGATTTGTTGTAAACGGGTTGCCGTCTGTTCAGGAGGTTGAGGCACTGTGTTGGTGACGTTAGTAAACCCGAGGGGGCTCCTGGGTTTACAAACCCACTTGGTGTGCAGTGTCGGCTTCAATTGCATCATGTTTATCCTCATGGGTTCCCAACGGTAGGGTAACATGTTGAGCATGTAGAACCAACTTGGATATCGCACTCTTGGGTGGCCCGAAGCAAAATTTGTCGAATTTTGCCTCAAATTTAACCCTTTGAGTACGGATGACGTCCAGTGCCGCAACCCGCGAAAAAGTTTTGTGTACGGATGACGTTACTATACGTGATCGACTATACCTATAAATAGATCGTCAGTATGTGGTTGCATTCCCGTAATGCCAAATTAATCCCGTACCGGGGGGATTTTTATCAAAACAAAATCCCATACTTAAAGGGTTAAACACAATTATTTTTTTTGTATTTTGCATATGTATTATGTTCATGTTTAAGACTATTAATCCCGTTTCATAATTCGTGTAATCGCTCCACCTGTTTATGTCTGTACATCTGAGTGTTGGTGGCAAGGACCATACTTTACTTATCTCTGGTTTGAGCCATTGGTATCCTGATAATGTGGCGGGCACAAGGGACAATAATTCCACGCACCAGTGGGTGGCGCGAGCGTCCAGGTGGGGAACGGAAATGCATGCCCCGCCTTTCGGCCGATCGGCCACGCCCGGGGGCAAGGCGTGGCCTCGGGACATATATGCGGGCTCTAAGCTCGAGCCCGCCCAGTGCTGAAGTGCGAGCTCTTAATAAAGACTCTTGTTTGTAACCACGCGTTGTGGCCTACCTCTCTGGCAATCGAGTCGTATGTGCACAGCACCACACTGGTGACCCCGATTGGTTCAGCCGTTGCTGACCCCCGAACGCGCCATGGCTACCAACGCCGTCGCAATCCAACTCCCGGAGTTTTGGGAAGCGCAAGCCGACGTTTGGTTTGTGCAAGCCGAAGCTCATTTCCAACTCCGGGGCATCACGGCGGACGAGACCCGGTACTACCACGTGGTCGCCGCCCTCGGGCCCGGCACTGCCGCCCGCGTCGTGTCCATCCTTCGGCGCCCACCGGGCGACCACAAGTACGAGGCACTCAAACGTCTCCTCCTCGCCACGTTCGGGCTCACGGAGGTCGAACGTGCCGACCGCCTCCTGGACCTTCCTGCCCTCGGCGACACACGACCATCCGTCCGGATGGATTTCATGCTGTCCCTGCTTGGAGACCAGCGCCCGGATTTCTTATTCCGAGCACTTTTCCTACGCCAGCTACCTGCACAGATGCGCCTCGCGCTGGCTGGTTCCAAAATAACGGAACCCCGCGCCCTGGCTGGAGAGGCCGACAAGTATTTCGCGGCCTGCGACACGCGGTCGGTGTACGGTGCTGCCGTAGTGGATCCTGGCGCGGAGGCTCCAGCGCCCCCTACTTCCCTCGTGGCCGCTGCTACGCCCCACCCACTACCGCTGCCGCCGCCACTGCCGCCGGCACGGCCGCCGCGGGGGCCACCGCCGCAAACCTGGTGCTACTACCATGCCAGGTTCGGCCGCAAGGCTAAAACGTGCCGCCCGCCGTGTTCTTTTGCCGGGTCGGGAAACGACCGGCGCTCACTTGCGGCCATGAGCGTCGGCCATTCCGGCAGCCTCCTGTTCATCACGGACACCTTGTCCGGGCGCCATTTTCTTTGCGACACGGGAGCGCAGGTAAGCGTCCTCCCTGCCTCCGCGTCCGACAAGCAAGCCGCGGGCCGGGGCCCCGCTTTGCTTGCCGCCAACGGTACACCCATCCGCACATTCGGGAAGCGTTGCCTCTCACTGCGGTTCGGACCACCTTGCGGGCCTCGGCCACACCGTATCGTGTCGGCCATGGTTTCAGCTGGGTCATCCGGCTTCCCCGCAGGCTCACCCTTCAGGTGCGCGGGAATTCTGGGGGGGGGGGGGGGCGTGTGTGGCGGGCACAAGGGACAATAATTCCGCGCACCAGTGGGTGGCGCAAGCGTCCAGGCGGGGAACGGAAATGCATGCCCCGCCTTTCGGCCGATCGGCCACAAGGCGTGGCCTCGGGACATATATGCGGGCTCTAAGCTTGAGCCCGCCCAGTGCTGAAGTGCGAGCTCTTAATAAAGACTCTTGTTTGTAACCACGCGTTGTGGCCTACCTCTCTGGCCCCGTTGGCCCCGTTTACGGTGCCCGAGCGTCGGTTCGACCACGTCCACGTCGACTTGGTGGGACCTCTGCCCCCCTCGCGGGGGTTCACCCACCTCACCATGGTGGACCGCACCACACGGTGGCCGGAGGCCGTGCCATTGGCGCCGACGTCTGTGGCGCATGATTAAGTGGTTACACCGCTCAACTCACCCGTCAAGGAGGAAACGGTGCCCATGTTAACCATGCGGCGCCAACGAAGCGCGCCGCTCGGGCGATCAAGATGGAGGATGGCGCAGATCTGAAGCACATGTTGCTGAGCTTCCGCGTGCCCGAGCTGCAGGTGCTCCTGGGCTACGCTGGATGGATCGATTGCGGTCGTCAGCAAGAGCTGCTGACACGTGCCTTACAGCTGCTTCGAGTAGGCAGCAGCCCTGCTGTGCAACTCAAGATAAAAGATCTATACCGGCGCCGCCTTCCTCGGCACCGCATGGTTAACATGGGCACCGTTTCCTCCTTGACGGGTGAGTTGAGTGGTGTAACCACTTCATCACCCAATACTGTACCTCTGTCTTTTGATGGTGGGTTACCGGTTCCCTCTTCCACGTCATCGACGTCACCCAATACTGTACCTCTGTCTTTTGATGGTGGGTTACCGGTTCCCTCTTCTACGTCATCGACATCACCCGTCGCAATGCCACCTCTCCTTGCTTCTGGACCTGAGCGCGATCGCGCTTTGTCATCAGCCATGTCTGGTTCCTTGTCAAGGCAACACGTGCATCCTGTTCATCCTGATGTGCGGCTCAAGCAATTGCCATTTTACGACATGCTCGATGAGCTTGTGAAACCATCTAGTCTTGTGTCGAGCACTGCCCAGCACTTTCAAGAGACTTACTTTGTGTTTGCTTTAACACCTCAACAAGTAACACAGATCGGCAGTTCCAGGGATATGCTTCCTGGCCAAAAGTATGATTCTACCACTCAAGTGCAGCTCAGATTTTGTTTGTCTGAGACGAGCTGTCCCCAGGAAGACCATTTTCCACCTGCATTGTGTGTGAAGGTCAATGCCAAGCTTTGTCCATTGCTGGGCTGCCTGCCACCTGCGAATAATGGTGTTGAGCCAAAAACGTTGTCAGCCCATCAACATCACCCCATATGTTCACGTATCACCCACTGTCCCAAATCATGTGACTGTCTCTTGGACTACAGATTTCTCCACGAACTACTCGGTATCTGCTTACTTGGTGAAACAGCTCACCTCGGCTTCACTACTCCAACGGCTCAAAGCCAAAGGAATAAGAAACCCTGACCATTCACGTGCACTGATTAAAGAAAAACTAACAGCAGATCCAGACGGTGAAATTACAACCACAAGCCGACGTGTATCTCTCATGTGTCCGCTGGGAAAGATGCGCTTGAGCATTCCGTGTCGATCCCTCACGTGTACCCACCTTCAGTGCTGAAGTGCGAGCTCTGAATAAAGACTCTTGTTGTATCAACGCGTTGTGGCCTACCTCTCTGGCAATCGAGTCGTGTGTGTGTGCAGCACCACACTTATGTGAGGAACGGCGCCATGCGAGCTCTCAGGAGGGCCTGGAGTGTTAACGCCATGCGAGCTCTCAGGAGGGCCTGGAGTGTTTACGCCATGCGAGCTCTCAGGAGGGCCTGGAGTGTTAACGCCATGCGAGCTCTCAGAAGGGCCTGGAGTGTTAATGCCATGCGAGCTCTCAGGAGGGCCTGGAGTGTTAACGCCATGCGAGCTCTCAGGAGGGCCTGGAGTGTTAACGCCATGCGAGCTCTCAGGAGGGCCTGGAATGTTAACGCCATGCGAGCTCTCAGGAGGGCCTGGAGTGTTAACGCCATGCGAGCTCTCAGGAGGGCCTGGAGTGTTAACGCCATGCGAGCTCTCAGAAGGGCCTGGAGTGTTAATGCCATGTGAGCTCTCAGGAGGGCCTGGAGTGTTAACGCCATGCGAGCTCTCAGGAGGGCCTGGAGTGTTAACGCCATGCGAGCTCTCAGGAGAGCCTGGAGTGTTAACGCCACGCGAGCTCTCAGGAGGGCCTGGCCGGCTTGAGGCGGTCCACTGAGATACGATCCGGGGCACCGCCGATGTCGACGGTGAAATATTTGTCCCCGGTCTCCAGTACGCGGAAGGGCCCGTCGTACGGGGGCCGTAGCGGTGCCCGGTGGGCGTCGTGCCGGACGAAGACATACTCCGCCGTGCGAAGCTCCGGGGTGACGTGGGAGGATGGGCAACCGTGGTGTGCTGTCGGCACCGGGGCGAACCTCCGGGCGGTCTCCTGCAGGGTGGAGCGCTGTTGCGCCGCGGACCAAGGAGCCGTGGAGTCGGGGATAAATTTGCCCGGTACCCGCAGTGGTTGCCCGAAGACCAGCTCCGCCGAGGACGCGCGCAGGTCGTCCTTGGGCGCCGTCCTGAGGCCCAGCAGGACCCAGGGGAGCCTGTCGGCCCAGCTGCCGTCGCGGAGGCTGGCCCGGAGCGCGGCCTTCATCGAGCGATGAAAGCGCTCGCACAGGCCATTGGCCTGGGGGTGGTAGGCCGTGGTGCGGTGCAGTTTGACGCCGAGCCCCTCGTCCGACCGTGGCCCCCAGTTCACCTCGGAGCTCTGGGGCGCGGTGGCGCAAGGGCTCGGCGTCAAGAGTCGTGTGTGCACAGCACCACAATAACGTATATAAACTAAATGGTATTCATACAATACTTACCCTGCACAGTCTTGAGGACTTGGTGTGAACCAACTCTTCTATTTTTTAAATTTTATCTCTGGGCAGTCGGCTTTTAAAAAATTCACCATGCAAGTTCTGAGGAAGTTGGCGTCATCCAGGTAACATGCGCTACATCAAATGGTCACGTAAGGTGTGGTAAAGTTTCAGTTTCCTCAGTTGAACGGTTTCTGATATACTCTACCAAATGCAGACATGTACGCACGTGTCCGATTGCTTAACCCTGCTTTCCACTTTGCAGTGCAGGGTAAAAACCACTGAGTGACACTTGGAAAAACAGAACATTCATCCACCTTTGGTGGCAGAGTTAATAGTTACTGTAGAGGTTAACCTTCACTTTATACAAAACATGCCCAAGGTATTTTACATATTGCGATGTGGGAATGTAGTGCATTTGACATCAATTTCACATTCCGGAAGGAGCACACAAAGCCGTTGTGATGGTGAGCGAGTCCATACTGGTTCTCCAATCTACTCTATCTATATATCCTGGGTTGAGCGAGTCCATACTAGTTCTACAATATACTCTAATCGATATATCCTGGGGTGAGCGAGTCCGTATTGGTTCTCTAATCTATATATCCTGGGGTGAGCGAGTCCGTATTGGTTCTCTAATCTGTATATCCTGAGGTGAGCGAGTCCATACTGGTTCTTGAATCTATATATCCTGGGTTGAGCGAGTCCATACTAGTTCTACAATCTACTCTAATCTACATATCCTGGGGTGAGCGAGTCCATACTGGTTCTCCAATCTATATATCCTGGGGTGAGTGAGTCCACACTGGTTCTCCAATCTACTCTAATCTATATATCCTGGTTGAGCGAGTCCACACTGGTTCTCCAATCTACTCTAATCTATATATCCTGGTTGAGTGAGTCCATACTAGTTCTCCAATCTACTCTAATCTATATATATCCTGTTGAGAGTCTTTGTGAAATGCTCCACATTGTTTAAACTTGGACTGTGCTCCCAATTAAGTTGTGTATGTCGAGACTGATGTAAGTACATCCCACACATCCTCCCCAGGATGCATCGCACGTGTGTCGTGACATCATTTCTCACCAACCCGGTGACATCCGTTTCTCTGCGGTGGCTTTGTGCAAGAACTGAGGTCATGTCGCTGAGTTTGTTGTGTTCCCTTTCCCAAAGCTGTTATTGTAAATGTGGCTTCAGCAAGAAAGAAAAATAATAAAAAATAAATAAAGGTTGACTTGAATTCAAATGCTTCTTGATTTGCTTTTTAACATTTGGTCACCTGCCTATGGTAAAGTTAAACTTTCTGATCTATTCTGCTTTTGCACTCCATCTACCTCACACACATGTAACTCGGGCTGCAGGGGGCCATTTGGCCCTACGTTTGTGTGTTGAACCAGACGAGGTTGTTTGGGATGTGTTCCTAATCTGGGAGGTCGATGCTGTTCCTAATCATGCAGCACACCATGTTGCTAATCATGAAGCACACTGTTAAAGCAGGATTAATTGGAGATAGGGTGTTGAGGAGGTCTCCAGAGTAGGGGTGCTTGATTAAGCAATGTCCACAAATACCACAGGTTAGGAAATTTATTAATTATTGGGAGAGAAAGCTCGGCTTGATAAGCACAGATTACATACAAAGAATCATTGGAATCTCCTGCAATGAAGCTAACTCCGAGGGCCTTTCACTCACTCACCCACCACAGGCAGGTTGGTGGTCTTTGTCTTCTACCGACTCCTCTCTGGCCTTGCACCCCCAGCTCTCTCTGTGCTCTGTCCCCCCAATATTCCTTCAGGTCACACAAGATCTGCCAGCAACCCTCTTATGGTTAAACTGCCAAAATCTAGGTTCTCTGCTCACCTTCACTCTTTCATTGCCCTTTTCTCCCACCTCTGGAACAAACTCCCCCACTCCCTTCAATCCCACTCCTCCCTCCAGGTCTTTAAAACAGCTGTTCACCACCATCTTTTATCTTCCCCCATCCAAAACCTTGATCTTTTCTACCCCCGCTAATTCACCCCAGATACACTTTTTTGAAATTCCAACTTCTTTCCTGGAAGTCCTTGCAGTGTCCGTATGTTTTATACCTCTCCGACCTCTCCCGAAGCCCTCTCCCTCCCACAGTTCTCTCGATGTCCCTGCTCTCAAATGTTGTTTGTGTCCTTCCCCCTCTCTCCCCATCTTGTCTACCGCTCCCCTTATTTTGTGTTTTATGTGTCTGTTTGACTTTTTGTGTGATTAATGTTAGCTCTTTCACGAGCCTCGATCTTGTATACAAAAAAAGAAAAGAAAAGTGTATCACACTTGCATAGAATAGTTAACTTTGGTTACAGCACAGTAATTTCCCAGCATAACAGCAGCAGAGCAAGCAGAGTCTCCTTCTCCCATTTTCTTCCAGCTCTCTCTTTATAAGGGCAAAGTCCTTTGAAGTTTTCTCCTTTGAAGTTTTCTCCATTGAATGATGTGGGGTTTCTCAGGCATTCTGATCCCCACATCTGGCTCTGCTCATGCAGCAAGAGAGCCCGTAGGTATGCTTCCTTTGAGATCTCCCTTAACAGCAGAGCAAGTTATTTCTTTAGAATTCTTTGGCAATGATTTCCACTGTCACAGTTCAGATGAATGTACATCTGATTTCACTTATAAAGAAAGATGTATGCATTGGAAAGAATTTGCTGAGACCACAGTTTTTCATTGGCACAGTTCGAGAGTACATTATTCACTGGTCCAGCACAAGTTCATTTTTCCACATGTGCCTGAGAGATAAAATGGTTCACAGTGCAACGTCCATATATCTGAGTTAACTGAAGAAGAGAATACAACAGAATTGTAATTAACTACAGGGAGACTTATCCAACAAGATGGTCTTAATTAATTTGATGAATTAAGTCGAAGTTATACTTCAACATTCCTCCCTTTTTTTGTCCTTTTCATAGGGCAATTAAAAGGTCTTCAATTTACCTATTTAAATATCAAAATTTTCCATTACCTGAGGCATACACCATTTCCATTGAAGAATCTGCTTGTCAGAAGGCGTTTCATTGTTCGTCGAATTCACCAATCCTTGACAGTTCAGTTTATTGCAATTTACATCAGTTGGCATCACAAGTGTCTCTGCAAACAAACTTCACCTCATACAACTGCACAAATTCCAGTCCATCATGAAGATTACTACTGTTATGTGCTTTATTCATTTCCCCATTATCTTGGTAATACTGTCAGCATGATTCCATGTTAAAACATCTGAAACATTCGGCCATGTTGATTCCAAGGTGCTTGCTGCAGAGTGAATGCTGAACTTCTGTTTGAAAAAGCTGATCACTTATATGGTTGAAAATCAAGTCTGAACCACATTCTTCTGGTGTCTTCATAGCACCTACACTATTCCGCGTAGGTTTTCTGCTATTGTGGTAGGTGGGCAAGATCACAAACTGACCCTGCTCCGCATGTAGCATCCTTGCCACTCTTGCCGTGACCTGTAGTAGATATTGAACAAGGCTGTCGTCCAGTTGTCGTATACATGCCGCCTCTCATCGTGAGTGGGCAGCAAGTGTTGTTGTGATGTTGGCCGACCGGCAAGATGTGGACCCGAGCTGACAGGTTCATCCATAGCGATGTTAGGACCATGGTGATCAAGTTATCCATGGCCCATGCCAGGAACAATCAGCGGAGTTATGGAAGCCCAGTGTAGAGAGAGGCAAGGCCATCCACTTACAACTCCACGCTGGTTCCCTGGTCGTTGTTGGAGCAATGACATCAAGTCAGAGCGTCCGGTAGAAGTTGCAAGTAACATGTTGTCATCCAACAATTGCTGATGTATTAGATGTTCCAGGCACTGAACAGGAGCAAGTGATCGCCTTTCGCCCATGCATTACAATGTGATCCACGCAAATGGTCACAATAATCTTCTTGGTGAAGGTGAATATCCTTTTCCAATCTTGCAGAGGAAGATGCCTTTGCCATTCTTCAAAGGGAGGGTGTATGCCACACATAATCTCATCTCTTGCCAAATTTTTCTGTTCGCACTCTTCCCAAAGCAGTTATCACTTCATTTCTTAGCTGTTAACTGGTTGTTCTTCATTCAGCCATATCTGAATCTGCTCTCAACACACTCTGGATCAGGGAGGAGGGTACACCTTGGCATGATGTTACCATGTCCGAACTGTTCATGTATATCTTATAACAGCTTCACATTCAACAGTTTGCCGTTTTCCTTAAAACATTCAAAAGGTTATATTTATTCATATACTTCACATGGATGTAATATCGAAAATCAGACATGTATTTCACTACAAAAACTAGGAATAGCATTTGAAGTTGCTTTCAGGTTAACATAGTTGGAAACATTAAATCATGAAGTCTTTGTGTTTGCAAATCAGAGGGATAAGTTCCTTAATAATAAGTAAATATGGCTAAAATCACAAACAGGAATACCTAATCCCACACAAACTATGCATATTGTATTCATCATCATAGATTCCTGTTTTTTGTTTTTTTTTAACTTGAGGAATTGGTTCAATAGTTTCTCCGAGTAGTATTTGATCTTCACAAATGGTGCTCTATGCCACATCAATTTTCATGGTTTCAAACTTTTGGTGATATCAGTTCACAGGCCTCTTAAGACCGGCACAATTCATAATTCTTTTTATGGTATTATTCCGACTCTACCTCGTCCATTTGTATCAGTCGTTTTATCTCTTTATCCAAATTACCAAAAAGATCTTCCCCATCTTAATCCACATTTAGTTCTGTTCTCATCACCATTTCATGATTAATTAATTTGTTCCAACACACTGTAACCAAGGCTTTCGACCAAGCCTCCACCAAACTATTTCCAATTATCAATTTAAACAATTCAATTCAGAATGTTAAAAAAAAAAAAAAAAAAAAAAAAAAAATTAAGAATTGGAATCGATTCAGAATGTTAGTTGAACAAAAATTCGAACAATTCAATTCAGTCAACAAATTCATTTAATAAACAGAGCTTGGAATATTTTAACTACTACTCTTCCAAATATATTTATCTCGACCTTGCAAACATTTGTGCAATCATAGAATTTTGCTCCCTTATCCCTTAACTCTTAGACATTTTATTTACAATCGTACTAATACAGATCTAATCCAAGGGGTTTTTTATTTCCTTGACAACTGTCACACTAACATTTTAATAGAGCTTTGGAAATATTTTCCAAATAAAGGGATCAATAAATTCCCTTTATTAATAAAGTTTGTTTTCCAAAATTGCTTTACCAAAATACTCATCTGCAAATTACGTATGCAATTACAGTTTTTCCCAATTTGTTTGGCCTTTATGGCCGTAGAAGTTGCTGTGCACATGCAGTACCTTTTATCTACCAAGCAATTATACTTCCACATGAGACCTCCACCAGATATAAAACCTGGGATTTCTAATCATATTGATGCATAACCTCAGGACAATTAGGCTGCACCTGTGCACTTGTTTGCGTCTGTACCATTATTTCCATATCAGGGTGGGTGTCATTTTATAAAATCTGTCCATCAATTTTTTAGAAACACGGACACTGTCCACATTTAGACCAACGTTTTGTCCCACAATAGATTATCCACCGTTTTCCCATCTGGTCTATCATTAAAATGTGCAGCTCCCTTGTACTTCCATGGTCAATTATTCCCATATATTGAGGTGTATTGAGGTTTGAGGTTCCCTAACCATAACCCGAACCCTAACCCTAACCCTTTCCGGGATATTGAGGTTTCCGGTCCCTCGAGCAAGGAAGCGACTTCGACCTCTGCACGGCAGCAAAGTTAAAGTATTTTTTCCATTCGTGTCTTCGTCAATTTCTACTCGTTTTTTATTGTGCATGTGTTGCAGTGTGTTTTCTAGTTGGTGTTGAATTGCAATTCATGCAAACTTTTGTATAATTTAATCGTTTTCTGTTCCCACCGCGTGCGTGGCCTGGTTTCTCTCGGCTTCCCTCCCCCCATCGGTGTTTTGTGAATTTAAGTTCTTTCCTTCGCTGTATTGCTTATTTCTTCGATTTTCTCTTCTCCCCCGAACATCGACCACTTGTCTAACGTTTTAAATACCGTCTGGCAAATACCGTAATTCTGCTCCTCGTGTGCGGCCTTGTACTCCCGTCGGTGTTTGTTAACTTAAGTCCCAGACTTTGTGTTTTGCTTGGCTCTTACAATTTTTCCCTTCTACCCCGAACATAATACTCTTTGTCTGACGTTTTAAATCCCCACCCCACCCACCCCCCCCCCAAAAAACCAAAAAAAAAAAAAACATTTATTTTCCTTTCTCCACGTGTGCTGTTGTCTCATCCTGTACTTCTGTCCAGATGTGCTGTTCGCCCCGCCCCCATTATCTCCTTGCCATCCACCTTTTGTCCTATTCACGTGACTCGTGGTGGTCCCTCTCGGCCCTCCCCCCGTTGGAATTTTGTGCATTTAAGATTTTCACGGTTCTGTTTAAATATTATTTAAATATGTTTAAACTTTCCCCTTCAATGTCTTATTCAGTGGTATATTACAACATGCTGTTTTTCTTCATATTTAAAAGGCTTCTTTCAATTTCCTCTCCAACTCATTTCACTTCAAAAAAAAACAAGTGAATCCTCTTGGATTGCGCTGAGGTTCGGGCATGGAATTTCGAGCCTCGATCATGGTTCGAGCCTCGATCTTGTATACAAAAATAATAATAATAATAATAAGAACCTTGGGCCGAATCTCGCGCTTCACCAGTGCGCGTGCGCGAATTTACGTCACGTCGGCAGCGAGAAGGGGTTCCCCAACACGAACCAATCAGGAACTGCCACGTCACACTTATATGATCTCAGAATTCCTGTGACAGGAATTCGCGTTACACTGGCTGGAAGTCATTCGCTAGAGGCGCTTCCTCAGCGCTAATAAATTCAATCCCTTATAACTCTAAATCACTGCATGCTCTAAATTCACATTCATTCCACCCCTCCTCCATCGTTCTTAATCGGATTGCTAACTTGAAAATCACAATAAACCCAATTTGTTATCAATGTTCGTCTTTCATTAATCATCCACTTTCTAAACTCCCCTCTTGCCCCTCCCCTCCAAAACCCCCCCTTGCCCCTACACTCCTAAACTTCCCCCTTGCCCCTCCACTCCGAAACTCCCCCCTTGCCCTTCCCCTCCTGAACTCCCCCCTTGCACCTCCCCTCCAAATCCCCCCCTTGCCCCTACACTCCCCCTTGCCCCTCCACTCCTAAACTCCCCCCTTGCCCCTCCCCTCCTAAACTCCCCCCTTGCCCCTCCCCTCCTAAACTCCTCCCTTGCCCCTCCCCTCCTAAACTCCTCCCTTGCCCCTCCCCTCCTAAACTCCACCCTCACACCTCCCCTTCAAAACTCCCCCCCAACCCCTCCCATTCAAATCTCCTCCCATACCATTCCTCTCCAATTCTCCCTCCCCCCTCCTCCTCCTCAAAGCTGCCTCCTCCCCACTTCGTCTCCCTTCTATCTCATACCTCCACCTCCCCCAACCTTCTACTTTCCTCTGCCCCCCCCCTCAAACAACCCTCACTGTGCATCATCCCTTCACCATCAAACCTTTCGTTCTCCTCATCCTTCCCTTTCTTGTAACTCTTCTGTAATCTCTGACACACTATCAACTGCTCTCCCTACCTCCCCCTCTCACCCTTCATCTTACCCCACCTCTCCCCTCCCCTGTCCTGCACCCGATGCTCCCCCTCTCTCTTCATTAACGGTATGGACCTCAAACATCCGGGGCCTTCGCTCAAACCTGACTGATATCTCCATACAGGTTGCTTCTGACAATCCAGACTTGATCTGCTTAACAGAAAATTTCCTCCTTCAAGATGTCTCTGATTCCTTAATATCTCTTCCTGGTTACTCCCTCTTCCGGTATGATAGACCTGAGCCTCGTCCTGGAGGTGGGGTTGCTATCTTTATCAAAAACTCTCTTCCTCACTCTCCTTGCACTGCCCTCTCTCCACCTCACCCCCAGGAGTACCTCTGGCTACGGCTTCCTCTCCGCTCCCACCTTTTGTTCATATGTGTTCTGTACTGTCCTCCAAACAGTGATGACTCCATTTACATTTCACTGTCTGACAACATGGACCAACTTCTATCAACTCATCCAAACTCTCTCTTCCTCATATGTGGCGACTTCAACTGTCATCATGCCAGCTGGCTGGGTGTGGGTTCATCTCTCACCAGCCATGGCACCTCAGCAAAGGACTTCTGCGACTCACTGGGATTGACACAATCTGTCAATTTCCCGACCCGGATCTCAGCCAATGGTGTGTCTTCTCTTCTAGACTTGGTTATGACAAACTTTCCTGCTAATGTCTGCTGCTCTTCTTCTGCCCCAATCGGTTCTTCTGATCATGTGCTTGTTAAAGTGGACATCTCTCTGTCCATTCTCAGGGAGCCTCCTCAGCGTCGCCGAGTCTGGCATTTCACTCAGGCTGACTGGCACGGTCTGCAAGCAGCCATCAATCATCTGGACTGGTCTCCCATCTCTACCGCCTCTGACATCAATTCTTCCTGGGAATTCTTCCAAAGCAAACTGCTCTCTCTCATGCACAGATTTATCCCATCTCGTCTTCAGTTGTCTTACCCTTCCTCCCGTCCATGGCACACTGAATTTTGTGGTGAGGCAGTTGCCATGAAACAACTTGCCTTTGCCTCTTGGAAGGCTAATCCAACTGAAGGCAATCTCAGTTCCTTCCACCAAGCTCGGAACAAGTGTCTGTCTACCCTCAGGAGTGCCAGGAAGCACTATCTCTCCACACTCAAGAATTAACTCTCAAACCTGTCTCCTTCCTCCAAATCCTGGTGGCGTCTGGTCAAATCCGTTTCTGGTGTTTGTTCCCCCTCCATCCCCTCCCTTACCTCAAATGGCTACACAGTTGACACCGCACGTGACAAAGCCGAATGCCTCAACTCTGTGTTTGCCTCAAAATCTTGTGTCCCAAACCCATCTCTCTCTGTTCCCACCTTACCCAGTCGAACCCAGCTGCTCCTGGACTCTGTGTCCTTCTCTCCTGACAAGGTGGAGGAGTTTTTGTCAAACCTCGACTCTGATTCTGCAACTGGACCAGACGGCATCAGCCCACGGGTCCTAAAATCCTGCTCTGCCGCTCTATCTCACCCTCTCTGTTCTTTTCACGCTCTCTTTTGCTCAAGGTCATCTGCCAGCATCCTGGAAATCAGCAAACATTACCGCTTTACAGAAAAAGGTGCAAAAACAGATCCTTGCAACTACAGACCAATCAGCCTGCTCCCAATTATCAGCAAAGTCATGGAATCCATCATTGCTTCGGATATCAAATCCTTCCTCTTCTTCAATGGCTTGATCTCCGATCATCAATTTGGATTCAGACCAGGTCATTCTACTCTGGACATGCTGCTTCTGCTGTCTCAACAATGGATGGAGGTCCTCAATGCCAAACAGGAAATCAGAGCCGTCTCCCTTGACATAGCACGTGCCTTCGATACGGTCTGGCACCCAGCTCTGCTCACCAAACTCTCCTATGGTATCCATGGAAATCTCCATGCATGGTTTGCGGACTTCCTCTCTGGTCGTAGTCAACGTGTGGCCCTGAATGGATTTCTCTCATCTCCCCTTCCTCTTCAGGCTGGAGTTCCTCAAGGCAGTGTGCTGGGCCCTGTGCTTTTTCTGGTCTTTAACAATGATCTCTCCGAATCTCTGGAAAATCCTTTCTATCTCTTTGCTTATAACTCCACTCTCTGCCCCTCCATTCCTCTTCCCTCAGATCGGCAGTCTGCAGCCTCCTCATGCTCTGAAGACCTGTACAAAATCACAGTGTGGTCAAACAAGTGGAACATGTCTTTCAATCCTGACAAATCTCACACTCTTTCGATGTCTCTCCGAAAAGATCGACTGGACAACCCTCCCATCTACTTTCTCAACAATCCTCTCCAAGAAGTTCTGTCGCTCAAGCTTTTGGGTCTCACTATGTGCCATGATCTTTCTTGGGAAAACCACATTTCCAAGCTGGCCTCCAAAGCCAGTCACCGACTGGGCATCCTCCGTCGTGCGAAGTCCTTCCTCGGCACACCTGAGCTCCTCACCACATACAAGGCTTTCATCCGCAGCTCAATGGAATACTGTTCTCCCCTATGGGCTGGTGCTCCTGCCTCACACCTAGCTCGGCTTCACGCTGTTGAAACCAAAGCTTTCAGAATCATTGGAATCTCCCGTGATGAAGCTATCTCCGAGGGCCTTTCACTCACTCACCGCAGACAGGTAGGTGGTCTTTCTGTCTTCTACCTACTCCTCTCTGGCCTTGCTCCCCCAGCTCTCTCTGTGCTTTGTCCCCCAAATATTCCTACAGGTCGCACAAGATCTGCCAGCAACCCTCTGATGGTTAAACTGCCGAAATCTCGGCTCTCTGCTCACCTTCACTCTTTCAATTCCTCTTTTCTCCCGCCTCTGGAACAAACTCCCTCACTCCCTTCAATCCTACTCCTCCCTCCAGGTCTTTAAAACAGCTGTTTACCACCATCTCTTATCTTTCCCCATCCAAAACCTTGATCTTTTCTACCCCCACTAATTCACCCCAGATCCACCTTGTTTGAAATTCCAACTTCTTTCCTGGAAGTCCCGGCAGTGTCCATATGTTTTATACCTCTCCCACCCCCCCCCCCCCTTCCCATGCCCTCCCCCCAAAGCATGCCTCCCTCCCACAGATCTCTCGATGTCCCTGCTCTCAGATGTTGTGTTTGTGTCCCTCCCCCTCTCGCCCCATATTGTCTACCGCTCCCCATGTTATGTTTTATGTGTCGGTTTGTCTTTCTGTGTGATTAATGTTAGCTCTTTCACGAGCCTCGATCTTGTATACAAAAATAATAATAATAATAATATCATTTAACCCAAAATTGATAAACACATAGCCCTCACACACCAGATGAACAATGCCAATTTGTCCCAAAAACCCACATGATCATCCTGTGACTTCCATGGCGTTCCCCACCAATTGTTCCAAAAATTGTCTTTTATTTCAATTCCCCATGATGCCCCGTAAACACACGTTTACAGTTTTCAAGTATGGGATTTCCTGAACTACATCCAATAAAGTCCAATCCTGGGTCTTTTTACTTCAATTTTCCAGAATGTCCCAATATCTGCATTCAATTTTCATGTCTTCCTTTTCTGGAAATTTTATAGAACTTACACAATTAAGTATTACATTACCAATGAACAAAAATGAATTATTCTTGCTCAAAAGACTTTGCAGCCACAGGAAGCACAGACACTTGCGCATCTTGGTCTCGTTATAGGGTTTAGATGACCATCTAATCTGTTGAGGTCAATCCTTGTTTGGGGTCTGCAACAACGGAGGCCTGTCCATTGTCTGAGGTGCGGGTGATTGCTGGTACCATCGATCTTGGTTTGCCCTGCCAAATTGTCTCTCGTTGGAATACAGACAGTTTATTTTCCATTGTCCTCGTTCTCCACACCTGAAACTGGTCATTGTCATCCTTTGTTCTTTCCAGTTTTTCTCTTCTATCTCTTCCTTGCCGATCAGATCTCTGATTTTTCGTTGGGTCATAGGAGGATCTTCTGTGCTGTTCTACTTGGGGACACAAGTTGGGATTGGGTGGGGCAAATGCCACTTTCATTCCTACGTTCAGGGGCATTTGCGCATTTACCTCCTCCAATATTAGTGCGTCTCCAACACTGCTGAGTTTGACACGACAGATATAATTGCCAGTGATTAAAAATGTACACCTTTATTGAAATAAATAACCCAATAATTGCCTCATTATGCAAGAAAGATGTAAGGAAAATAACATGACGCCATGCGCGTATTCTGTTTTTTCATGATTGATGCCTGAGCGGTCACTCGATAAGAAAACGGACACCAAAACCTGACATAGGGAACCGGGTTATTATTGAATGATTATAATTTGGATACAAACATCGGTTGTAGTGTGATGCTCGGTCGATTGCAGTTGGATACGAACATCGGGAATACCCAGCCGATATTCTCATGTAAGTAGTGTTCCATGTCTTTATGCACAATGGAGAAATTGTCATCCACGTATCTGTTCCAGTATCGTGGAAGCCAATTCTCACGAGACTCAAATATCTTTTGTTCAAGTTCCTCCATTACCAAGTTAGTCACAATATCAGAGACTGGTGAACCCCGAGCTGGGCCAAATATTTGTCGACAGTGCGAACCGTCAAACATGAAGGTCGAGCTGTTTAGACACATCTCCGGTAATGTCCTCAGGTGGTAGTTAGCTGTTTTGACAAACCATTATCCAATCGTTAGAATGTTTCAAATGATTGAGCGTAATACTCACCGCCAGATTGCCCGGGATATTGGTGAAGAGTGACACTCACCGCCACATCGACATGGATATTGGTGAAGAGTGACACTCACCGCCACATCGACATGGATATTGGTGAAGAGTGACACCGCCACATCGACATGGATATTGGTGAAGAGAGACACTCACCGCCACATCGACATGGATATTGGTGAAGAGTGACACTCACCGCCAGATCGACCGGGATATTGGTGAAGAGTGACACTCACTGCCAGATCGACCAGGATATTGGTGAAGAGTGACTCTCACCACCAGATCGACCAGGATATTGTTGAACAGTGACACTCACTGCCAGATCGACATGGATATTATGAAGAGTAACACTCACCGCCAGATCAACCGGGATATTGGTGAAGAGTGACACTCACCACCAGATCGACTGGGATATTGGTGAAGAGTGACACTCACCGCCAGATCGACCAGGATATTGGTGAAGATTGACACTCACTGCCAGATCGACCGGGATATTGGTGAAGAGTGACACTCACCACCAGATCGACTGGGATATTGGTGAAGAGAGACACTCACCGGCAGATCGACATGGATATTGGTGAATTGACACTCACCGCCAGATCGACCAGGATATTGGATCTCGCGAGATCTTCGAGACGGTGGCAGGGGTTTTCGACGGTCCACACGGTCTCCACGTTTTTCAAAGTTAAGTCTGTTCACAATTGTATTTTGTCGAAACTGTATTTATCGTTCGGTGTGTGAACTTAGTGTCCCCTTGGAAGTTTCTCGGTGTTTATCTTTCATAAATTAATCGTTTGTTTGCCGCGTCACGAGCAAGGCCTTGCAGCCTCAGGCTTCCCCCGTCGAAGGTTGTTCCTTCCTTCGCTGTTTTGCTAGCTTTTTTGATTTCCCCTTCTCCACCAAACATCTACTATTTGTCTAACGTTGTAACCCCCACACCCCCCCCCCCCCAAAAACAAACAAAAAAAAAAACTTTTATTTCCCTTTCTCCTCGTGTGTTTTTGCCTCTGCCCACGTGCGCTGTCTCGCCCCGCCCCCATTTTCCCCTTGCCTTCCACCTTTTGCCCTGTTCAAGTGACTCGTGGTCGTCGCTCTAGGCTTCCTCTCCCCATTGGTATTTTTGTGAAGAAAAGATTGTTCTTCACAGTTCTGTTTAAATATGTTTCAACTATCCCCTTCAGTGTTTTATTCAGTGGTTTATTACAACACGCTGTTTTTCTTCTCATTTAAAAGGCTCCTTTCAATTTCCTCTTCAACTCATTCCATTTCAAAAAAATATTCAATCTCTTATGATTCCAAATCACTCCATGCTCTAAATTCTCATTCATTCCGTTCTTAAACGAATCGCTAACTTGAAAATCACAACAAACCCAATTTGTTATATAATTATGTTCATCTTTCATTAATCATCCACTTTCTAAACTCCCCCCTTGCCCCTCCCCTTCAAATCTCCCCCCTAACCATCCCTCCCAAATTCTCCCTCCTCCCACCTCCTTCTCAAAGCTGCCTCCTCCCCACTTCCTCTCCCTCCTATGTCATAGCTCCACCTCCCCCAACCTTCTACTTTCCTCTGCCCCCCCCCCTCTAACAAACTCTCACTGTGCCTCATTCCATCACCATCAAACCCTTCGTCCTCCTCATCCTTCCCTTTCTTGTAACTCTTCTGTAATCTCTGACACACTATCAACTGCTCTTCCTACATCCCCCTCTCACCCTTCATCTGACCCTACCCCTTCCCTCCCCTGTCCTGCACCCGATGCTCCCCCTCTCTCCTCACTAACGGTATGGGCCTCAAACATCCAGGGCCTTCGCTCAAACCTGATTGATCTCTCCATTCAGGTTGCTTCTGAAAATCCAGACTTGATCTGCTTAACAGAAACTTTCCTCCTTCAAGATGTCTGATTCCTTAATATCTCTTCCTGGTTACTCCCTCCTCCGGTACGATAGACCTGATCCTCGTCCTGGTGGTGGGGTGGCTATCTTTATCAAAAACTCTCTTCCTCACTCTCCCTGCACTTCCCTCTCTCCACCCCACCCACAGGAGTACCTCTGGCTACGGCTTCCTCTCTGCTCCCACCTTTTGTTCATATGTGTTCTGTACCGTCCTCCAAACAGTGATGACTCCATTTACATTTCTCTGTCGGACAACATGGACCAACTTCTATCAACTCATCCAAACTCTCTCTTCCTCATATGTGGCGACTTCAACTGTCATCATGCCAGCTGGCTCGGTGTGGGTTCATCTCTCACCAGCCATGGCACCTCAGCAAAGGACTTCTGCGACTCATTGGGACTGACACAATCTGTCAATTTCCCGACCTGGATCTCAGTCAATGGAGTATCTTCTCTTCTGGACTTGGTTATGACTAACTTCCCTGCAAATGTCTGCTGCTCTTCTTCTGCTCCAATCGGTTCTTCTGATCATGTGCTTGTTAAAGTGGACATCTCACTGGCCATTCTCAGAGAGCCACCTCAGCGCCGACAAGTCTGGCATTTCACTCAGGCCGACTGGCACGGTCTGCAAACAGCCATCAATCAACTGGACTGGTCTCCCATCTCTAATGCCTCTGACATCAATTCTTCCTGGGAATTCTTCCAAAGCAAACTGCTCTCTCTCATGCACAGATGAATCCCATCTCGTCTTCACTTGTCTTACCCTTCCTCCCGTCCATGGTACACTGAATCTTGTGGTGAGGCAGTTGCCCTGAAACAACTTGCCTTTGCGTCTTGGAAGGCAAATCCAACTGAAGGCAATCTCAGTTCCTTCCACCAAGCTCGAAACAAGTGTGTTTCTACCCTCAGGAGTGCCAGGAAGCACTATCTCTCCACACTCAAGATTGAACTCTCAAACCTGTCTCCTTCCTCCAAATCCTGGTGGCGTCTGGTCAAATCCGTTTCTGGTGTTTGTTCCCCCTCCATCCCCTCCCTTACCTCAAATGGCTACACAGTTGACACCGCACATGACAAAGCCGAATGCCTCAACTCTGTGTTTGCCTCAAAATCTTGTGTCCCAAACCCATCTCTCTCTGTTCCCACCTTTCCCAGTCGAACCCAACTGCTCCTGGACTCTGTGTCCTTCTCTCCTGACAAGGTGGAGAAGTTTTTATCAAACCTCGACTCTGATTCTGCAACTGGACCAGATGGCATCAGCCCTCGGGTCCTAAAATCCTGCTCTGCCGCTCTATCTCACCCTCTCTCTGTTCTTTTCACCCTCTCTTTTGCTCAAGGTCATCTGCCAGCATCTTGGAAATCAGCAAACATTACCGCTTTACACAAAAAAGGTGAAAAAACAGATCCTTGCAACTACCGACCAATCAGCCTGCTCCCAATTATCAGCAAAGTCATGGAATCCATCATTGCTGCAGATATCAAATCCTTTTCTCCAATGGCTTGATCTCTGATCATCAATTTGGATTCAGACCAGGTCATTCTACTCTGGACATGTTGCTTCTGCTGTCTCAACAATGGATGGAGGTCCTCAATGCCAAACAGGAAATCAGAGCTGTCTCACTTGACATATCACGTGCCTTCGATACGGTCTGGCACCCAGCTCTGCTCACCAAACTCACCTCCTATGGTATTCAGGGAAACCTCCACTCATGGCTTGCGGATTTCCTCTCTGGTCGTAGGCAACGTGTGGCCCTGAATGGATTTCTCTCATCTTCCCTTCCTGTTCTGGCTGGAGTTCCCCAAGGTAGTGTTCTGGGCCCTGTGCTATTTCTGGTCTTCATCAATGACCCCTCCAACTCTCTGGAAAATCCTCTCTATCTCTTTGCTGATGACTCCACTATCTGCCGCTCCATTCCTCATCCCTCAGATCGGCAGTCTGCAGCCTCCTCACTCTCTGCAGACCTGGACAAAATCACAGACTGGTCAAACAAGTGGAACATGTCTTTCAATCCTGACAAATCTCACACTCTTACAATGTCTCTCCGAAAGGACCGACTGGACAACCCTCCCATCTACTTTCTCAACAATCCTCTCCAAGAAGTTCTGTCGCTCAAGCTTTTGGGTCTCACTATCTGCCATGATCTTTCTTGGGAAAACCACATTTCCAAGCTGGCCTCCAAAGCCAGTCGCCGACTGGGCATCCTCCGTCGTGCGAAGTCCTTCCTTGGCACACCTGAGCTCCTCACCACATACAAGGCTTTCATCCGCAGCTCAATGGAATACTGTTCCCCCCTCTGGGCTGGTGCTCCTGCCTCACACCTTGCTCGGCTTCACGCTGTTGAGGCCAAAGCTTTCAGAATCATTGGAATCTCCTGCGATGTAGTCAACTCCGAGGGCCTTTCACTCACTCACTCACCGCAGGCAGGTTGGTTGTCTTTGTCTTCTACCGACTCCTCTCCGGCCTTGCTCCCCCAGCTCTCTGTGCTCTGTCCCCCCCAATATTCCTTCAGGTCGCACAAGATCTGCCTGCAACCCTCTTATGGTTAAACTGCCAAAGTCTAGGCTCTCTGCTCACCTTCACTCTTTCATTCCTCTTTTCTCCCGCCTCTGGAACAAACTCCCCCACTCCCTTCAATCACACTCCTCCAACCAGGTCTTTAAAACAGCTGTTCACCACCATCTCTTATCTTCCCCCATCCAAAACCTTGATCTTTTCTACCCCCGGTAATTCACCCCAGAGTCCTTGCAGTGTTCATGTTTTATACCTCTCCCACCTCCCCCCAAGCCCTCTCCCTCCCACAGTTCTCTCGATGTCCCTGCTCTCAAATGTTGTGTTTGTGTCCTTCCCCCTCTCTCCTCATCTTGTCTGCCGCTCCCCTTGTTTTTTGTGTTTTGTGTGTCGGTTTGTCTTTGTGTGATTAATGTTAGCTCTTTCACGAGCCTCGATCTTGTATTCAAACAAACAAACAAACAAACAGAAAAAGAAAAAAGAAACCACATCGAAAGATACCATTGTCTCATCTTGGATTCTAACCTCGCTTATCCTTTTGACAAATTCACCACAAATTGACTGTTCTTTCGTGCAGTAAAACGTTAATATTCATCCTTATGAAGCAGCACTTACACGGTACGAAGGAGTGAAGGTACACCTGATTTCCTAGCTGTTTGCCGCATTAACAGATTTTTGCAAATCTTACTATAATTCACCAAATGTCTGTCTGTCTGTTCCCAGGTACCGCAAAAACGGCTGAACAGATCACAACGAAATTTTGGGTGGGTAATCCTGGGACCCCCTGGAGTAAAATAGGCGATATTGTTTTTCCAATTTTCCCAAACATGATGTAATAATATTTACCGATATGAACAGTGATGTGGCTTTTATTGAAATTCTAAAGATACTGTTTAGATTTTGATGATTTGCGTGTGATATGATTTAACAGATGTTTATATAAATCGTTTAAAATAAAATAAAAAGCCTTCAATTTCTGATATTTTGCCTTTTCATTTGGGCCTCCCAATTGAAGCCCCGCCCGTAGAGCGGGTACCGTTGCTAGTTATCAAAATTCGCTCTAAACGGGTGTAAGCTACTCAAGGTTTTTCGGTCGTACAGTATACGGTACAAGTGTAATGGGTAATCTGCACTCTGCCTGCACTGACTCCAGTCGGCTGGTGCAGATAACTGAAAAATTGTGCGACCACGTGTTTGTGGCGTCTGGCGCTTCTGTCGAGGTTTGAGCAAATGTGCAAACATGAAATTTTGTTTTAAAACTTGAGAAGACTTCTATAGAAACGCACAAACTTCCTGTAACGATCTATGCAGATGAAGCTGTGACAAAGAAGACTTTTCAAAGGTTTTGGGAAGGAAATGAGTGGCGGGAAGATAACAAAAGAAGAGGTCGCCTGTCAGTGGCAAGAACCGATGAGAACGTCGCTCAAGTCAGCACTGTCGTCCAAACAAACCGACGTTTAACCATTCGAGAAATTGCGGAAGCGACGAGTCTTTCATTTGGTTCCGTTCAGGCTAAACTGACAGAGTATTTGAACATGAGACGCGCCAGCACAAAGTTTGCTCCACACATCTTCACAGATGACCAAAAAGAAAATCGTGTCTTCATTTCACCCGCAGGAGGCATGTAGGAAAATGTTTGGAAAACGCTTGGATTCGGAAGAGGGTCAGAAAGCAGTATTCAGGATTGCAGAGCACATAGCGAAAGAGAGGTGTGATGTGATGGGGGTGAGTTGCTTGAAGGATGAAGTGGGACAAATCGTTGTGGACCCAGATGGAATTAAAGGAAGATGGAAAAGATATATGGAAATGCTGTTGAATACAGAGAATGAATGGGATGGCAACATAGAGAGTAACCCAGTTTTAGGCCCGGCAGAGAAGATAACTGAGAAGGAAGTTGAGGAAGCGATAAAAGCAATGAAGAGTGGAAAAGCGGGAGGGCCGACGGGAGTTGTGGGAGATATGTTGAAGGCAGCAGGAAGTTGGGGTGTGAAGAGAATGACAGAGATCTTTAATCTGGTGGTGAAAGAAGGCCGCATTCCAGTGGATTGGGAACCGAGTACGCTCATCCCTCTATACAAGGGGAAAGGTGACCCTCTGGAGTGTGGCTCGTACCGAACGATAAAGTTATTGGAGCATGGAATGAAGGTATTGGAAAGGGTGTTGGAGAGGAGGATAAGGAAGAAAGTGAAGATCGACGAAATGCAGTTTGGATTTATGCCAGGAAGAGGAACGACAGATCTGCTTTTCATTGTGAGGCAGTTGCAGGAGAAGTACATGGAGAAGAGGAAGAAGTTGTTTTTTGGGTTTGTTGATCTGGAGAAAGCATTCGATAGGGTTCCACGCAAAGTATTGACATGGGCATTGAGGAAGTTAGGAGTGGAGGAATGGTTGATCAGAGTAGTGATGGCAATGTACAAAAGAGCGCGCACAGCTGTAAGGACGAAGGACGGGAACAGTGGTGAGTTTGAGGTGAAAGTGGGAGTGCATCAGGGGTCGGTACTAAGTCTACTACTATTTGTAGCTGTGATGGAGGTGCTGGCTCAGAACGTAAAGGAGGGTTTACCGTGGGAGTTGTATGCAGATGATCTGGTGTTGATTGCGGAAAGTATGGATGGACTGAAGGAAAAGATGAACAAGTGGAAGGAATGTATGGAGACAAAAGGTCTGAAGGTGAATATCGGAAAGACGAAGGTGATGGCAAGTGGTAAAGCATGTGGTGAGGTGGAAAGAACTGGGAAGTGGCCGTGTGCTGTGTGCAGGAAGGGTGTCGGAGTGAACTCCATTCAATGTACAATGTGCGCTGAGTGGGTTCATCAAAAATGTAGTGGTCTGAGAGGGTCATTTACCAGTGTGGCAGCTACATTCAAATGTAAAGTGTGCACAGAGGGAGCTGCAGATGGAGGAAATGTTGAGTTGGATGTTGGAGATGGCGTGAAGCTGGAAGGTGTGAAAACATTTTGTGACCTCGGAGACATGCTGAATGGAGAAGGTGGATCAGACTTGGCAACGGTTGCTCGAGTGAGATGTGCATGGAAGAAGTTTCGGGAACTGAGTGGCGTGCTGATGAGGAGGAGAGTGTCGCTGAAGCTGAAGGGAAAGGTGTATGCTGCATGTGTGAGAAGTGTTATGATTTATGGGAGCGAGACATGGGTAATGAACGTAGAGCAGCAACGAAGGCTGGAAAGGGTGGAAATGCGAATGGTTCGATGGATGTGCGGAGTATCGTTGAGAGAGAGGAAGACAAATGATGAATTGCGAAAGATGATGGGAATATTGCCTGTGATTGATGCTGTGAAGAGGAACAGGTTGAGATGGTTTGGTCATGTGTTGAGGAAGGATGAAAGTGACTGGTTGAGAAGAGTGATGGAAATTAATGTAGAAGGAAGTAGAGGACGGGGAAGACCGAAAAAGACTTGGCTAAAGATGGTGGAAGAAGAAATGCGGGCAAGGGGGTTAACAAGGAGAGATGCAGAAAATAGGGCAAAATGGAGAAGATTGTCATGGGGACTGCAAGGCTAAAACCCCCTCTCGCAGGGAAAATGGCCTTAAAATGCATGTTGTTGTTGTTGTTGTTGTTGTATTTCACCCAACTTGTTTGATCGATGCATTTTGGATCCAACATACTTACCCTAGGTGGTAACGGTTGATTAGTTGTGGGTTGACGGGTGTGACCCCAAAACGAAAGCACAGACCTCCCTGTGGAAGACACCGGTGGTCACCGAGATCAAAAAAGGCGCGTCAGTAGCGATCGCAAGTGAAGCTCATGCTGATTGGGTTCTTCGACATGGAAGGAATGGTTCATGCAGAATTTCTTCCTTAAGATGCCATAGTTAATGCGGGTTTTCTGTGTAAGTTATGAAACGTTTGCAAGAGGCACTCGGATGGAAAAGAGCAGAAAACTGGAACAACGGGTGGTTCCTCCATCACAACACGTCCAGCCACACGGCGCTCTTTCCAACAATTTTTGGCAGCAAAAAGCATTCCTGTCATCCTGCATTCGCCTTATTCGCCCGACTTGGCACTGTGCGACTTCTGGCTGTTGCTCAAATTGAAACAAACGATGAAAGGGAAGTGATTTGACTTGATCGAAGACATCAATTCCAACATGACAAACCTTCTGAAGGTGATTAACAAAGAGGAGATCCAGAAATGTTTCCAACAGTGGTAAAACGGAGTACGCGTGCGGGAGCGGAGTACGCGTGCGGGAGCGGAGTACGCGTGCGGGAGCGGAGTACGCGTGCGGGAGCGGAGTACGCGTGCGGGAGCGGAGTACGCGTGCGGGAGCGGAGTGCGGGAGCGGAGTACGCGTGCGGGAGCGGAGTACGCGTGCGGGAGCGGAGTACGCGTGCGGGAGCGGAGTACGCGTGCGGGAGCGGAGTACGCGTGCGGGAGCGGAGTACTCGCGCGGGAGCGGAGTACGCGCGCGGGAGCGGAGTACGCGCGCGGGAGCGGAGTACGCGCGCGGGAGTGGAGTACGCGCGCGGGAGCGGAGTACGCGCGCGGGAGCGGAGTACGCGCGCGGGAGCGGAGTACGCGCGCGGGAGCGGAGTACGCGCGCGGGAGCGGAGTACGCGCGCGGGAGCGGAGTACGCGCGCGGGAGCGGAGTACGCGCGCGGGAGCGGAGTACGCGCGCGGGAGCGGAGTACGCGCGCGGGAGTGGAGTACGCGCGCGGGAGCGGAGTACGCGCGCGGGAGCGGAGTACGCGCGCGGGAGCGGAGTACGCGCGCGGGAGCGGAGTACGCGCGCGGGAGCGGAGTACGCGCGCGGGAGCGGAGTACGCGCGCGGGAGCGGAGTACGCGCGCGGGAGCGGAGTACGCGTGCGGGAGCGGAGTACGCGCGCGGGAGCGGAGTACGCGCGTGGGAGCGGAGTACGCGCGTGGATGCGGAGTACATGTGTGGTCGCGGCGTACCTGTGGGAGCGATGCACTTCAAAGGGGATTAATGATAAGTGTTCAATAAAATGATTTTATTCCAGCATTTATCAAACTTTTTGACACACATCGTAGGTGATTCTGTCTGTCTGAGTCTGTCTGGGGGTGTGGTGTTCCCCATTGAGGGAGTAGCTCCACCCATTCTGGAAGAGGCTTCAAAAACAAATCGTCACCATTTTCGTTCCTCACATAGCTTTAAGGCCTCTTTTGTTAGGCCCGTGGTGGCGTGCTCTCTCTCTCTCTTTTTTTTCTTTCTTTCTCTCTCTCTCTTTCTCTCTCTCTCTCTGTCTCTCTCTCTCTCTCTCCGTGTGTCTCTCTCTCTCTCTCTTAATTCAACTCTAATTCGGTCTCATTTCATTTTTCAGTCGCTAACATGGTTTTAAACTCACTTGCAATAAACGTGAATAAAATTCGATCAAAGTTACCGTTTATATAACGAAATGCATTTTCAAAGGCCTGTAATATAAAGGCCATTCATTGAGTCTCCCTCACAGTTTAATCTCGACTCTAATTCAACATCACAGTCGCTGGAATAGTTCAAGTCTCAGTTTCAATTAAAGTTGAGAAAATCTGCGATATGTATTCCAACAGCCGTTTAGAATGTCGACTGATTGGATAAGATGTGGGCACGGGGAAGGAGAGAGGGGAAGGAGATAGGGGAATTGAGAGAGGGGAAGGAGAGAAGGGAATGAGAGAGGGGAAGGAGAGAGGAGAAGAAGAGGAGAGAACGTTCCCAGGACTTTGTTATTTATATTATTACCTAGTAAAAGTACAGCAACTGAATACTGAAGTTTGGGATGAACCGTAGTCTAATTATATATTCTATATCCCTGGGGTGTATATACAGAGTTTGTTTAAAGCGAGTCAACTCTTTTCCAACCATGGAATTGAACAATACAGTACTTCAAAAATGTACATAATAATGTAAACTAACTCGGGGAATACAATATTTATTAAAAACGTTTGGTTTTAATCTATTTTTACTTTGCAAAGCAAAAAGTTTTCGATTCATTCAAATTTAAAAATGAAGAAGAGGCATGGGGTCCATAGGCCTCTGATGTGCATTTTAAGACTGAATCAAGACGTCTTCGATCATAAATTACTTTTTGAAGAAACAAAGGTACATTTTGATTACAACTCAAGAAAAGGAAACCAGATAATACCTGTTTCATTCCAACAATGTGGGGAGAGGGGCGGAGCTTCGTTCACGTATCGCCACAGATGGGAAAATGCCGAGATATATGAAAAATTCGAGAGAGAGAGCCAGAGCCAACTACTCCCCCCCCCCCCCCCCCCCCCGTGTGTGTGTGTGAGACGCATTGCGCGGTGCAGTGTGTGTGATGTGATGTGATGTGGGAGGGGTGGGGGTGAGGAGGGAGAGTATTTGAACTCTTAAAGTCACATTTTGCATGAGATTTAATTACGCATTTCAAACTGTATTTCCCATGTGCACGCACATGCATTCACATGTTCTCAGAAGTAAATACATTGTGTCGATGACCATTTGTGGATCTGATAAATTGCCAGTAACCATTTTGTAAAACTGAATATGCAGCATCTAAATGAAGATGTCCAAATGTCACACACGTCCATGCCCGTGGGATTCCCACAGGTGACCCCACTAGCGTGTGTGTGTGTGTGTGTGTGTGTGTGTGTGTGTGTGTGTGTGTGTGTGTGTGTGTGTGTGTGTGTGTTATATATATATACATACACACACACACACACGGTACGTGGGGGTGCTATTTGTTGGTCGTGATACGGCATATATTCATTAAAATCTTCATTATAAATGTCAATATTCTTGTGGTTGAGTAGGTCATTGTTTGGTGGTGTATTAACCACATTCTCTCTTCAATGTGTAACGATTCCTTTTGATGGAAAATTTCTGTGCTATGAAGAACAGTCAGAGCTGTTCTGTGGTTATAACCGTAGGGCCACTTGATGAGATCGAGGCCTTTTAGTACGTGTCACCAATTGTTGAACCATTATGTCCGTCCGATCATTTCCCACTCTTCCTTGGCCTTGTACACCTTTTGTTTCCGTGATGTTTAGATTTTTTCATTGGGCTTGCATAAAACTTGAACAACAAACTCCAAATTCAAGCTCCCTTTTGCCATTCCCATCCAAACTGATGGCTTGCCATACTATCATGTACATTCAAATTCCATATCCTACATGTATTTGTCTACTACAGTCGATGCATGTTCAAGTACAATTGATGTCGATCCTTGCCAACACGTACAAGCTCTACCATGATCGATGATGCATCATTGCATTTGCTCTCGCCCTCTGATCCACAATTTGGAGAATCATCAAATCATTTAATGGAGCCAAACCAGCATGGGAATACAAGTTGGGATCGAGGGGACCCAAGCCCAAATGCCTTGGGCCTCAAAAGTGCTAATCTACAGGGTGGGCCAAAGAAAATGTACCCGATTTAAAAATCTAATGAACCGATACGAGTGAAACAATTTTTTGAAACAATATTTGCATCATTCCAAGCACACGTGTGGATGCGTGGCACGGTTACTCGTTACAATCCGCAGCATCTTCATTTCAATGACCTCCAAGCTCACCGGGTGTGTCCCCTTCAGATTGTTTTTGTTATGGGGCTACCCACAAGAAAACGCATTTGAGAAGCCAAGAGCAAGTGGTGATGTGAAGAATTTTGTGAATATTGGATGCGAGACGGTGCGAGCTGTAATCCGCAACTACCGTGCGTATCTGCATCCGCTCAGAATGATGGAAGACATCTTGAAAATGTGAATTGATGTAAATAAACGTTAAAGATCCCTCTATTTGTTTCATTCACATCAGAGTTCATTGGCTATTTGAGTTTTGAAATGGATACGTTTTTTGGCCAACCCTGTACGAACATGTTCAGAAATTCCGAGCAGAGTAATGAACCAATGGTGGTTTTGGAATGAAATAAAAATGACGTTCAAGTGAATGTTGATACAATAATGGAAAACATCCCTTGGTGTTTGACCTTTCCACTCCGACCTATCGATATCGGTCGGTATCACACCTGGTACGCACACTTTAGCCATGCACCACATGCTCCGGTTCACCGACGAGTCACACAATCCGAGTCGGTCGGTCAGTTCGACGAACATTCAATCGCCGAACAATTAGTCCAGAAACCAAGGTCTTTTGGACGTTTACCGGAAGAATCTTCATCACAATGTCGATAGCACGGCATGGCGTGTACGGTGTCCTGGTTAAGCTGCGACGATCATCGACGGTGTAATCGGGCAAAAGGAATGCCGGGATCGAGCCGAGCACTCGAGAAAATTCAACTGCTCTTCCGTAGGATTTGCAAATGTTCGATATCACAATGTACCACCAAACCCTATTACGCATCTACAGTTCTCTTCCGGATGTTTCGAGTTTTTGCTCCATCTTGCGTTCGCGTTTTGAAAGTGTCACCAGAGACTAGACCTGCCAATGAGGGCACTGTTTTCTCCTGAAGGATGAGCTGCGGTCTCTTTTTTTTTAAGGATCGGGCTTCATCGGTCGAGATGGAGTTTCCACGGTCACATGGTCCACAAGGCAACTGCAGATCGAACGGGAATCTGTAGGGAAAGGGAATAAAGGCAAAATAAAGAAAGTAGGGGAATGGTAGCAGGAGGTTGAGGTTAGCGAGTAAGTGCACAAACAGTGAGGTGAGTAAATGGGGAGTAGTGTTGATGAGTAGGAATGGAATGTAAAAAGATAAACAAACCCTTACTTGTTATCCTCCTTCCTAACCTCCTGCCACTCCCCATAGGCATCGCGTCGTTTTGCCTCCATCTTCAGTATCTTCCCTTCATGAGGCTCCTGGGTCTTGCTCTCTTTGCCCTGAGGAGCTTTTTCCTATGGGCAGGGTGAAAGCGGAGGGGCAGAGGCATTCAGAGCACCTTGATGTCATTTAAGGCACAGTGAGAGTGCGTGTAGGTAGAGAAGGATGAGAATCCAAACCCCAAATTTGAGTCCAATATTGTGAGGATGAGCGATGAAAGCTCATATACCTATTTCCTTATGACACGCAGGAATCACCAACTATATTATACACAGTTGCATGTATCTAGAACATATATGGTATGCATGTAGGGTTGAAGGCCTACCTCATGTATCTTATGGCAATTATGGTATGCATGTACAAAGGGGCTGGAAGGATGGCCTAGATGTACACACACCTGTCTCTAAGCTGCCTGGACTAGCCTAGGATTGGATCCAGCCCCAGCTATAAACTCATCATAGTGTAAAAACTTAATGTGCAGGTGCAGCATCTAACTCAATATGTCCCTGAAGACCCCAAAGACCATGAAGACCCAAAAGACACCGAATATGTCAAAAGACTGTTCCCCCCTCTGGGCCGGTGCACCTGCCTCACACCTAGCTCGGCGTCACGCTGTTGACGCCAAAGCTTTCAGAATCATTGGAATCTCCTGCGATGAAGCTAACTCCGAGGGCCTTTCACTCACTCATCGCAGGCAGGATGGTGGTCTTTCTGTCTTTGACTCCTCTCCGGCCTTGCTCCCCCAGCTCTCTCTGTGCTCTGTCCCCCCAATATTCCTTCAGGTCGCACAAGATCTGCCAACAACCCTCTTATGGTTAAACTGCCGAAATCTCGGCTCTCTGCTCACCTTCACTCTTTCATTCCTCTTTTCTCCCGCCTCTGGAACAAACTCCCCCACTCCCTTTAATTCCACTCCACCCTCCAGGTCTTTAAAACAGCTGTTCACCACCATCTCTTATCTTCCCCCATCCAAAACCTTGATCTTTTCTACCCCCATTAAAACACCTCAAATCCACCTCTTTCAATCCCCAACTTCTTTCCTGAAATTCCTAGTCGTGTTCATTTGCTTTATACCGTGTACCCCTCACTCCTCCCCAGCCCTCCCCCCTTCCACAGATCTCCTGACATCCCTGTTCTCTACCGTTGTTGTGCCTGTGTGCTTCCCTCTCTCTCCCCCTCTTGTGTCCCGCTCCCTTCATTGTATGTTTTTTGTGTCTGTGCATGTTTTCATGTTCAATGTGTTCGCTCTTACACGAGCCTAGATTCTGTATACAAGATAAAAATACAACAGAAGAGCAAATCTTAAATGAAGGAATAAACTAAAGTACAGTATTCATAAACTCAACGCATCTACTCTTACCAAGAACTTGATCTTTAGTGGTCGAACACCTGAACATTCTTCATCCTCTACCTTGATCTTCACTTCAATCGCTCCTTCATCCACAACTTCTTTTTTTTCCATATCTACCTCAACCTTGACTTCATGTTGTTCATGTCCTTCTTCGGTTGCTTCACCCCCCACATTCTCTTCACCCTTATTAATTTTCATTTCCTGACTCTCTGCACATCCGGACTCCTCCACATCTGCATTGTCAGCCACTGGTCTTTCCCAACATGACTCTACATGTGAAAAAAAAGGAGAAAGGGAGGAACATGGAGGAAAGATAACTTCGGAAAATTTGAATGATTTGACTTTGGGAGAAAAGAGAAAGAGAAATAAGGAAGACGGAAAACCGTACAAGGAAGATTATAAACACTCTAACATTGGCCGGCACAGTGACCAGTAAGGACACATTGAGTAAGGGCAATTAGGTTGGTTTATATTATGGTACGATGGTAACACTTGAGATTTTGGAAAAGAGTCACACTGAACCATATTAGGGGGTCACAAGTTCTTTGGCTCTACGACAGCAACGGTTCAGCACCCAGACTATATGGTCTTCCCAAGATCCACAAAGGGAATGTCCATCTGAGACTCATTGTGTACCTTGTTAATATTCCGTTGTATCGACTGTCTGGCCTCTTAGCAAGCATCACTGGCAAGCTCGTCGGCAAGACTGTTAAAACAATCAAGAACAGCGATGAATTTGTTGCGAGGATAAGAAATGTTAGAATCCAAGGAGATAAGACTATGGTATATGCTGATGTGGTTTTGCTCTTCACCAATATCCCAGTCGATCTGGGGGTCAATGTCACACTCGATCGGTTGAAACATTCCAATGACTGGAAAATGGTTCGTCAGAACAGCCAATTGACACCTGAGGATGTTGCCAGCCTGCTGGAGATGTGTTTACTAGCACGACCTACCAATACACTCTCTCAACAAATATTTGGCACAGCTGTGGGTTCACCGGTCTCTGCTGTTGTGACTAACTTGGTGATGGAGGGACTTGAACAAAAGAGGTTTGAGTCTCATGAGAATTGGCTAGATACTAGAACAGGTCAGTGAATGATGCCTTCACTACTGTGTATAGAGACATGGTAGAACACCTATTTGGGCAACTTGCTGGGTTTTTCCTAGCATTTGCTTGATAAATGGAATTGAAAAAGAAAGGAAATTGGCCTTTTTGGATTTGGACGTTTACCTAAAGACGTCGGTTTACAGGAAATCAACCCACACCATCAGATTACTGGATTTTAAATTCCCACAGCCCAATCACCCACAAACGCAGTGCAGCACAGACTTTGGCAGCACGGGCATGGATTGTCATCTTCCAAAGCCGATGTAATTAAATAAATCACATTAGTTAGAGGAGTCCTGCTCAATAATAGGGATAACAAACGGATACTCCCTACCCTGAAAGAACCAAAACAGACAGAATGGAAGAGGCCAGACACGCTTGGGCGCGATGTACTGCCGTACTACCCGGGCCTTTCCGAAAGGATTGGCAAGATAGTAAGCAGCACATGGATTGACATAGCCTACAAGCCTCTATGCACCATGGCAAAAAAAAAATGGCAAAAATTGGATGGTGCAAGCAGCCGAATAAGGTGAGCAAGAAACAGCGCTCGTTCCACAACACCACACTCACATGCATAACACCTGACAAACACCAATCGTGCAACACACACGTCGTCGTATCCAACCCGCCCCGTCCAGGCAACTAGCCATGTCCGTGCCCCGGAACCACAAAAAGAATGAGCGAGTGCGCTTTCGCGCGTGCACGCACACACACACGGGAATATAAAGAGCAGAGCAGACCATCGATGATGTCCTTTGACGATTATTTGCTTAAGGTGGGGCAAAATAAAAACACTCCTCCATTGACCTCTTCCACCGGCACATGAACAGAAATGAATGGTCGCATCGGGAATAAAAGCAGACACGTTCCGAGGTCTATTGGCCTGAGAAAGCTCGCTAGGAGGCGGGTGAAACGTCACCTGAGACCGGATGTGCTACTGCTTATTTATTATTTCAATCAGCGGAGTACATCGAGTTACTTTTTTGGTTGATGCGCCTTTCTTAAAAAAATAACAATTACATACAGTACCGTATACGTATTTATGTAAACACGTACACACACACACACACACACACATATATATGTGTGTGTGTATGTGCATTTGGGGGGGGGGGGGGGGGGAGTAATTAATTGGTGAAACACCAGCGCAGTCATCTTCGGAGCCTTTCAATCACCCCTTTTAGGATGAGCTCACCTGAAATAACGAAGTTGACTTTCAGAAAAAAACTTCACCTTGTTGCAGAATATCTCTGTCTGGAACAATAATCTAAAACTATACTGTACTATACTCGAAACTATACACGGAGGTTTCTGGACTTCAGACCAGACTTTGGTGGGTTAAACCGGTTTTATGAGCGCTCTAACGTCCCTCCTCCCTCACAGCATATTTCTGGTGTGGGCAGTAATTATATTTGTCTGAAGGCCTTTGAGCTTCTGCATAGCAGATGACAAAGCTCGCTCTTCGGGCCGTTTTGGATGCTGTGTCCATAATAATTTTCTTCTTTCCTTTTGGGATGCCTAAAAGGGCAAGGCATTTGCTGAAAGATGAATTGTAAAATATATATATATTGCTACGGTTTTGAGATTGGCACATATTGATCATTAAAGGTTAAAGGGTTGCCCCCCATAGTTAGTCCACGAGCAACACATAGGCCACCTGTAGTATTAGTTATATCATAGTATGTGTAGGTATAGGCCATTTCCCCTATTGATACCTGCGCTGTGTAAAGACATGAGATTAGGTCCCTTCATTTTGCGTCCACCCTCCAAGTCCCACCTCTATGGGCATAATTGATCCCGCACCCCATTTGGCTGACCCCCCTCAGTTTGTTACGCTTTGGCTACCTACAGCATTTGTTACGCTTTGGCTGCCAGCAGCATTCGCTGCCCTTTGTTTGCTCACTAGTCGAGTAACACGAGGTAGGCCTAAGAGGGAGGAGCGCAGGGTCGGCGTCAAGGCAGTGCATCAGAGGCGATGACGGTAAGAGCCACCAGCCAACCAGGGCTCCAAGGGCATGGCGTGATAAGGCGCGTCTGGTAAGTGCTAGAAGGTTCGCGGGGCGTGCCTATATAAGTGATTGCACAAAGCCATTGAACAGGACTCGGTCAGGACTCGCAAGGAGAGAGCGCACGTGAGGGCACTTGTTAATCAAGAGGACTGTGAAGAACGTGATTCACAGCGCTCGCTTTGGAGGCATTGCGCTATATCTCAGTATTACGAAGCGCTGAAGGAAAGGCAGCCAGGCGCGCCGGTGGCGAATATCGCCTATTCAGCCACGCGAGTGAACGCGGCAATAGCCGCCAGTGTTAACTGCCAGAGCCCAGACCCTACTCTTCGCCCCGTATTATCCCGTGTGCGCCGGACGACACGCGGAGAGCTCCTGCCCCTCTACTTACCATCTGCCCGGGACGAACCGGAGGCCGGAGGGAGCTGCACGAGAGCCATCCCTGGACGTGGTGAACATCATCCTGCAGCTGCAAACCCCGTGTGAGTGTGTCTGTGTGTGAGACGGGCCCGTTTGTCCTGGGGATTAAGTTAAGACTGTTTTTAAGGCTGCACTGTGTCCCTCTTTTCTCTGAATCATTGTAAATAGTGTGAATAAATTCTGTTCTTCCTTTCTTCCCAATTCGACCGCTTCTGTGATTTCTCCATTGGCTAAGCGTGGTACGAACGAGATCGTTAGAACCGGGGTCACCAACTACACGGCACGGATCGCGTGTACGCACCGCTCAGCGTCTCAACACGCGTGATTCGTGCAGGGCTTATTTCCTCGTTTCTGGGCAGCGAGAGTAATTAGGTAATAGTGATTCTAGTCCTACGACCCTATTTCGCGCTGTCCGGGAAGGACGTCATAGGTCCCGGGTCCCGTCGGCCAGTCAAAGACAAGGGGACTAATCCCCCCTTGGTAAGGGGAATAGACCGGCGGCGGGATCCGCAACAACATATATATATCTGTGCAGTGTCTGTGTTGTGTTGTGTTGTCACTGAACTACTCCCTCAAACTTTTGTGAAATCGTACCAAACTTCTGGTATGCACATATCTCTCCTGTCGGTATGTCCTTAGGGTATTTATTTTTGGGGGGGCGGGGGAATTTTTTTTTTCAACTTCAATTGTTTATAAAACGTAATATCACGTATATTACAAATACATTTGTGCATTATAATTGCTTGAATTATGATTGGTGTAAACCATGACAAAATAGCAACTCAGGTACAGTCATTTATCTATATATCTACATATCTAGGCAGTGTCTGTTGTCACTGAACTACTCCCTGAAACTTTTGTTTCCGTGGTTGTGAAGTGTTTTTAATAACGTGGTGCTGGTTTTGAATTACGTGATGGTGAGGGGTTTTGAATTACTTGGTGGTGAGGTGTTTTAAATTATGTGGTGGTGAGGTGGTTTTTAATTATGTGGTGGTGAGGTGTTTTGAATTATTTGGTGGTGAGGTTTTTAAAAATTTGTGTTGGTGAGGTGTTTTGAATTAGTTGGTGAGGAGGTGTTTTGAATTACGTGGTGGTGAGGTGTTTTGAATTACATGGGGGTGAGGTGTTTTAAATTTGGTGGGGGTGAGGTGTTTTAAATTACTTGGTGGTGAGGTGTTTTAAATTTGGTGGGGGTGAGGTGCTTTAAATTACTTGGTGGTGAGGTGTTTTAAGTTAGGTGGTGGTAAGGTGTTTTGAATTACATGGGGGTGGGGTGTTTTGAATTACATGGGGGTGAGGTGTTTTAAATTACGTGTGGGTGGGGTGTTTTGAATTACATGGGGGTGAGGTGTTTTAAATTATGTGGGGGTGAGGTATTTTAAATTACTTGGTGGTGAGGTGTTTTAAATTAGGTGGGGTGAGGTGTTTTAAATTACTTGGTGGTGAGGTGTTTTAAATTACATGGGGGTGAGGTGTTTTAAATTACGTGGTGGTGAGGTGTTTTAAATTACTTGGTGGTAAGGTGTTTTAAATTAGGTGGTGGTAAGGTGTTTTGAATTACATGGGGGTGGGGTGTTTTGAATTACATGGGGGTGAGATGTTTTAAATTACGTGGGGTGAGGTGTTTTAAATTACGTGGGGTGAGGTGTTTTAAATTACTTGGTGGTGAGGTGTTTTAAATTACGTGGTGGTGAGGTGTTTTGAATTACGTGGTGGTGAGGTGTTTTGAATTACGTGGTGGTGAGGTGTTTTGAATTACGTGGTGGTGAGGTGTTTTGAATCATGTGGTGGTGAGGTATTTATAATTAGGTGGTGGTGAGGTGTTTTTAATTAAATGGGGGTGAGGTGTTTTAAATTACGTGGGGGTGAGGTATTTTAAATTACTTGGTGGTGAGGTGTTTTAAAGTAGGTGGGGTGAGGTGTTTTAAATTACTTGGTGGTGAGGTGTTTTAAATTACTTGGTGGTGAGGTGTTTGAAATTACATGGGGGTGAGGTGTTTTGAATTACGTGGTGGTGAGGTGTTTTAAATTACGTGGGGTGAGGTGTTTTAAATTACGTGGTGGTGAGGTGTTTTAAATTACTTGGTGGTAAGGTGTTTTAAATTAGGTGGTGGTAAGGTGTTTTGAATTACATGGGGGTGGGGTGTTTTGAATTACATGGGGGTGAGATGTTTTAAATTACGTGGGGTGAGGTGTTTTAAATTACGTGGGGTGAGGTGTTTTAAATTACTTGGTGGTGAGGTGTTTTAAATTACGTGGTGGTGAGGTGTTTTGAATTACGTGGTGGTGAGGTGTTTTGAATTACGTGGTGGTGAGGTGTTTTGAATTACGTGGTGGTGAGGTGTTTTGAATTACGTGGTGGTGAGGTGTTTTGAATTACGTGGTGGTGAGGTGTTTTGAATTACGTGGTGGTGAGGTGTTTTTAAATCATGTGGTGGTGAGGTATTTATAATTAGGTGGTGGTGAGGTGTTTTTAATTAAATGGGGGTGAGGTGTTTTAAATTACGTGGGGGTGAGGTATTTTAAATTACTTGGTGGTGAGGTGTTTTAAAGTAGGTGGGGTGGGGTGTTTTAAATTACTTGGTGGTGAGGTGTTTTAAATTACTTGGTGGTGAGGTGTTTGAAATTACATGGGGGTGAGGTGTTTTGAATTATGTGGTGGTGAGGTGTTTTAAATTACGTGGGGTGAGGTGTTTTAAATTACGTGGGGTGAGGTGTTTTAAATTACGTGGGGGTGACGTATTTTAAATTACATGGGGGTGAGGTATATATGGACTGGTGAGAGATATATGGACTTCCGCTTCTGGTCCGCTCGAGCAAGGAGGCTTGCTTCGATCTCGTCACAGCATCGAAGTCCTTTCCAAGGGTGTGGTGCTGACTGGGCCGCCGTGGTGCTGACCGGGCAAACGTGGCGTGGTGCTGACGGGGCCCCCGCAGCCGTGATGCCCCCCCCAGAATTTCCATGTTTTAAACGTTTCCCAGTGTGTACCCTGGATTAGAATAGGTACACCGTATCCCTGCGTGTCGTAAGAGACGACTAAGAGGGTTGGCGTCAGGAAGGGCATCCGGCCATAAAAACTGCCTCAAAAATAGAACCATGACAATTACAACTACATATGGGCAGGGTACAGCCCGAAGTGGAGATCGGTTTCTGAGGTTTGGGACATGGAATGTAGGGACAATGACAGGGAGATCAGGAGAAGTGGTGGAAGTATTGGTTAGAAGAAGAGTGGACATATGTTGTGTGCAAGAGACGAGATGGAAGGGAAGTGGTGTGAGAATGGTGAAGGGTAGGCAGGGACAGAAATACATGTTTGTGTGGCAAGGGTGCCTGGAGGGCGTGAATGGTGTTGGTGTCCTGTTTTCTGAGGAGTTTGTAGACAGTGTGGTGAGTGTGACTAGAGTGAGTGATAGGTTGATGATGGTGAAAATGATGATTGGAAAGCTCTTGGTGAACGTCATCTCGGGATATGCTCCGCAGGTTGGTCGAAGCGATGAAGAGAAGGACAAGTTCTGGTGTGCGGTAGAGAAGCTGATGGAAAACGTGAAAGATGAGGAAGTTGTTGTGGTAGGAGGAGACCTAAATGGACATGTGGGAAGGAGTATGGATGGTTTTGATGGAGTTCATGGGGGTTACGGATATGGTGTGAGAAATGGAGAAGGTGAAAGGATTTTGGAGTTTGCTGATGGAGCTGATTTGTTGATTTGTAATACTCAGTTCCAGAAAGAGGATAATAAGCTTGTTACATACACGTCAGGTGGGTCGACGACAACCGTTGACTACCTGATTGTGCGTAGGCGAGATAGGGGGCACCTCCGGGACACAAAGGTGATCCTGGGGGAGGAGGCTGTTTCTCAGCACCACTTGGTTGTCTGTGACATAAAGGTGAAAGGTGCGAGGAGAGCTCGGCGGGTGAAGTACCAACCAAGAATGAAGGTGTGGAGGTTGAAAGAGGTGACAGTAAGGGAGGCATTAAAAGAGAGGCTGAGTAGGGTCGAGGATGATGTGGTTGAGCTTGAAAGTGGTTGGATGTCAATGAAAGCTAGTCTGTTGGGAGCCGTTGGTGAGGTATGTGGATGGACAAAAGGACCACCGAGGCACTTGGAAACATGGTGGTGGGATGAGGAAGTTGGAAACAGGATTGACGAGAAGACGAAGAAGTTCAAGGAGTGGCAGAAGGCGAAGGGTACGGGAGCAGAAACAGCAGAGCATGAAAGTTATAAGGCAGCCAGGAAGGCTGCAAAGAAAGAGGTAGCAAAGGCGCAGGAGGCATGTAGGAAAATGTTCGGAGAATGCTTGGATTCGGAAGAGGGTCAGAAAGCAGTATTCAGGATTGCAAAGCAGATAGCGAAAGAGAGGTGTGATGTGATGGGGGTGAGTTGCTTGAAGGATGAAGTGGGACAAATCGTTGTCGACCCAGATGGAATTAAAGGAAGATGGAAAAGATATATGGAAATGCTGTTGAATACAGAGAATGAATGGGATGGCAACATAGAGAGTAACCCAGTTTTAGGACCGGCAGAGAAGATAACTGAGAAGGAAGTTGAGGAAGCGATAAAAGCAATGAAGGGTAGAAAAGCGGGAGGGCCGACGGGAGTTGTGGGAGATATGTTGAAGGCAGCAGGAAGTTGGGGTGTGAAGAGAATGACAGAGATCTGTAATCTGGTGGTGAAAGAAGGCCGCATTCCAGTGGTTTGGGAACTGAGTACCCTCGTCCCTCTATACAAGGGGAAAGGTGACCCTCTGGAGTGTGGCTCATACCAAGAGATAAAGTTATTGGAGCATGGAATGAAGGTATTGGAAAGGGTGTTGGAGAGGAGGATAAGGAAGAAAGTGAAGATCGACGAAATGCAGTTTGGATTTATGCCAGGAAGAGGAACGACAGATGCGCTTTTCATTGTGAGGCAGTTGCAGGAGAAGTACATGGAGAAGAGGAAGAAGTTGTTTCTTGGGTTTGTTGATCTGGAGAAAGCATTCGATCGGGTTCCACGCATGGACATTGAGGAAGTTAGGAGTGGAGGAATGGTTGATCAGAGTAGTGATGGCAATGTACAAAAGAGCGCGCACAGCTGTAAGGACGAAGGACGGGAACAGTGGTGAGTTTGAGGTGAAGGTGGGAGTGCATCAGGGGTCGGTACTAAGTCCACTACTATTTGTAGCTGTGATGGAGGTGCTGGCTCAGAACGTAAAGGAGGGTTTACCATGGGAGTTGTTGTATGCAGATGATCTGGTGTTGATTGCGGAAAGTGTGGATGGACTGAAGGTGATGGCAAGTGGTAAAGCATGTGGTGAGGTGGAAAGAACTGGGAAGTGGCCCTGTGCTGTGTGTAGGAACGGTGTCGCACTGTCGGAGTGAACTCCATTCAATGTACAATGTGCGCTGAGTGGGTTCATAAAAAATGTAGTGGTCTGAGAGGGTCATTAACCAGTGTGGCAGCTACATTCAAATGTAAGGTGTGCACAGAGGGAGCTGCAGATGGAGGAAATGTTGAGTTGGATCTTGGAGACGGCGTGAAGCTGGAAGGTGTGAAAACATTTTGCTACCTTGGAGACATGCTGAATGGAGAAGGTGGATCAGACTCGGCAACGGTTGCTCGAGTGAGATGTGCATGGAAGAAGTTTCGGGAACTGAGTGGCGTGCTGATGATGAGGGGAGTGTCGTTGAAGCTGAAGGGAAAGGTGTATGCTGCACGTGTGAGAAGTGTTCTGATTTATGGGAGCGAGACATGGGTAATGGACGTCGAGCAGCAACGAAGGTTGGAAAGGGTGGAAATGCGAATGGTTCAGTGGATGTGCGGAGTATCGTTGAGAGAGAGGAAGACAAATGATGAATTGCGAAAGATGATGGGAATACAGCCTGTGATTGATGCTGTGAAGATGAACAGGTTGAGATGGTTTGGTCATGTGTTGAGGAAGGATGAAAGTGATTGGTTGAGAAGAGTGATGGAAATGAATGTAGAAGGAAGTCGAGGACGGGGAAGACCGAGAAAGACTTGGCTAAAGATGGTGGAAGAAGAAATGCGGGCAAGGGGGTTAACAAGGAGAGATGCAGAAAATAGGGCAAAATGGAGAAGATCGTCATGGGGACCGCAAGGCTAACCCCCACTCTCGTAGGGAAAATGGCCTTTAAAATGCATGTTGTTGTTGTTGTTGTTGTATGTGAAGTAGGTCGAGTTCAAGCATAAGGACACCAGATCCACAATCTGCAAGATCAGTCTAAAATCTGCGATAGAACATGACTGCTGCGAAGCATAAATTCAGCTTCAAAAATCCTAAATTCTCTCCCTCTGAGCTTCTTTCACAGACTGTTCCAAGGGGATGGGTCCAAGCAAGCTTCGTTCGCCCAACTGAGCGTCTTCATCCCCTTTTCTCCTCGGCACGGCACTTGCATGTCCGTGTGCCTGTGTCCACATTATTAACATTGTGCGTTCAAAAGTATCTCACTGATCCTTGAAAATAAAAACGAGAATCATCATGCTGAGTGGATAAAGATCTTTTACTCACCTCCAGAAACTGGGTTGAAGAAATAAGGCCAGCCTTCACTGGTCCACCCCGTAACCCACGGCAACAGCTGCAATGGGAAATGGGAAAACCAACATTTAGCTTTCCACACACCATGCTCAAGCTCATCACACGCACACAACCACCAGCCACACACCCACTGCTGCCGATTCCCCCACCACACAACCACCAGCCACACATGCACCACTGCTGATTCCCCTGCCACACGACCACCAGCCACACACGCACCACTGCCGATATTCCCCCACCACACAACCACCAGCCACACACCCACCGCTGCCGATTCCCCCACCACACAACCACCAGCCACACACGCACCACTGCTGATGCCCCCGCCACACGACCGCCAGCCACACTCCCCTGACCCCACTGCTCATCCCCCACCATACAGCCACCACCCCCTACCACCCACCACCGCTCATTGCTCTTCCACACAGTCCCAACGATGCACATCTGGCTCATATTTTCCTCACCACGTCATCAATGAATCCGGCTGGAGGTTCCCAGGATGTTTCTGCAGGAGGAATACATGCAGAGTTTTATTTTGACACAAGAAGGCAGTGCAATGCACTGTCCACATGAAATGACAGTCGCTTTACATCTTGTGCGGCATTCCAAACCAAATCAACCAATAATATATACATATATATATACATATACACACACCTGTACACACACACACACACACACACACACACACACACCTGTACACACACACACACACACACACACACACACACACACACACACACACACACACACACACACACACACACACACACACACACACACACACACACACACACACATATATACACAGGAGGAGGTCATGGGGCTGGTACAGCACGGGAAGCATGGCTTGGTTTGGATGAAGCATGAGCGATGGGGAAAGGCACGTGTGAAAGAGAGGAGGAAGATGGTTGAGAGGGAGGTGGGAAGAAAGGAGGAGGAGGGGAGATATGTGAAAGTAGTCGGACAGGCACAGCAAGGTGCTTGGACTAGGTGGGAAGGTGTGCAGGTGAGGACATTGAAATGGCAAGAGATTTGGAGGATGGAGCCAATATTGTTGAGTTTCCTGTTGCGGCAACGTATGATGTGCTTCCGTCACCAGTAAAGTTGAGATTGTGGGGTTGTTGCAGGAGAGATGTTCTTTGTGTGGAGGTTTGGGAATGGTGCAGAATGCACCGAGTGCATGCTCGGTAGCATTGGCAGCAGGAAGATACAAGTGGCGGCATGATCAGGTGCTGGCGGTGGTAGTGCAGATGGTGCCACAAAAGAGGTGCTGGGATCGAGAGAGAAAGAGTGGAGAAGGAGACCGATGGGGGAGAGGTGTTGTTTTGTCAAAGAGAGCCAAGTGGTAAGAGGTGGAAAGAGGAGGAGATGGAAAGCAAGAGGGCTGTCAGATGCTTGTGATTGGCAGGTGGTGGCAGACCGAAAGCCACAATTGGTATTCGCAGAGGAGATCTGTGTGACAAGGTTGCAGCCTGACATTGTCATCTGGTCAGGTGCAACAAGACAGGTCATTTTACGGGAATTTTCTGTACCTTGGGAAGAGAACATGGAGGAGGTGCACGAGAGGAAGACAGGAAAGTACAGTGAGCTGGAGGCAGAGTGCCGGGAGAAGGGTTGGCGAGTTTTTGTCAGCCATTTAAGGTGGGGTGTAGAGGGTATATTGGCAATTACTTTTCTGCATTTCTTGCTCAGCTTGGAGTGTGTGGGACAGAGTGGCTCAGGTTGCCTTGAAAGGCTCATTTTGGATTTGGAGGAAGTTTATGGAGGCACGTCGAACGGTGTAGGTTGAGGTTGTGGGTGGTGGTTCATTTCAACTAAAGGGGTAGTGACTGAGCGCGGAAGAGAAATGGAGATGTGTGAATGGTGTGTGTGTGTTTGATTACCTTTGCACACACCACCTTTCAGATTACCTATGCACCTTAACAACCACATCCATGTTAATTATGACGATTCAGGAGGTCGTTCTGTACGTCGAAACATCATTTTGTAAATACATATTTAATATTGACAACACGAATGAATGTTCAACACACGACAATGAGGTTGCCCGACACCAAATTTTGGCTGCCCTGGACCTGGACCTGGATTTTGGAATCGCTAATGTCGACCTTGGTTTATTATCCAGGGTTATGGCCCGTGCCATAGTTGTGCTCATTACCTCCGCCACCAAAGATGGATGGAGGTTATGTTTCACCCCTGTCTGTTTGTTTGTTTGTGAACAAGATATCTCAAAAAGTTGTGGACGGATTCGGATGAGATTTGACAGGCAGGTAGCATGTGTGACAAGGACGAAACGATTACATTTTGGTGAAGATCCGGATTCGGATCCGGCTACAAGAATTTTTAAAGTGATTCTTCACCATTGGGAGATAGGGCCAAAAACGATACATAGCACGATATCTCAAAAGGTTATGGATGGATTTGGATGAAAGTTGGTGGACAGGTTGGGTGTCTTGACAAGGACAAATAGATTCGCTTTTGGTGAAGATCTGAAAATGGATTCGGATATGAGAATTATTTAATTTTTGAAGTGATTCTTCACCACTGGGGGAAAGGGCTAAAACCAACATATAGCAGGATATCTCAAAACGTTATGGATTTGGACGAAACCTGTTGGTCCGGTCGTGTGTGTGACGAGGAAGAAACGATTCAATTTTGATGAAGATTCAGATGCAATAATTACCTCCAACATCTGTAATGGACGGAGGTTATGTTTTAAGCCTGTTTGTTGATTATTTAGTTGTGAAATAAAAGATTTGCACGTGTATTAATTAGTTGGTCTGGTTTGGTATTCTGTCTGTCTGTCTATCGCCTACAGGTCACAATTTCAACCGATCTTCACGAAATTCACCAAATGGTAGAGTTGGTCATAAGCAAAAATCCTATTGTTTTTGGAGTCAAAAGGTCAATAGGCCAAAGGTCACCAACTAGTTGTCAAATTTCTAAAATCTTCAATTTTCATCCGAATGACTTGAAATTTGAAGAGGATTTGCATATATGGTCACTGAATTCAACCACCAACTATTTTTGAGGTCAACATAGGCCAGATTTCTAAAATCCTCAATTTTCATATGATTGACTTGAACTTGTCGGAGGATATGCATATGTGGTCACTGAATTCAACCACAAAGTATTTTTGAGGTCAACATAGACCAAAAGGTCAGCATAGGCCGGGCCAGATTTCTAAAATCCGCAATTTTCATCCAATTAACTGACGATTCAGGAGGGTTTCTGAATGGGTTTCTCTCATCTCCTCTTCCTGTTCAGGCTGGAGTTCCCCAAGGCAGTGTTCTGGGCCCTGTGCTTTTTCTGGTCTTCATCAATGATCTCTCTGACTCTCTTGAAAATCCTCTCTATCTCTTTGCTGATGACTCCACTCTCTGCTGCTCCATTCCTCATCCCTCAGATCGGCAGTCCGCATCCTCCTCACTCTCTGCAGACCTGGACAAAATCACAGACTGGGCAAACAAGTGGAACATGTCTTTCAATCCTGACAAATCTCACACTCTTACTATGTCTCTCCGAAAAGACCGACTGGACAACCCTCCCATCTACTTTCTGAACAATACTCTCCAAGAAGTTCTGCCACTCAAGCTTTTGGGTCTCACTACCTGCCATGATCTTTCCTGGGAAAACCACATTTCAAATCTGGCCTCCAAAGCCAGTCGCCGACTGGGCATCCTCCGTCGTGCGAAGTCCTTCCTTGGCACACCTGAGCTCCTCACCACATAAAAGGCTTTCATCCGCAGCTCAATGGAATACTGCTCTCCCCTCTGGTCTGGTGCTCCTGCCTCACACCTAGCTCGTCTTCACGCTGTTGAAACCAAAGCATTCAGAATCATTGGAATCTCCCGCGATGAAGCTAATTCCAAGGGCCTTTCACTTACTCACCACAGGCAAGGGCCTTTCACTTACTCACCACAGGCAGGTTGGTGGTCTTTCTGTCTTTTACCGACTCCTCTCCGGCCTTGCTCCCCCAGCTCTCTCTGGGCTCTGTCCCCCAAATATTCCTGCAGGTCGCACAAGATCTGCCAGCAACCCTCTTATGGTTAAACTGCCAAAATCAAGACTCTCTGCTCACCTTCACTCCTTCATTCCTCTCTTCTCCTGCCTCTGGAACAAGCTCCCTCACTCTCTTCAATCCCACTCCTCCCTCCAGGTCTTTAAAACAGCTGTTCACCACCATCTCTTATCTTCCCCCATCCAAAACCTTGATATTTTCTACCCCAGCTAATTTCACCCCAGACCCACTTTGAAATACCACCTTCTTTCCTGGAAGTGCTTGCAGTGTCCTTGTGTTTTATACTTCTCCCACCCCCCCCCCCCCCTTCCCACTCCTCCTCCCCCCAAGCCCTCTCCCTCCCACAGATCTCTGGATGTCCCTGCTCCCAAATGTTGTGCTTGTGTGCTTCCCCTTCTCTCCCCATCTTGTCTACCGCCCCACTTATTATATGTTTTATGTGTCTGTTCGATTTTTTTGTGTGATAAATGTTAGCTCTTTCACGAGCCTCGATCCTGTATACAAAAAAAAAAAGAAAAAAAAAAAAGGGTCAACATGGGACAAATTTCTAAAATCCTCAATTTTAATCCGATTAACTTGAAATTTGAAGAAGATTTGCATATGTGGTCACTGAAGTCAACCACCAAGTATTTTTGAGTTCAACATTGGCCAAAAAGTCAACATAGGCCAAATTTCTAAAATCCTCAATTTTCATCTGATTGACTTGAAATTTTAAGAGGATTTGCATACCAGATTACTGAATTGAACCACCATTCCACCAATTATTTTTGAGGTCATCATAGGCCAACAACTTATTTCAGGGATGTTGCAAGTATCGGGCTACGCACGACATATTTCTTGTTTGTTTGTTTGTTCATCCTTTGAGCTAGGAAGCGGAAATTTCGGCACAATAGTGAGCAAGTGCTTTGGCAAAAACATTATTTTTTGTTATTTACTTAATCAATTATTTGATTAGTTACTTAATTATTATTGATTAATTAAGTGCCGATTTAAGCCTGGTTTAAGCCTGGTGTTGGGCTAGCGGCTAGGGTGCCGGCTTAGGATCCTAGGATCCTGGGTTCGAATCCCGGTCGATTGCTGAATTAACGCCAGGGGGGTTGACTCAGCCTGTCATCCTTCCGAGGTCGGCTAATTGAGTACCAGTTCACTGGTAATTCCCTGTTTGTCGTAAAAGGCGACAAAAAGGGTTGGCGGCAGGAAGGGCATCCGGCCGTAAAACATTGCTTCAAAAAGGGGACCAAAAAAACAACAACAACCACGGTCCCCGAAAAAGGCCAACCCCCGCTTTGTGGGGAAAAATGGCCTCTAAACGGTGGGGTGGTTAATTAAGTGCCGATTTATTTCCTTTCTCATCTGGGCAATATCTCAGGCACTTTTAAGTTAGGAAGCTTATATTTGGACATGACAATGACCAAGTGATTTGGCTGCAAAGGGTATTTTGGTTTTTCTTGATTAATCTATTAATCGATTTATTATTTATTGATTAATCAATTAATTCGTGTTTTTTTTTCGATTAATGACGTATTTAATTAATTTTCAAAAAGTTACATCTTCAGATGAAACACTGGTGTTTGAGGTATGCTATCAGAAGTTATTTTACGATTATCATTTATTGATTTAAATTATGCAATTAATCAATCAATTATTGCACACCTGTCCCTCCCAATACTGTCTCTACGTGCTGCATGGCGGTATCGCCGGGCGCCTAAGGTGTCCCGGAAATTCCGCGCTGGAGGATGTTATTTATTTATTTGGCATGCGGGCGGTGTACTTTGCATGTATCTGTACTCGTTTCAATTTTGTTTTGGGGATTTTACAAGTATCGTGTTTTGCACAATGTATTTTTGTTATACCAAAAATAGAAAAATTGAGCAATGTGACAGAGGGTAAAAGAACCACATAATAACCAGGCAGTGGGGCCACAGTTAGACATAAGTTAGGGAATGAATGAACAGGACAAGCGGAGGAATAGGAGGAGGATGACAGTAAACATGATAACCTACGAGTAAGAGGGTTGCACTGGGATAAGTTAATGAGAGTAATACAATTCACAGGTAGGGATAGGAGATGACGTGAGATGGTGGTATGCTGCCTGGATGAACTCCTCGAGTGGAGTGAGATTGAACAGCATCCTGAAGGCAATTCCACAAATGGGAAAAAACGAGGATGTGCCATAAGCCTAGGTTTTTGGAGTTTAACCCAGAAAAGGTTCCTGCAAGAACATCCTGGAGGATCTGGCGAGAGTCAGAGCCCTGAGTGAACAGATGGAGTTTGACTGGAGCATGAAAAAACACAAAAAACAGAGAGACTACCATCCTGCCTGTGATGCGAGAGCAACAGACCTTGTAGTCCGAGCTCGAGCAGGGTGGGGAGGGAGGAACATACCCCCCTCCACAGGAGTTGGCGACACGAACTTTTTTTAGGAGCTCTAAAGTGTGCCAAAAATGCTTTTAATTGTTAACATGGAAAAAACTGAGCACTTTCACTGTTTTAGCTCCTTTTCAAAATGGCTGCCAGAGACCACGTTTAACCACTATTGAGCTACAACAGCAGTGTGGTTCCAAAATACACCACCTTTTCATGTTTAAAACGATAAAATTGCAACCAAGGTCGGAATAAAAACCAAGACAAACATGTTTTGAGGATTTCACATCACATGGCGCTCTTCATCGAAGATGGCAATGCTCTCTTACATACACTGACGGTTATTCCTCCGCCATTGAAGTACATCGGAATGAAATTGCTGGATCAACTCGGTAACAAAAGCCATGCGACTTTCTCAACAGATATGCATCTTGAAACAGTCCTAAGAGTGATGAAAGCCTTCGTCGTAGCTGCAGTGAGAAATTGCTTCTGGAAAGCATAATACTCGGAAAGTGGCACCCTCCAAAGTCTTTCTGCACAATGATGAGAATAAAGCTGTTTTTTTTTTACCACTGTTGCAAATCTGGAGTTGCTCAGAAGCTACTCGTCGGATCTCTCAGAAATCGATTACACTCGTTGATGGTGACGCATTCAAACTGACTACGGAGGAGATTGAAGACTCCAGGAGAGACAGGTGAGATGCTGTGGTCCCAGTCCGTAGGAGAGAGCAATAGTCCATTGAGCTCTGGACAATGGTCTTGCAGGCTGTGAGTAGTTCTGACTTGTCAAGGATTTATATAATTTTAGACAAATTTGTTGTTCTGGATGAGGATAAATACAAGGACAAAGGAACAAATTACATTTTGAAAACACAGGTAATCACAAAATGTAATTTGACTGAAAATGTACAACAGCTCACCTGCACTTGCTGTGTTGTAGTAATAGGTAGAGCCATCCTCTGACTGGCACCGCACCCACACATTCCCCTCCACCGTGGCCGCATTTTCCACCTCAGCACCCTTCTCGACCTTCTCAACCTTGATTATTGCATGCATTTTGGCTTCTTCTTTTCTTTGACAAAGCCGCAAATTGGTCTTTGTTGGGTTTGATTTTGGCTTCTTGTTACCTTGTGCAACAAGACAAAGAAATATTTTGAGAGGTGAAACAAATGTACAAAAACTGCTCGGCGCCAAGATCAAACCGCTCATCCTCGATAATATCCCTGGTCTGATACCTACATGACTCTTTGGCAACTTTCTCATTTCCCGAAGAAAAGCCAAGTCGTTCAAGGTCACGCTGATAAGCAGCCTCGGCCGCCTTCTCCATGGACGCAAAGTCTTGCTCCCGGGTAGCTTTCAGCTTCGCCTGCTCAGTCCCGCGGCGCCGAATCTGGGTCATTGAGACAAAAGTAATTAGAAATGAGAGGCTATGATCGAGGTTAAAGGTAAAGGTGAATATTACAAGCAATTAGTCATGTCAGTCTTTTGGGACTGCCACAAGTAACATGTTCATGTTCCCACCCCAGTGTTACCTGCCGCATGGTTGGGTTGTCGGGAACAAAACCGGCACCCCTCACTGGCTATGCTAGTGGGGAGGGTGACTGTGGCCCCCTGCCAGGACTAAAAACAACATCTGACAAAGGGCAGATGAGCTCCCTTCAGGAGACACCAGGCACCTGGTAAGGAGAAGGAGCCATCTGGATTGGACCGGTTTGTGGCAACTCAGGGAGCCGAGAGGGGTAGTGAATGAGCTAGTATTAGCCAACGGTGACCATCAAAAAGCGGATGAGCTCGTATTTAGCAAATGGCAAACACAAAACTACACCCGTGGGGAAGAGGGTAGGTGCACAGTGGTGCTGAAGCCGTGGAAGACATGTTCCTCATCTGGTGGATGACACTACAGTCCAATTCTTCCCCAACCACTTCTGTACCATTTTCATGGTATAATTGGGCACTGATATTTGTTGTCAGTGCTTATTCGTATTAAAAAAAAAACTAGAACAGCACTTCGACATTACGACGGCAACTGATTTTGCCTCCGCCCACATTATTACATTATTATAATACTTGTACAATGTTTGATTTAAATCCATTCAGCTGTTCTCAGTGTCACGTTTTTATGAACTCTGACCTCCGACCTCACCAAAATCACAAAATCACCTCACTCCTCTCCTATGATGCCAAAATATAATCAGTTCATCTTTGGATCATAATATATACTTATACCAAGTTTGGGCAAAATCCCATCACTGGTTCACAAATTATCACGGCAACAGGATTTTTACCAAACATGACCTTTGACCTCAACGCAAAAATGTAATCAGTTCATCTTTACCTCATTGTAATACCTGTACCAAGTTTGACTAACATCCCTTCCGCCGTTGTGAAGTTATCGCGGTAATGAAAACCTATCACGAACGGACGGACAGACGGAGACAGACAGACAGACGGAAAGCCTGAAAACATAATGCCTTCATCGGCAGAGGCAAAAAACAAACAAAAAAAAGGATATATATATTGTTGCGGTTTTGTAAATAAAGGCAACCCCCCCCCCCCCCCCCCCCATAGTTAGTTACACCACAACATGTCGCCTCGCTTAGTTAGTTATTTCTTATTAAATGTGAAGTATAGTCACCTTCCACTTCCCAGTGTTAGTATGCGTTGAGGCAGGCAGGATAATGGTAGGCCTCATTGCAGCCTAAAATGCCCTGTCATGGGCCTAGGACAAACCTTGCAGGCCCGAGGGAGGAGCTGGAGGGCGTGGCCAGAGAGCAGCGAACAGCCAATGGGAGCTAGAGGGAGTGGCCAATAAGTTGCAGCCAATGGGAGCTGAAGGGAGTGGCCGAGGGTGACCAATAAGGGGCTGTCACGACACGTGACCCCAGGCGGCCAATGGAGGCCCGTGGAACGTTCGAGTGGGGGGGCGGGGGGGGGGGTCGGGGGGCTATAAAACCCGGCCCGGACCCCCGCTCTCTCTCTTGCAGATGCTGGCTGACGCTCTCTTGCAGGCACTCTGAACTTTCTTTGCCCCGACTCTCTTTCTGCCTGGACTCCCTGCATATAGACGCTCTCTCTGCCACGCGCGCTCTGCCTCGCTGACCCTGAGATACGCTCCTCGGATTCCTGCTACGTGCACATCCGTGATCAACGCCCCTGCTGCGAACATCCCCCGCTGTCGTGTCCTGGCGTTGGAGCGATCCTTTGGGGTATCCGCCAAATGAGCCCGTCCAGGCAAACTGCATGAGCGGCCGCGCTTTGGGCGCATTCCCCTCTTCCTTCCCTTCCCCGAACGAATCTGAGGGCCCTTGTCTGGAAACTAGGTAAGGCCGTTAGGATTCTTCGCTGTGTCCCTTTTCTGTGAAACTGTACATTGTAATAAATCCTGTGGTTTGTTTCCAACCTGGCCGTCATCGTCCTTTCAACATTGGCCCAGCATTGCCCGAATTAAAACCGCTCGATCGGGTTTGATATTGTTAATGTCACGAGTTACGCGACGCACAACCGCTCGGGCGTTCAGTACCAGCGTGACTCGTGCGAGGTTCAGTCCCCGTTTTCACAGCTGCGTGTGTTGAAGGTACTCGGGTCATGACCGTTAACCCTTCCACGCGTAGCTGCGGGGTCGGCGGCTGGAATTGCCCAGCAATCCTTCCACCACGAGTATAGTGTGGGTGGCGGCCTTGTGAACTCGGAGTTTGAGGGGGAGCAGGGCTTAACCCCCCCCCCCCCCCTCAGTACGTCGACGAACCCGAGATCCGCAATATCTATATTATAATAGGCTACGGTGATTCTGTCTGTCTGTCCGGGGTGTGGCTTCGTCCATTTGCAGAGTAGCTCCACCCATTCTTCGAGAGGCTTCATGTAAACAAATATCCACCATTTTATTAACTCGAATAGCTTTGAGGCCTGTTTAGTTAGGCCCGTGCTGTCTTTCTCTCTCACACAGGTTTATTTCAACTCAAATTCGATACATCATTTCATTTTTAACAGTCGCTAACATAGTTTTAGACTCGGTTGAAAAAAAACGGGAAGAAAATCCGATGAAAGTTTCCGTTTATAGAACGAAATGAATTCTCAAAGGCCTGTAAAATAAAGCCCATTCATTGAGTCACCCTCACGATTTTATCTCGAATTCACCATCTGATTTAATTTTTATCGATGGTTTTAGACTCGGTGTCAGAAATAATTGAGGACATTCACGCACACGCGAGAAATTGCCGAGATATATGTATAAAAATCGCGCTACGATGATACACGAAAATACACCGCCTAAAATAACAGTCAGGGAAAATGTCGACATATATTAAAAATTGGCTTTTTCTTTTCCGTTAAGATATATTACTCTTCCGTCTGATGACAGTCGTCACAAAAACGTCAACAATGATGCCGACATATATTTCTTCGTTCTTATTTCATTCAACATTATTATCCGGAAGTAAAGGTTCACGTTTTCATTTCACGTGTGAAAAAACAAACTCCATTTCACGTGTGCATGGACGTGTAATTCACATTTGTAAAATATATAAATTAACAGACGGGAAATTGCTGAGATATTTCTTCGTTTTTATTTTATTAGTTACGAGCAGAAGTACCCGGCGTTGCCGGGCGGGGGAAGGAGGAGGGAGGAGGGAGGAGGGAGGACGGAGGGGGGAGGAGGGAGGAGGGAGGAGGGAGGGGGGAGGAGGGAGGGGGGAGGAGGGAGGATGGAGGAGGGAGAAGGGAGGAGGGAGGAGGGAAGGGCACGTACACTTTAAACATGTATATACATGTGGGATGTGGGATATATACATATGCTGTGGGATATGTGTGTGTATGTGTGTGTGTGTGTGTGTGTGTGTGTGTGTGTGTGTGTGTGTGTGTGTGTGTGTGTATGTATGTATGTGTGTGTATATATATATATATATATGTGTGTGGGTGTACGTGTGTTTATGTGTGTATGTGTGTGTGGGTGGGTGGGTGTGCACGCACATGCATTCACATGTTATCAGAAGTAAATACATTGTGTGGATTACATCATTTGTGCATCTGATAAATTGCCAGCAACCATTTTGTGAAACTGAATGTGCAGCATCTAACTCAATATGTTGAAATGTCACACACGTCCATGCCCGTGGGATTCCCACGGGTGACCCCACGAGTATATATATATATATATATATTAGATCACAGATCAGTCCTGGGCAATGCACACAAAGGCTTCCTTGGTCAGTCTGCATTCAGGTTGATCTGCTTGGGGTCCTAATTCTGCCATTTACTTACGACATACACATCCTTCCCCTTTTCAAAAAGCAGATTTTTTTTACTTCCTTAAAAACTCTTAGACTATTCTCGCTTTCTTCACTTTTCTATCAATGCAGCGCTTTTATTTAGGCCTGGCTTCGATGAGGACTACATCGTTCAAGCCTGGAGCCTTCAACATAAATAAATAAATAAGTTTGCTTGCTCAACTAAGGTATGCCTTGCCCCAGAACAGGTCGATTTCTGTCCAATAAAGCTTCATATCTATGAATGGTAATGGAGCCGATCTTCATACGTACAAATCTCTGTATTCCTGTAAACAATGGAATGTTTATATAAATATAAATGCCAGTGTTTGTGCCTTTATTTAATTCCCGCAAAGATCAAGAATCATCTATTCACCTGAACCGAATTTCAAAAATTATTTACCCATTACCTCTTCCACACTCTCAGCTATCAGCACGAAGTCATCAGCATTCAGGAGCTCGCAAGGTAAGTCTCCTCTAAGTTCCTGTGATTTGACCTCAAGAACCATGATGAACAAGATTGGGCTCAACACTGACCACTGGTGAACACTCACTTTCACTTCAAAATCCTCACTCTGCACTCCATTTACCCTCACAGAAGTTTTTCATCCATCATACATCACCATGACTACGCTGACTATCCAATCCTCCACATGTAACTTTCTTATCCATCATACATCGCCATGACTACCCTGACTATCCAATCCTCCACATGTAACTTTCTTATCCATCATACATCGCCATGACTACCCCGACTATCCAATCCTCCACATGTAACTTTCTTATCCATCATACATCGCCATGACTACCCTGACTATCCAATCCTCCACGTGTAACTTTCTTATCCATCATACATCGCCATGACTACCCCGACTATCCAATCCTCCACATGTAACTTTCTTATCCATCATACATCGCCATGACTACCCTGACGAACCAATCCTCTACACGTAACTTTCTTATCCATCATACATCGCCATGACTACCCCGACTATCCAATCCTCCACATGTAACTTTCTTATCCATCATACATCGCCATGACTACCCTGACTATCCAATCCTCCACATGTAACTTTCTTATCCATCATACATCGCCATGACTACCCCGACTATCCAATCCTCCACATGTAACTTTCTTATCCATCATACATCACCATGACTACCCCGACTATCCAATCCTCCACATGTAACTTTCTTATCCATCATACATCGCCATGACTACCCTGACTATCCAATCCTCCACATGTAACTTTCTTATCCATCATACATCGCCATGACTACCCTGACGAACCAATCCTCTGCACTATAACTTTCTCATCCATCATTGCACCACTTGCCGAGGCAGTCAGTCGAACACCTTCTCCAAATCCATACATATAAAATTCAGTTGTCTCTTCTTCCCCAGATGTGGAGGTTGAAGGTTGAAAGGTTGTGTGTGGAGGTTGAAAGAGGTGACAATAAGGGAGGCATTAAAAGAGAGGCTGAGTAGGGTCGAGGATGATGTGGTTGAGCTTCAACGTGGTTGGATGTCAATGAAAGCTAGTCTGTTGGGAGCCGTTGGTGAGGTATGTGGATGGACAAAAGGACCACCGAGGCACTCGGAAACATGGTGGTGGGATGATGAAGTTGGAAAGAGGATTGACGAGAAGAGGAAGAAGTTCAAGGAGTGGCAGAAGGCGAAGGGTACGGGAGCAGAAACAGCAGAGCATGAAAGTTATAAGGCAGCCAAGAAGGCTGCAAAGAAAGAGGTAGCAAAGGCGCAGGAGGCATGTAGGAAAATGTTCGGAGAATGCTTGGATTCGGAAGAGGGTCAGAGAGCGGTATTCAGGATTGCAAAGCAGATAGCGAAAGAGAGGTGTGATGTGATGGGGGTGAGTTGCTTGAAGGATGAAGTGGGACAAATCGTTGTTGACCCAGATGGAATTAAAGGAAGATGGAAAAGATATATGGAAATGCTGTTGAATACAGAGAATGAATGGGATGGCAACATAGAGAGTAACCCAGTTTTAGGACCGGCAGAGAAGATAACTGAGAAGGAAGTTGAGGAAGCGATAAAAGCAATAAAAAACCACCTTTAGAGGCCATTTTTCCCCGCAAGCGGGGGTTGGCCTTTTTCGGGAACTGTGGTTGTTGTTGTTTTTCGGTCCCCTTTTTGAAGCAATGTTTTACGGCCGGATGCCCTTCCTGACGCCAACCCTTTTTGCCGCCTTTAACGACAAGCAGGGAATTACTACCAGTGAACTGGTACTCAATTTGCCGACCTCGGAAGGATGACAGGCTGAGTCAACCCCCCTGGCGTTAATTCAGCGATTGACCGGGATTCGAACCCAGGATCCTAGGATCCTAAGCCGGCACCCTAGCCGCTAGCCCAACACCAGGGATTAAGCGATAAAAGCAATGAAGGGTAGAAAAGCGGGAGGGCCGACGGGAGTTGTGGGAAATATGTTGAAGGCAGCAGGAAGTTGGGGTGTGAAGAGAATGACAGAGATCTGTAATCTGGTGGTGAAAGAAGGCCGCATTCCAGTGGTTTGGGAACTGAGTACCCTCGTCCCTCTATACAAGGGGAAAGGTGACCCTCTGGAGTGTGGCTCGTACTGAGCGATAAAGTTATTGGAGCATGGAATGAAGGTGTTGGAGAGGGTGTTGGAGAGGAGGATAAGGAAGAAAGTGAAGATCGACGAAATGCAGTTTGGATTTATGCCAGGAAGAGGAACGACAGACGCGCTTTTCATTGTGAGGCAGTTGCAGGAGAAGTACATGGAGAAGAGGAAGAAGTTGTTTCTTGGGTTTGTTGATCTGGAGAAAGCATTCGATCGGGTTCCACGCAAAGTATTGACATGGGCATTGAGGAAGTTAGGAGTGGAGGAATGGTTGATCAGAGTAGTGATGGCAATGTACAAAAGAGCACGCACAGCTGTAAGGACGAAGGACGGGAACAGTGGTGAGTTTGAGGTGAAGGTGGGAGTGCATAAGGGGTCGGTACTAAGTCCACTACTATTTGTAGCTGTGATGGAGGTGCTGGCTCAGAAGGTAAAGGAGGGTTTACCATGGGAGTTGTTGTATGCAGATGATCTGGTGTTGATTGCGGAAAGTATGGATGGACTGAAGGAAAAGATGAACACGAGGAAGGAATGTATGGAGACAAAAGGTCTGAAGGTGAATATCGGAAAGACGAAGGTGACGGCAAGTGGTAAAGCATGTGGTGAGGTGGAAAGACCTGGGAAGTGGCCCTGTGCTGAGTGTAGGAAGGGTGTCGGAGTGAACTCCATTCAGTGTACAATGTGCGCTGAGTGGGTTCATCAAAAATGTCGTGGTCTGAGAGGGTCATTAACCAGTGTGGCAGCTACATTCAAATGTAAGGTGTGCACAGAGGGAGCTGCAGATGGAGGAAATGTTGAGTTGGATCTTGGAGACGGCGTGAAGCTGGAAGGTGTGAAAACATTTTGCGACCTCGGAGACATGCTGAATGGAGAAGGTGGATCAGACTCGGCAACGGTTGCTCGAGTGAGATGTGCATGGAAGAAGTTTCGGGAATTGAGTGGCGTGCTGATGATGAGGGGAGTGTCGTTGAAGCTGAAGGGAAAGGTGTATGCTGCATGTGTGAGAAGTGTTATGATTTATGGGAGCGAGACATGGGTAATGAACGTAGAGCAGCAACGAAGGTTGGAAAGGGTGGAAATGCGAATGGTTCGACGGATGTGCGGAGTATCGTTGAGAGAGAGGAAGGCAAATGATGAATTGCGAAAGATGATGGGAATAGAGCCTGTGATTGATGCTGTGAAGAGGAACAGGTTGAGATGGTTTGGTCATGTGTTGAGGAAGGATGAAAGTGACTGGTTGAGAAGAGTGATGGAAATGAATGTAGAAGGAAGTAGAAGACGGGGAAGACCGAGAAAGACTTGGCTAAAGATGGTGGAAGAAGAAATGCGGGCAAGGGGGTTAACAAGGAGAAATGCAGAAAATAGGGCAAAATGGAGAAGATTGTCATGGGGACCGCAAGGCTAACCCCCGCTCTAGCAGGGAAAATGGCCTTCAAAATGCATGTTGTGTGTTGTTGTTGTCTTCTTCCCCAGATATTTTTGCTGCAATTGCCTAATTATAAGAAGCGTTACGCCTAGGTCCCCCGTCGGTGAAGTGATGCAGGTTGACAAAGTGGAAAACGCAAGGGGGCCATCTTGCATTTTCACGTGGCGTTCTCCCTTATGCGTAGTTACACCCACACACCAGATTAGAAGTTAGTAGTTCGTTTAGTTTTCAAGATATTTCGCTCACAAGGTTCAGACATATATATGGTGGTGGCCATCTTGGATTTTGACGTGGCGACCCAATTTTCAATAGCGTTCTTCCTTATGCCTAGATAGGAAGAAGTTCAAGGAGATACATCCACACAGATACATCCACACACCAAATTAGAAGTGGGTACCTCGCTTATTTTTCAAGATATTCCGCTCACAAGGTTCAGACATACATGGCGGCGGCCATCTTGGATTTTGACGTGGCGACCCAATTTTCAATAGCGTTCTTCCTTATGCCTAGATAGGAAGAAGTTCAAGGAGATACATCCACACAGATACACCCACACACCAGATTAGAAGTTGGTACTTCGCTTATTTTTCAAGATATTCCGCTCACAAGGTGCAGACATTCATGGCGTCAGACATACATGGCGGCGGCCATCTTGGATGTTGACGTGGGTTGCACCCACACACCAAATTAGAATTCGGTCCTTCGCTTACGCACGCACGCACGTATGCACGCCCACACGCACGCACACACGGACGGACGGACACACGGACGGAGGGGAAAACCATAGTCCTCCTTTCGCTCCGCGGTGCGACGGGGGACAAGAACTGCCTCTAATGTGCCCCTTCCTGGTATAAAATCAAATTGCAACTCATGTATATTAATGAACACTCTATCTTATCAATTTATCCATGACTCTGCCACCCATTCAATTTCATTCCATGGTCCATCAGCTTGAAACCCCTAAAATTACCCTTAACTAAGGCATCACCCTTTCCTTTATAAATATTCACTATTACATTCTTCAACCAGTCATCTGCGACAGATGTCCCCCTTTTAATCAAATTTACCAATTTTGGGAATAAATTTACTCCAATATCGCCAGATGCATTCAGCATCTCTGTGATAATACCAGAGCTGCTCGCCGCTTTACCATTCGTCATTTCATCAATGGCTTCCTTCGCCCAGTAATTCTTTATCTCAGGTGGTGGACCCTGCACCGGCTCTACTGTCTCCAAAATATCCCTATTCCATGGGAATTCCTCATTTAGCAGACACTCATAGTAGCTCCTCCAAGCATTTCTAATCTCCCCATGGCCAACCAGTACATTTCCCATGTCATCCTTCACACAATGCTCTCCTAAAACATCCTTATTTTGACAGATAATTTGCTTGGCTATCCTAAATATCTCCCCTCTGCTACCTGTATTATTTATCACACCTGAAAGTGAATCCTGTACTCCTTTTTTAGCCTTGTAAACTTCCCTTCCTGCCCTATGTTGAGCCACTAAATATTCCTCCTTATCCCCTCCTCCATCCTTCACCATAAGATAAGGATGGACTGAAGGAGAAGATGAACAAGTGGAAGGAATGTATGGACGCAAAAGGTCTGAAGGTGAATATCGGAAAAACGAAGGTGATGGCAAGTGGTAAAGCATGTGGTGAGATAGAAAGAACTGGGAAGTGGCCCTGTGCTGTGTGCAGGAAGGGTGTCGGAGTGAACTCCATTCAATGTACAATGTGCGCTGAGTGGGTTCATCAAAAATGTAGTGGTCTGAGAGGGTCATTAACCAGTGTGGCAGCTACATTCAAATGTAAGGTGTGCACAGAGGGAGCTGCAAATGGAGGAAATGTTGAGTTGGATCTTGGAGACGGCATGAACCTGGAAGGTGTGAAAACATTTTGCTACCTCGGAGACATGCTGAATGGAGAAGGTGGATCAGACTCGGCAACGGTTGCTGGAGTGAGATGTGCATGGAAGAAGTTTCGGGAACAGAGTGGCGTGCTGATGAGGAGGGGAGTGTCGTTGAAGCTGAAGGGAAAGGTGTATGCTGCATGTGTGAGAAGTGTTATGATTTATGGGAGCGAGACATGGGTAATGAACGTAGAGCAGCAACGAAGGTTGGAAAGGGTGGAAATGCGAATGGTTTGACGGATGTGCGGAGTATCGTTGAGAGAGAGGAAGACAAATGATGAATTGCGAAAGATGATGGGAATAGAGCCTGTGATGGATGCTGTGAAGAGAAACAGGTTGAGATGGTTTGGTCATGTGTTGAGGAAGGATGAAAGTGTCTGGTTGGGAAGAGTGATGGAAATGAATGTAGAAAGAAGTAGAGGACGGGGAAGACCGAGAAAGACTTGGCTAAAGGTGGTGGAAGAAAAATGTGGGCAAGGGGCTTAACAAGGAGAGATGCAGAAAATAGGGCAAAATGGAGAAGATTGTCATGGGGCCCACAAGGCTAACCCCCGCTCTAGCAGGGAAAATGGCCTTAAAATGCATGTTGCTGTTATTGTTGTATCGCCTCCCTTTTTCCAAGTCCTAAATAGTCTTCTTTCTTGAATTGCCCTATCCACCTCATTGTTCCACCACCCTGTAGTCTCAAGTCTGGCTGGTCCCTCCGTCCAGCGACATGTCTTATCAGTAGTATGTAGCAGCCCATCATTTAAAAAAAAGTCCTAACAACTCTCCACATGAGCTCCTCATAAGTGATCACGTAGACTACGGATTTTTATGTTAAGAAAATAGGCCTTTTATGTTTTGAAAAGCGGAAATATATTTTTTTTATGTGAAAAAATCCCGAAATATTTTTTTCCCCGTTTTATTCGTTTTTTATTATTACCAAGTTTTTCAGAAATCAGTCAAAAAAAGAACAAAAAATGGTATGCTTTTTCCTGCACAACATTAAGCACTCTGGGCTAGTAAACAGGTAAAAAATGACGTTCAGGTACCTTTATTGCAATCGCATTGTTTGATAAGTAGAGGACTAGAAGAAATTGACAAGACCCTTTTAGGAACGGTTGAAGGAGGTGTTTGAAATCATTATCTTGGTAATGTTCTCCTTGGTGAGGCGGTGTCGGCGGTCGGTGAGGACGTTTCTGTAGACGGAGAAGGACCTTTCCACGTCGACGCTGACGATGGGGCAGTACCTCAAGAGGGGGATGTCGGCAAGCTCGACTCCAGCCGGCACACCAACCTCAGATCCGTGCTGATCTCCATCCAGGATCAAAGCCACTGTCCTCAGCACACCAATGTCGGGATTGCGCTGCAGCACCGCCTTGAACTTGGTGAGCAGGATCTCCTTACGGCAGCCTCGGATCTTTTCGAGCTCCTCCTTGGCCTGATCAAGGAGCTGGAAGGCCTTGGCCAGCTCCATGCCGGCCTCCTCCAGCTGCTTAAGGTTCTTCAGGATGAACGACACGTGGGCATTTAAGAAGACCAAACTGAGCTTGATGTCCACCTTTCCGAACAGGTCCTTGGCACTCCGGATTGCCATCGCGTCATCATCATTCAGCTGGTCCACAATGTCCTTGACGGCCTCGGAGTGCTCGGCGCAAAACACCACGGCGTCGATCCACGTCCCCCACCGAGTCAGAATGGGCTCCGGGGGGAGAGAAAGATTGGGCTGCTGCTCCTTCCAAAGGACAACACGCGACGGGGCTTTGACGAACACCTTCTTCGTCGTGGCAATCAGGTCGTTGACGTCCTTGAACATTTCTCGGACTGTCTCGCAGACACGGTGGAGCGCATGGGCAACGCAAGTCACATGCAGCAAGTCCGGGAAGAGTTCCTTCAGGGCATGGCCGGCCTTGATCATATAGGCCGCGGCGTCGCTGACGAGGACCTTGAGGCACTCCGGCTTGAAATCAGGCCAAAGATAGCGCAGCGTGTCTGACTGCGCGCACGATCTCCCCGGAGTTGGTCTTCTCCAGAAACATGCACTGGACGAGGTGGGGACGAAAGTACCTCTCCTTGGACAAGCGTCCCGCGATGATGTTGGCCACATATCGACCTGCCGAATCGGTCGTCTCGTCGACGGACAGCTAGATGGGCTGCTGTCCGAGGTCGGCACGGATCCCCGCCAAGGCCTCGTCGTAGCACTTGTCGAGGTAGTGCTTTCTAATCCAGCTTTCATTGGGGATCTGGAGAGTGATGTGCTTCTCCAGGAACGACCGGAGGGCAGGGTTTTCCAATTTCGACAATGGGATGCCAGCGGCCAGCATGGCCTGGCACAGCTCCTGAGCCACGACGTCGCACTTGTGCCTCTTTCCGCCACCAAAGTCCTCCATGGTGGCTTGCGTGACCGTCTTCTTCTTCAAGGCCAAGTTGCTCTTGTGGCGGTCTCCTCGGACATGTTGGGCCAGCTCAGACTTCTGCTTCACCCGGAAAGTCTTTTCACAAGCTCGACAGAAAGCCGTGTCACTCGACGCGTACTTGAAGGTAGCCCCATCGCCACCAGCGTTGAATTCCTTCAGCCACTTGTCACGAAGAGCAGCACTCACCTTGATAGGAGACTTGTTCACACTTTGTGTACACTCTCTCACTGTAGTACACCGCCTCACTGCTGTGCACGCTGGGGACGCAACGCACGCAAGTGGACGCAACGTTTTGTTTTTGAGATCGATCGCAGCTAAAAATTTCGATCGCAGTTAAAATTTCGAAAAATTCCCTAATTTTTTTTAGCGTTGCCAGACATTTTCGACCAAAAAGGGCATTTTATTTTATTTTTCCCGAAAAAGGCCGAAATATTTTTTTTCTCCGAAAATAGCAAAATAATTTTTTTGCGCGCAAAAAAGCCGTTTTATGTGAAAAAATATTTTTTATTTTTTCACATAAAAATCCGATGTGCAGTGATCAGTCTCCTCAACCTCTTCTTAAACATTGTGTTGCAGACGACCAAATCTAAAGCGTCCCCAAACTCAAGTATTCTTACACCTTCAGTGTTTCTAGCTGCGAAACGAAACCCGCCATGCACATCCTCATATCCTTCCAATAACTCTCCAATTTGTCCATTCACGTCCCCTCCTATCACAACAACTTCTGTCTCGCTGATCCCTGAAACAACATGCACCAGCGTGTCCCAAAAGTCATCCTCCTCATCACTTAATCCAATTTGTGGAGCGGATGCTGATACTCTCGTTAATATAAACTTATCAAACAACGACTTTCAAACTATAACTCTTGCATTTACCCTCCTAACTCCAACACTCTCTCCACCCACTTCCCAGCCACCATAATCCCAACACCACTGTACCAGATCCAAAATAATTCCAAATAAATAATGTCCCAAAACTCATCAACCTTTCCAAAATAATTTGTACCTGTCATTTATACCTGTGACCATTCTCGCAGCACCACCCCTCCATCTCGATTCTTGCACACAGCATACATCCACTCTTCTGCAGCTCAAAGTTTCCACGATCTCACCAGCTCTACTACGCATAGCACCCACATTCAGACTAGCAACTCGAATACATATCTTATCACACCAGTTGGATGCTTTAACCATGACAGGTTTGCTCTAATTTTTAATTTGTACAGCCATAGATTTTTTAAAGGAAAGTAAGTGAGCCTGAGTATGAAAGTCACCCTCATGGTACATACCACAGCAACCCCAGACATCAGCGCACTTACATGACCTGGTGCCGCAACACTAGCAGTGCAGTGGCGTCGTGGGCGACCCACCCCAATCCGCTTCAGGGTCACCCATCCATGCGTGACATGGCGCTAAAACAGATGGGGTATTATACACCTGCTGATAGAGCAGCCTCCGAGTACACTATTACTTGGTTTGGGCTCCCGTACTATCAGGTGGCAAGTGCAAACCTGTTGAGACACACACCCTGTACCCTCTATACGCAATGCAGCAACACTGCCCACTGTCACCAAGACAAGCTAACCGAGAAGGGGAAGCACAAAACTCAGGTCCCCGTTTCGCCAAAAGGCAAGTTTGAGGCATGTTGTTTGGATGCCCTTCCTTTTCATGGATGCCCATCCTGACACCACCACGGTATCAGGTGTAGACCTAGCCTTTGTCTAAAGAGACATTCCCTGCAGGGCAGCAGGGGGATTTGCAATCAGAGTTTCCTTCTCCGAGGTGGACTGCCTACCAAGGCTAAAGAGCTCCACGTACCCTGGTTGGATCGGTGGGTGTCACAGCAAGTCCTTACAGCAGAGGGCCATGCACACTACACCTCTCGGGCACCAACCTACTCAGAGATCCTCCAGACATTTAGCCAGTGCCCTCAAGAGCACCGTTACCATGGTGCACCACTAGGAGGTAGTCTGAAAGTCTTAGCAAGGGTAGAGGTTATGTACCGGAAGGAAGGGCTTACACACGGCCTTCTTTTCGCTCGCAGAGCTATCCGACGGCCGCAGCTAAAAGCAACGAGTGGTAAACCACATCACACCCCACTACAGCACGAGACGCGTACACCTGCCCTGTGAAAAAAAAACAACCACAAGTACCATCAGGAAATACTTACATCACTTATTTATCATGTCCTCTCACCTCATCCAACTTCCTCTTTACATTCTCCTGGTGGTTCTTGCCTCTCTCGTGGAAGTCAATGCTCTGAGGCAGAAAGGTACGAGACAACGAAGGTAAAGAAAGGAAGAAAGGGTAGTGGAAAATGGTATCAATATCAATTCACACACACAATGACCAGCCAGCTCATTTCTGAGGAATGGGGAAATTCCATTCACATCCACAATGAAACAGAAAATTTTAAGCAAATCAGAACAGAACTCGGTAGAGAGCATACCTCCACCAGGCTCAACAGTTTACATTTGCTATCCCACTAATAGGTCGGATCTGGATCCGGACCTGAACCAAAATCGAATCCGCTTATTCTTGTCACTTCATGTCAATACCAACTCATCCACCTAGATTTATCATAAGTCGTCCATAACTTTTCGAAATATCGTGCTGTATATTGTTTTTGGTCTTATCACTCACTCGGTGAAGAATCACTTGAGAATTTTAAAAATTCTCGTTTGTGGATCCGGATCCTAACCAAAATCGAAACGAATTCTCCTTTTCACACACCCAACCTCCCCACCAAGTTTCGTCCAAATCTGTCCTCAACTTTCTTAAATATCCCACTATGTATCGTTTTTGGCCCGATCTCTCAATGGTGAAGAATCACTTAAAATTCAACTAGCCAGATCCGAATCCGGATCTTCACAAAAATCTAATCATTTCGTCCTTGTCACACACCCAACCTGTCCAACCAAATTTCATCCGAATCTGTCCACAACCTTTTGACATATCCTGCTCACAGATAGACAAACAACCAAGACAGAGGGGTGAAAACATAACCTTTGTCCACCTTTAGTGACGAAGTAATGACACTTCTACAAAATAAACTTCACCAATATCAGGGAGCCATGAGGGAGATATCAGGGAGCCATGAGAGAGCCGTCAGGGAGCCATGAGGGAGATATCAGGGAGCCATGAGAGAGCCGTCAGGGAGCCATGAGGGAGATATCAGGGAGCCATGAGAGAGCCGTCAGGGAGCCATGAGGGAGATATCAGGGAGCCATGAGGGAGTTATCAGGGAGCCATGAGGGAGATATTAGGGAGCCATGAGGGAGATATCAGGGAGCCATGAGAGAGCCGTCAGGGAGCCATGAGGGAGATATTAGGGAGCCATGAGGGAGATATCAGGGAGCCATGAGAGAGCCGTCAGGGAGCCATGAGGGAGATATTAGGGAGCCATGAGGGAGATATCAGGGAGCCATGAGAGAGCCGTCAGGGAGCCATGAGGGAGATATCAGGGAGCCATGAGAGAGCCGTCAGGGAGCCATGAGGGAGATATTAGGGAGCCATGAGGGAGATATCAGGGAGCCATGAGAGAGCCGTCAGGGAGCCATGAGGGAGATATCAGGGAGCCATGAGGGAGATATCAGGGAGCCATGAGAGAGCCGTCAGGGAGCCATGAGGGAGATATCAGGGAGCCATGAGAGAGCCATCAGGGAGCCATGAGGGAGATATCAGGGAGCCATGAGAGAGCCGTCAGGGAGCCATGAGGGAGATATTAGGGAGCCATGAGGGAGATATCAGGGAGCCATGAGAGAGCCGTCAGGGAGCCATGAGGGAGATATCAGGGAGCCATGAGAGAGCCATCAGGGAGCCATGAGGGAGATATTAGGGAGCCATGAGGGAGATATCAGGGAGCCATGAGAGAGCCGTCAGGGAGCCATGAGGGAGATATCAGGGAGCCATGAGAGAGCCGTCAGGGAGCCATGAGGGAGATATCAGGGAGCCATGAGAGAGCCGTCAGGGAGCCATGAGGGAGTTATCAGGGAGCCATGAGGGAGTTATCAGGGAGCCATGAGAGAGCCGTCAGGGAGCCATGAGGGAGTTATCAGGGAGCCATGAGGGAGCTATCAGGGAGCCATGAGGGAGATATTAGGGAGCCATGAGGGAGTTATCAGGGAGCCATGAGGGAGATATTAGGGAGCCATGAGGGAGTTATCAGGGAGCCATGAGGGAGCTATCAGGGAGCCATGAGGGAGATATTAGGGAGCCATGAGGGAGTTATCAGGGAGCCATGAGGGAGATATTAGGGAGCCATGAGGGAGTTATCAGGGAGCCATGAGGGAGTTATCAGGGAGCCATGAGGGAGCTATCAGGGAGCCATGAGGGAGATATTAGGGAGCCATGAGGGAGTTATCAGGGAGCCATGAGGGAGCTATCAGGGAGCCATGAGGGAGATATTAGGGAGCCATGAGGGAGTTATCAGGGAGCCATGAGGGAGATATTAGGGAGCCATGAGGGAGTTATCAGGGAGCCATGAGGGAGCTATCAGGGAGCCATGAGGGAGATATTAGGGAGCCATGAGGGAGATATTAGGGAGCCATGAGGGAGATATCAGGGAGCCATGAGAGAGCCATGAGGGAGCTATCAGGGAGCCATGAGAGAGCCATCAGGGAGCCATGAGGGAGCTATCAGGGAGCCATGAGAGAGCCATCAGGGAGCCATGAGGGAGATATCAGGGAGCCATGAGAGAGCCATCAGGGAGCCATGAGGGAGATATTAGGGAGCCATGAGAGAGCCATCAGGGAGCCATGAGAGAGCCATCAGGGAGCCATGAGGGAGATATTAGGGAGCCATGAGAGAGCCATCAGGGAGCCATGAGGGAGATATTAGGGAGCCATGAGAGAGCCATCAGAGAGCCATGAGAGAGCCATCAGGGAGCCATGAGGGAGATATTAGGGAGCCATGAGAGAGCCATCAGGGAGCCATGAGAGAGCCATGAGAGAGCCATCAGGGAGCCATGAGGGAGATATCAGGGAGCCATGAGAGAGCCATCAGGGAGCCATGAGGGAGATATCAGGGAGCCATGAGAGAGCTATCAGGGAGCCATGAGGGAGCCATCAGGGAGCCATGAGGGAGATATCAGGGAGCCATGAGAGAGCCATCAGGGAGCCATGAGGGAGATATCAGGGAGCCATGAGAGAGCTATCAGGGAGCCATGAGAGAGCCATCAGGGAGCCATGAGGGAGATATCAGGGAGCCATGAGGGAGATATCAGGGAGCCATGAGAGAGCCATCAGGGAGCCATGAGGGAGATATCAGGGAGCCATGAGAGAGCTATCAGGGAGCCATGAGGGAGCCATGAGGGAGCCATGAGGGAGCCATCAGGGAGCCATGCTCCCCTATTCCAGACTGCATGACTACAGCTTATCTCAATTGGAATAGGAACAGTCTGCATTTTCTGCTCAGCCTTACCGGTTTGTTGTCTCCAAACCAACATTTACAGAAATCACAAAACTTCCGCGGTTGAGACTTCCAGAACTCCGACCTGCAAGGCATTCCACAATTTCATGATTCAAAACCACAACGTGCATTCAAAACAAACAAACTCTCATTTGATCCCACAGAACCACGTGCTACTCGCAAGCATCCGCAGTGCAAACACAAACCAGTTACATGACGTGTCCATCGAGGTAAATACAACTCCGACTCGAGTACGCATTCGTTTAAGGCAGGTACCCATCACGTGACATAGTTGTGCCCGAAAATAATGGGACCCTTGCACTTTTTAAAAATAATTCACCATTTCTCCAGAAAATTGTTGAAATTAAAAAATCTTTTGGTGTCCACAAATGTATTTCTTTGGTTTTCAGTGGAACGAAACATAAAAGGCCGAAAAAATAACTAAATCTTAGCTTATTCCACACAGAAATCCTAAAATGGCCCGGACAATATTATTGGCACCTTCTAGAAGTTCTTGGAAATAACAAGATTTCAAGCAGGTGATTCTCCTTTACTTTGGAATTGAACTCACCTGTGTTGATTTTCAGGTGCCTGCAATATATAAATCACCCATTCAGCCACTTTGAATAGAGAAAAGGAGTCATTCTGCTGTTTTTTGTCACTGTGTGTACCGCAATGAGCATGGAGAAAAGTAAGAAAACCAGAGAATTGTCTGAGGAGGTCAGACACAAGATTGTAGCCAAGCATGGGCAATCTCACGGCTGCAAGTCCATCTCCAGAGACCTTGATGTTCCTGTGTCCACCGTTCGCAATTTTATCAGGAAGTTTAAGGCCCATGGCACTGCAGACAACCTCCCTGGACGTGGCCGCAAGATAAAACCTGATCGAAGATTGCAGCGAAGGATTGTTCGAATGGTGGAGAAAGCACCTCGATAACCTGCCAAACAGATTCAAGCTGACCTTCAGACACAATGACGACAGTTTCAACTCGCACCATCTGTCGCCAACTCAATGAAAGGGGGTTCTAATTCTATGGTGGGAGACCCAGGAGGACCCCACTGCTGAGAGAGAGACATCAGAAAGCCCAACTGGAGTTTTCCAAAACACACCTGAACAAGCCAAAATCCTTCTGGGAGAATATCCTGTGGACTGATGAGACCAAATCAGAGGTTTTTGGTAAAGCACATCATCTCTATGTTTACAGAAAACAAAATGAAGCCTTCAAAGAAAAGAACACCTTCTCTACAGTCAAACATGGAGGAGTTTCAGTGATGTTTTGGGGTTGCTGTGCTGCCTCTGGCACTGGGTACCTTGAATGTGTGCATGGCATCATGAAATCAGGAGATTACCAAGGCATTTTGGAGCACAATGTTCAACCCAGTGTCAGAAAACTGGGTCTCCGTCGAAGGTCATGGGTCTTGCAGCAGGACAATGACCCCAACACACTTCAATAAGCACCCAGGAATGGTTCAAGACAAAACGCTGGACTGTTATGAAGTGGCCCGAAATGAGTCCAGATCTCTATCCCATTGAACACCTGTGGCGAGATCTGGAAACAGCAGTTGGGAGAAGGTGCCCTTCAAATCTGGGAGAACTGGAGCAGTTTGCACAAGAAGAGTGTGACCAAATACCAAAGTGTGACCATTGTGACCAAATATTAAGTCTTCTTGGGTGTCAATAATTTTGTCAATGCCATTTCTTTTCATTTTCTGATTTAAAAGGATATATTAAGTTCTGAATCGAAAACAAAGGTTCTGTAAAATTAACATTGAAATAAAGAACTGTGGAGACAAAACACTTTTGTCAATTTCAACTTATTTTTCGACAAAATTGTGAGTTATTTGAAAAAAGTGCAAGGGTGCCAATATTTTTGGCCACGACTATGATGGCAGCTCACATACCGGATCATATGGAATCAGACCCCTGTGATCCACGGTTTACTGTGCGTAAACTCCATTAACAAAAACGGTGCCATGGAAAGCACGAGACGACACTACTAGCAGTACAAGGTGAGATTGACAAAGTAAACACAGAACATCTCGGCATATGGCGAAGCTTTGTTCATCACGCATAGCATGTGGTGCTCAAGGTGAAGCTACCTCCACCACCACAATGACGTAGTGCTCCTCGGAGGCCAAGCCATCTCCATGACAACTATGTGGTGCTCGTGGGAGGTGAATCCACCGTGAACACTCCAATAACGTGATGTTCAGAGGCGAAGTCATCTCTGCCACGGCAATACACAGCCGGACTTTGGATCAACGACTACATACCGTTTTGGAGGGGACGTTAAGCCGGCTGTCTTGCCTGCTAGCATTCGTTTGAGAACGTCAAATATCTCACAGACAACGGTATCTTTCAAAAGGAGAAGACCATTGTGTGCAGGCGCCTTTGGCAAAAATCACCTTCATTTGCAGGTGTGGAATACGAATACGGCACAGCCATGATGGGCCAAATGGCCTCTCGTCCAAAGGTAAACACAAAGGTCGTGATAGGTCGTTTCCTTCCTTCCGTGTAAGTGCTGCTTCATCAGGATGAAGATTACCACACTGCGGTTACGCAATACGTGCAGGTGTGGAACAGTGCCGACTTTGGTGTGTGCTTTGGATGTTGTTGGGAATGTACAGTCAGAGGGAGTCTCTGGTCACACCTGAAATCCCTTTTACAGTCAAATCCTAAAGTTAGTTATAAAGTACAGGACATGTTTAATTTATGAGATGTCGCTTTAAATTTCCTCACACGATTAGATAAAACGTTAAATTTCCTCACAGGATTAGATAAAACGTTAAATTTCCTCACAGGATTAGATAAAACGTTAAATTTCCTCACAGGATTAGATAAAACGTTAAATTTCCTCACAGGATTAGACAAAACGTTAAATTTCCTCACAGGATTAGATAAAACGTTAAATTTCCTCACAGGATTAAATAAAACTTTAAATTTACTCACAGGATTAGATAAAACGTTAAATTTCCTCACAGGGTTAGATAAAACGTTAAATTTCCTCACAGGATTAGACAAAACGTTAAATTTCCTCACAGGATTAGATAAAACGTTAAATTTCCTCACAGGATTAGATAAAACGTTAAATTTCCTCACAGGATTAGATAAAACGTTAAATTTCCTCACAGGATTAGATAAAACGTTAAATTTCCTCACAGGATTAGATAAAACGTTAAATTTCCTCACAGGATTAGATAAAACGTTAAATTTCCTCACAGGATTAGATAAAACGTTAAATTTCCTCACAGGATTAGACAAAACGTTAAATTTCCTCACAGGATTAGACAAAACGTTAAATTTCCTCACAGGATTAGATAAAACGTTAAATTTCCTCACAGGATTAAATAAAACTTTAAATTTACTCACAGGATTAGATAAAACGTTAAATTTCCTCACAGGGTTAGATAAAACGTTAAATTTCCTCACAGGATTAGACAAAACGTTAAATTTCCTCACAGGATTAGATAAAACGTTAAATTTCCTCACAGGATTAGATAAAACGTTAAATTTCCTCACAGGATTAGATAAAACGTTAAATTTCCTCACAGGATTAGATAAAACGTTAAATTTCCTCACAGGATTAGATAAAACGTTAAATTTCCTCACAGGATTAGACAAAACGTTAAATTTCCTCACAGGATTAGATAAAACGTTAAATTTCCTCACAGGATTAGATAAACGTTAAATTTCCTCACAGGATTAGATAAAACGTTAAATTTCCTCACAGGATTAGACAAAACGTTAAATTTCCTCACAGGATTAGATAAAACGTTAAATTTCCTCACAGGATTAAATAAAACTTTAAATTTACTCACAGGATTAGATAAAACGTTAAATTTCCTCACAGGGTTAGATAAAACGTTAAATTTCCTCACAGGATTAGATAAAACGTTAAATTTCCTCACAGGATTAGATAAAACGTTAAATTTCCTCACAGGATTAGATAAAACGTTAAATTTCCTCACAGGATTAGATAAAACGTTAAATTTCCTCACACGATTAGATAAAACGTTAAATGTCCTCACAGGATTAGATAAAACGTTAAATTTCCTCACACGATTAGATAAAACGTTAAATTTCCTCACAGGATTAAATAAAACGTTGAATTTCCTCACAGGATTAGATAAAACGTTAAATTTCCTCACAGGATTAGATAAAACGTTAAATTTCCTCACAGGATTAGATAAAACGTTTAATTTCCTCACAGGATTAGATAAAACGTTAAATTTCCTCACAGGATTAAATAAAACTTAAATTTCCTCACAGGATTAGATACAACGTTAAATTTCCTCAAAGGGTTAGATAAAACGTTAAATTTCCTCACAGGATTAAATAAAACTTTAAATTTCCTCACAGGATTAGATAAAACGTTAAATTTCCTCACAGGATTAGATAAAACGTTAAATTTCCTCACAGGATTAGATAAAACGTTAAATTTCCTCACAGGATTAGATAAAACGTTAAATTTCCTCACAGGATTAGATAAAACTTTAAATTTCCTCACAGGGTTAGATAAAACTTTAAATTTCCTCACAGGATTAGATAAAACGTTAAATTTCCTCACAGGATTAGATAAAACGTTAAATTTCCTCACAGGATTAGATAAAACGTTAAATTTCCTCACAGGATTAGATAAAATGCGAAATTTCCTCACAGGATTAGATAAAACTTTAAATTTCCTCACAGGATTAGATAAAACGTTAAATTTCCTCACAGGATTAGATAAAACGTTAAATTTCCTCACAGGATTAGATAAAACGTTAAATTTCCTCACAGGATTAGATAAAACTTTAAATTTCCTCACAGGGTTAGATAAAACTTTAAATTTCCTCACAGGATTAGATAAAACGTTAAATTTCCTCACAGGATTTATAGATAAAACGCTAAATTTCCTCACACGATTAGATAAAACGTTAAATTTCCTCACAGGATTAAATAAAACGTTGAATTTCCTCACAGGATTAGATAAAACGTTAAATTTCCTCACAGGATTAGATAAAACGTTAAATTTCCTCACAGGATTAGATAAAACGTTTAATTTCCTCACAGGATTAGATAAAACGTTAAATTTCCTCACAGGATTAAATAAAACTTAAATTTCCTCACAGGATTAGATACAACGTTAAATTTCCTCACAGGATTAAATAAAACTTTAAATTTCCTCACAGGATTAGATAAAACGTTAAATTTCCTCACAGGATTAGATAAAACGTTAAATTTCCTCACAGGATTAGATAAAACGTTAAATTTCCTCACAGGATTAGATAAAACGTTAAATTTCCTCACAGGATTAGATAAAACTTTAAATTTCCTCACAGGGTTAGATAAAACTTTAAATTTCCTCACAGAATTAGATAAAACGTTAAATTTCCTCACAGGATTAGATAAAACGTTAAATTTCCTCACAGGATTAGATAAAACGTTAAATTTCCTCACAGGATTAGATAAAACGTTAAATTTCCTCACAGGATTAGATAAAATGCTAAATTTCCTCACAGGATTAGATAAAACTTTAAATTTCCTCACAGGATTAGATAAAACGTTAAATTTCCTCACAGGATTAGATAAAACGTTAAATTTCCTCACAGGATTAGATAAAACGTTAAATTTCCTCACAGGATTAGATAAAACGTTAAATTTCCTCACAGGATTAGATAAAACTTTAAATTTCCTCACAGGATTAGATAAAACGTTAAATTTCCTCACAGGATTAGATAAAACGTTAAATTTCCTCACAGGATTAGATAAAACGTTAAATTTCCTCACAGGATTAGATAAAACTTTAAATTTCCTCACAGGATTAGATAAAACGTTAAATTTCCTCACAGGATTAGATAAAACGTTAAATTTCCTCACAGGATTAGATAAAACGTTAAATTTCCTCACAGGATTAGATAAAACTTTAAATTTCCTCACAGGGTTAGATAAAACTTTAAATTTCCTCACAGGATTAGATAAAACGTTAAATTTCCTCACAGGATTTATAGATAAAACGCTAAATTTCCTCACAGGATTAGATAAAACGTTAAATTTCCTCACAGGATTAGATAAAACTTTAAATTTCCTCACAGGATTAGATAAAACGTTAAATTTCCTCACAGAATTAAATAAAACTTTAAATTTCCTCACAGAATTAAATAAAACTTTAAATTTCCTCACAGAATTAAATAAAACTTTAAATTTCCTCATAGAATTAAATAAAACTTTAAATTTCCTCACAGAATTAAATAAAAACTTAAAACAACAACCAAGCTAAATGGCTCACATGGCGTGGTAAGTCGCAGGAAAATTAGCGTCGAGGACTGTACGCGAGGACTGTAAGTGTATACGAGGACTGTACGCGCTGACTGTGCAGTGTGGACGCGCCGACTGTACACGAGGACTGTACAGTGTGGACGCGCCGACTGTACACGAGGACACCGAGGATCTTGAGAGGTTGAGCGACGGTCCGAGGCTGGTCTGGCGGAAGCTTTGGGAGGGTCCAGAAGATCTTCCGATCTTCGTTATCCTGCGGTGATGACGCACTTCCTTCGCTTTCCACCAACCCGGAAGTAGAGAGAACGATTTCCGTTTTGTCCATTTCTTTCCAGCGATGAAGTCCGATGTTAATAATGGAGGTAAAATGAAATGGTTTGTTTTGTAAACGCTTGTTGAGAGCACTATAGTCTATACCTGGTACACACAGAACCGTGTAAGTGACACGTAACGTTTGCTTGTTACATATATATATATATATATATATATATATATGTATATACATACAGTACATATATATACTATACAGTTACATATACAGTATATGTATATACATACAGTACATACTACATATACAGTTACATGTACATATATATATACTAACAAACAGCGAGGCTGGCTTTCCTCCCTCTCCTCGTGAATGAGTACCGGTATTTTATGTCTCAGTGGGATGTACTTCAGTAAGTGCTTTGTATGTACAGTACACCATGTACTTGCTTCGTATGTACAGTACACCATGTACGTGCTTCGTATGTACAGTACACCATGTACTTGCTTCGTATGTGCAGTACACCATGTACGTGCTTCGTATGTACAGTACACCATGTACGTGCTTCGTATGTACAGTACACCATGTACGTGCTTCGTATGTACAGTACACCATGTACGTGCTTCGTATGTACAGTACACCATGTACGTGCTTCGTATGTACAGTACACCATGTACGTGCTTCGTATGTACAGTACACCATGTACGTGCACCGCATACGTGTTCCGTGTACGTACAGTGCACCGTGTACGTACAATACACCATGGACGTGCACCGTTTATGTTCACCATGTACGTGCTATTCTCGGGGTCGGACATCCGCGTCTTGCGTGCACGTGCTGAACAATAAAGCAAAACGGTGAGAGCTTTTGTTTGATTTGATACCAAGTCAAAGCGGGTGAGCCGGAGAGAAGAATTCTTTGGCTAAAAGTAAAATCTGTGAATCTCGGCACAGAAGATACAAGAGGAAACCTGTGGGAGCCCAGGTCCGATTATACCTACGTTTGTTCAGCACATTTCATATCGGGTTAGTGATGTCATCGTTTACTTTAGTTTATGGGAGTCATGTAAAATAGAAGCTAAAGAAAATCTAAAAGGTTAAACTATCAATGTGCCCACGAATTTCAACATTGGGATTGTAATGTGATTATTCCTCTAACATGACGACACTTTTAACATGTGATCTGGGCTTATGGCTACATTTAACATGTGATCTGGGCTTATGGCTACATTTAACATGTGATCTGGGCTTATGGCTACATTTAACATGTTATCTGGGCTTATGGCTACATTTAACATGTGATCTGGGCTTATGGCTACATTTAATATGTGATCTGGGCTTATGGCTACATATAACATGTGATCTGGGCTTATGGCTACATTTAACATGTGATCTGGGCTTATGGCTACATATAACATGTGATATGGGCTTATGGCTACATTTAACATGTGATCTGGGCTTATGGCTACATTTAATATGTGATCTGGGCTTATGGCTACATATAACATGTGATCTGGGCTTATGGCTACATTTAACATGTGATATGGGCTTATGGCTACATTTAATATGTGAAATGGGCTTATGGCTACATTTAACATGTGATCTGGGCTTATGGCTACATTTAACGTGATCTGGGCTTATGGCTACATTTAACATGTGATCGGGGCTTATGGCTACATTGAACATGTGATCTGGGCTTATGGCTACATTTAACATGTGTTCTGGGCTTATGGCTACATTTAACATGTGTTCTGGGCTTATGGCTACATTTAACATGTGTTCTGGGCTTATGGCTACATTTAACATGTGTTCTGGGCTTATGGCTACATTTAACATGTGTTCTGGGCTTATGGCTACATTTATCATGTGTTCTGGGCTGATGCCTACAATTTTTTTGTAATTTTTTTCTTGTGTTCAAGATCGAGGCTCGTGTAACAAAAAGACAAACTGACACATAAAACATAAAAATATGATAATGGGAGCAGGCGACAAGATGGAGAGCAGTGACATCGAGAGATCTGTGGGAAGGAGAGGGCTTGGGGCGAGGAGACATGGGAAGGGGGTGGGGGAGATAAAAAAACAAAAACACATGGACACTGCTAGGACTTCCAGGAAAGAAGTCGGTATTTCAAAAAAGTGGATCTGGGGTGAATTAATGGGGTAGAAAAGATCAAGGTTTTGGATGGGGGAAGATAAGAGATGGTGGTGAACAGCTGTTTTAAAGACCTGGAGGGAGGAGTGGGATTGAAGAGAGTGAGGGAGTTTGTTCCAGAGGCAGGAGAAAAGAGGAATTAAGGAGTGAAGGTGAGCAGAGAGTCTTGATTTTGGCAGTTTAACCATAAGTGGGTTGCAGGCAGATCTTGTGCGACCTGTAGGAATATTTGGGGGACAGCACAGAAAGAGCTGGGGGAGCAAGGCCGGAGAGGAGTCGGTAGAAGATAGAAATACCACCAACCTGTGAGTGAAAGGTCCTCGGAGTTAGCACTTATGGCTACATTTAACATGTGATCTCGGCTTATGGCTACACTTAACATGTGATATGGGCTTATGGCTAAATTTAACATGTGATCTAGGCTTATGGCTACACTTAACATGTGATATGGGCTTATGGCGACATTTAACATGTGATCTAGGCTTATGGCTACACTTAACATGTGATGTGGGCTTATGGCTAAATTTAACATGTGATCTAGGCTTATGGCTACACTTAACGTGTTCTGGGCTTATGGTGACATTTAACATGTGTTCTGGGATTATGGCTACATTTAACATGTGTTCTAGGCTTGTGGCGACATTTAACATGCGTTCTGGGATTATGGCTACATTTAACATGTGTTCTGGGCTTATGGCTACATTTAACATGTGATCTGGGCTGATGGCTAAATTTAACATGTGTTCTGGGCTTATGGCTAAATTTAACATGTGTTCTGGGCTTGTGGCGACATTTAACATGCGTTCTGGGATTATGGCTACATTTAACATGTGTTCTGGGCTTATGGCTACATTTAACATGTGATCTGGGCTGATGGCTAAATTTAACAGAAGCCATGCCAAGACGAGGCCAAGGCCAAGCCTAACTTTTTTTTTTAGTCCGATAATCTGACGGACTTTGGGAAGTCGATTTCTAATCTGACATTTGTTACTCTCCCCACCATCACTTACAAAAAATTTACATGCAGCTTTATTTAGGCTAACTTGAGTGACAAGACACTTAACGTTTTATGCGAATCAGCCGAATGCTGGTTGGGACAATAATCAATCCGAATTAACTGCACTTTCACTCAAAATCTGGCCTCACCTGGCCTGTGCCTCACCTGGCAAATGTTCCGTATACTGAGAGGACATTGCAAACAGTTGGATGAACTAAATGTATCAATAACTAAACCAAAATAAAGCGACAGATGAGCAAGTATGTTTCAGAAAGCGAGAGTCGTTGTGCAAAAGGGAACGGCAATAATACATGTGATCATGCATGAAATGGCTTTTGTTTTCTCCTCTGCCAATATGGCGGTCATGTTTCCAAGCAAAATCACGTGACTGACGTCACGCCAAACCCTCCAATGATAGGAGTGTGTGTGTGATCACTGATCATCGAGTGAGATATTTAAATAATCCTTCCTTAGCATGTGTGGTTTCCCTATGATATGAGTGTGTGTGTGATCACTGATCACTGATCATCAAGTGAGATATTTAAATAATCCTTCCTTAGCATGTGTGGTTTCCCTATGATATGAGTGTGTGTGTGATCACTGATCATCAAGTGAGATATTTAAATAATCCTTCCTTAGCATGTGTGGTTTCCCTATGATATGAGTGTGTGTGTGATCACTGATCATCAAGTGAGATATTTAAATAATCCTTCCTTACCATGTGTGGTTTCCCTATGATATGAGTGTGTGTGTGATCACTGATCATCAAGTGAGATATTAAAATAATCCTTCCTTAGCATGTGTGGTTTCCCTATGATATGAGTGTGTGTGTGATCACTGATCATCAAGTGAGATATTTAAATAATCCTTCCTTAGCATGTGTGGTTTCCCTATGATATGAGTGTGTGTGTGATCACTGATCATCAAGTGAGATATTTAAATAATCCTTCCTTAGCATGTGTGGTTTCCCTATGATATGAGTGTGTGTGTGATCACTGATTATGGAGTGAGATATTTAAATAATCCTTCTTTACCATGTGTGGTTTCCCTATGATATGAGTGTGTGTGTGATCACTGATCATGGAGTGAGACATTTAAATAATCCTTCCTTACCATGTGTGGTTTCCCTATGATATGAGTGTGTGTGTGATCACTGATTATGGAGTGAGACATTTAAATAATCCTTCTTTACCATGTGTAGTTTCCCTATGATATGAGTGTGTGTGTGATCACTGATTATGGAGTGAGACATTTAAATAATCCTTCCTTACCATGTGTGGTTTCCCTATGATATGAGTGTGTGTGTGATCACTGATCATCAAGTGAGATATTTAAATAATCCTTCCTTAGCATGTGTGGTTTCCCTATGATATGAGTGTGTGTGTGATCACTGATCATGGAGTGAGATATTTAAATAATCCTTCCTTACCATGTGTGGTTTCCCTATGATATGAGTGTGTGTGTGATCACTGATTATGGAGTGAGATATTTAAATAATCCTTCCTTAGCATGTGTGGTTTCCCTATGATATGAGTGTGTGTGTGATCACTGATTATGGAGTGAGATATTTAAATAATCCTTCCTTCGCATGTGTGGTTTCCCTATGATATGAGTACATGTGTGATCACTGATCATCAAGTGAGATATTTAAATAATCCTTCCTTAGCATGTGTAGTTTCCCTATGATATGAGTGTGTGTGTGATCACTGATCATCAAGTGAGATATTTAAATAATCCTTCCTTCGCATGTGTGGTTTCCCTATGATATGAGTGTGTGTGTGATCACTGATCATCAAGTGAGATATTTAAATAATCCTTCCTTAGCATGTGTAGTTTACCTATGATATGAGTGTGTGTGTGATCACTGATCATCAAGTGAGATATTTAAATAATCCTTCCTTAGCATGTGTGGTTTCCCTATGATATGAGTGTGTGTGTGATCACTGATTATGGAGTGAGATATTTAAATAATCCTTCCTTACCATGTGTAGTTTCCCTATGATATGAGTGTGTGTGTGATCACTGATTATGGAGTGAGATATTTAAATAATCCTTCCTTAGCATGTGTGGTTTCCCTATGATATGAGTGTGTGTGTGATCACTGATCATCAAGTGAGATATTTAAATAATCCTTCCTTAGCATGTGTGGTTTCCCTATGATATGAGTGTGTGTGTGATCACTGATTATGGAGTGAGATATTTAAATAATCCTTCCTTAGCATGTGTGGTTTCCCTATGATATGAGTGTGTGTGTGATCACTGATCATCGAGTGAGATATTTAAATAATCCTTCCTTAGCATGTGTGGTTTCCCTATGATATGAGTGTGTGTGTGATCACTGATCATCAAGTGAGATATTTAAATAATCCTTCTTTACCATGTGTAGTTTCCCTATGATATGAGTGTGTGTGTGATCACTGATCATCAAGTGAGATATTTAAATAATCCTTCCTTAGCATGTGTAGTTTCCCTATGATATGAGTGTGTGTGTGATCACTGATCATCAAGTGAGATATTTAAATAATCCTTCTTTACCATGTGTAGTTTCCCTATGATATGAGTGTGTGTGTGATCACTGATCATCGAGTGAGATATTTAAATAATCCTTCCTTAGCATGTGTGGTTTCCCTATGATATGAGTGTGTGTGTGATCACTGATGATCGAGTGAGATATTTAAATAATCCTTCCTTACCATGTGTAGTTTCCCTATGATATGAGTGTGTGTGTGATCACTGATTATGGAGTGAGATATTTAAATAATCCTTCCTTAGCATGTGTGGTTTCCCTATGATATGAGTGTGTGTGTGATCACTGATCATCGAGTGAGATATTTAAATAATCCTTCCTTAGCATGTGTGGTTTCCCTATGATATGAGTGTGTGTGTGATCACTGATGATCGAGTGAGATATTTAAATAATCCTTCTTTACCATGTGTAGTTTACCTATGATATGAGTGTGTGTGTGATCACTGATTATGGAGTGAGATATTTAAATAATCCTTCTTTACCATGTGTAGTTTACCTATGATATGAGTGTGTGTGTGATCACTGATCATCAAGTGAGATATTTAAATAATCCTTCTTTACCATGTGTAGTTTCCCTATGATATGAGTGTGTGTGTGATCACTGATTATGGAGTGAGATATTTAAATAATCCTTCCTTACCATGTGTAGTTTACCTATGATATGAGTGTGTGTGTGATCACTGATTATGGAGTGAGATATTTAAATAATCCTTCTTTACCATGTGTAGTTTCCCTATGATATGAGTGTGTGTGTGATCACTGATTATGGAGTGAGATATTTAAATAATCCTTCTTTACCATGTGTGGTTTCCCTATGATATGAGTGTGTGTGTGATCACTGATTATGGAGTGAGATATTTAAATAATCCTTCTTTACCATGTGTGGTTTCCCTATGATATGAGTGTGTGTGTGATCACTGATCATGGAGTGAGATATTTAAATAATCCTTCTTTACCATGTGTAGTTTCCCTATGATATGAGTGTGTGTGTGATCACTGATTATGGAGTGAGATATTTAAATAATCCTTCTTTACCATGTGTGGTTTCCCTATGATATGAGTGTGTGTGTGATCACTGATCATCAAGTGAGATATTTAAATAATCCTTCTTTACCATGTGTGGTTTCCCTATGATATGAGTGTGTGTGTGATCACTGATCATCAAGTGAGATATTTAAATAATCCTTCCTTAGCATGTGTAGTTTACCTATGATATGAGTGTGTGTGTGATCACTGATCATGGAGTGAGATATTTAAATAATCCTTCTTTACCATGTGTAGTTTCCCTATGATATGAGTGTGTGTGTGATCACTGATTATGGAGTGAGATATTTAAATAATCCTTCTTTACCATGTGTGGTTTCCCTATGATATGAGTGTGTGTGTGATCACTGATCATCAAGTGAGATATTTAAATAATCCTTCTTTACCATGTGTAGTTTCCCTATGATATGAGTGTGTGTGTGATCACTGATTATGGAGTGAGATATTTAAATAATCCTTCCTTACCATGTGTAGTTTACCTATGATATGAGTGTGTGTGTGATCACTGATTATGGAGTGAGACATTTAAATAATCCTTCCTTAGCATGTGTGGTTTCCCTATGATATGAGTGTGTGTGTGATCACTGATTATGGAGTGAGATATTTAAATAATCCTTCTTTACCATGTGTAGTTTCCCTATGATATGAGTGTGTGTGTGATCACTGATTATGGAGTGAGATATTTAAATAATCCTTCTTTACCATGTGTAGTTTCCCTATGATATGAGTGTGTGTGTGATCACTGATCATCAAGTGAGATATTTAAATAATCCTTCTTTACCATGTGTGGTTTCCCTATGATATGAGTGTGTGTGTGATCACTGATTATGGAGTGAGATATTTAAATAATCCTTCCTTAGCATGTGTGGTTTCCCTATGATATGAGTGTGTGTGTGATCACTGATCACTGATCATCAAGTGAGATATTTAAATAATCCTTCTTTACCATGTGTGGTTTCCCTATGATATGAGTGTGTGTGTGATCACTGATCATCGAGTGAGATATTTAAATAATCCTTCTTTACCATGTGTGGTTTCCCTATGATATGAGTGTGTGTGTGATCACTGATTATGGAGTGAGATATTTAAATAATCCTTCCTTAGCATGTGTGGTTTCCCTATGATATGAGTGTGTGTGTGATCACTGATCACTGATCATCGAGTGAGATATTTAAATAATCCTTCCTTAGCATGTGTGGTTTCCCTATGATATGAGTGTGTGTGTGATCACTGATCATCGAGTGAGATATTTAAATAATCCTTCCTTAGCATGTGTGGTTTCCCTATGATATGAGTGTGTGTGTGATCACTGATCACTGATCATCAAGTGAGATATTTAAATAATCCTTCCTTAGCATGTGTGGTTTCCCTATGATATGAGTGTGTGTGTGATCACTGATCATCAAGTGAGATATTTAAATAATCCTTCCTTAGCATGTGTGGTTTCCCTATGATATGAGTGTGTGTGTGATCACTGATCATCAAGTGAGATATTTAAATAATCCTTCTTTACCATGTGTGGTTTCCCTATGATATGAGTGTGTGTGTGATCACTGATCATCAAGTGAGATATTTAAATAATCCTTCCTTAGCATGTGTAGTTTACCTATGATATGAGTGTGTGTGTGATCACTGATCATCAAGTGAGATATTTAAATAATCCTTCCTTAGCATGTGTAGTTTACCTATGATATGAGTGTGTGTGTGATCACTGATCATCAAGTGAGATATTTAAATAATCCTTCTTTACCATGTGTGGTTTCCCTATGATATGAGTGTGTGTGTGATCACTGATCACTGATCATCAAGTGAGATATTTAAATAATCCTTCCTTAGCATGTGTGGTTTCCCTATGATATGAGTGTGTGTGTGATCACTGATCATCAAGTGAGATATTTAAATAATCCTTCCTTAGCATGTGTGGTTTCCCTATGATATGAGTGTGTGTGTGATCACTGATTATGGAGTGAGATATTTAAATACTCCTTCTTTACCATGTGTAGTTTACCTATGATATGAGTGTGTGTGTGATCACTGATCATCAAGTGAGATATTTAAATAATCCTTCCTTAGCATGTGTGGTTTCCCTATGATATGAGTGTGTGTGTGATCACTGATCATCAAGTGAGATATTTAAATAATCCTTCCTTAGCATGTGTGGTTTCCCTATGATATGAGTGTGTGTGTGATCACTGATCATCAAGTGAGATATTTAAATAATCCTTCTTTACCATGTGTGGTTTCCCTATGATATGAGTGTGTGTGTGATCACTGATTATGGAGTGAGATATTTAAATAATCCTTCTTTACCATGTGTAGTTTACCTATGATATGAGTGTGTGTGTGATCACTGATCATCGAGTGAGACATTTAAATAATTTAATGAGCGATGATCATGCAGGGTTGCGTTTGGGTGATGATATCTCGTGATCTTCCCGCAGGAGCTTGGGGACCAGAATAAGTTTGCTGACATGGAGGAAGTTCATCTTCTTCCTGGAGAGGAAATCACCGCCATCGGTGAGATTGCATTTATCCGCTCTTTCATGCTCTCGACTCTCTCCACATGTTTTACACTCTCTGCCATCTTCATCATCCTCCTCCATATTTCTCACCTGCATTTCTTTGCTGCAGCTGTTAATCAAAACAAACGAACAATGTTCTTTGGATAACACAACAAGGCATTACCTGGACTTTATTTGAAGAACCTTTATTTTATTTTTCAAATCATAACATTGAAATCTCAAAATGCAAAGCCTGTCCACATCCGCTTTGAACCCGAACTGACCTTGACGAAAACAACAGATTTTTTTTAATGTACATTTATTAATCGATGTTCCTCATATTCTCATCATGGAGGTTTGTTGACGATTTGACGACATAACCTCATTTGGTAAATGGGGAAACAGAAACAATTCCAAAATCCGGTCGTCTCGTGCTGATGCGTGGCAGACAGGCCGATGAGGCCGATGAGGCCGATGAGGCCGATGTCTATTCACTGTGACTTTGCTCTCTGACATTTTGACCCGATTGTTAATTATTTTTCTCCATATTCTTATAATAACGGTTTGTTGAAAAGTTCATGACATAAACTCATGAAAATGGTAAAAGGGTTATGCCCTGGACACAAACACATACACGTGTACGTACACACACACACACGTGTACATACACACGCACACACACACACACACACACACACATACACAATTGTACGTACACACACAAACACCTGTACATACACACATACGTGTACGTAAACACACACACACACACACATGTACGTATACACACACATGTACGTATACACACACATGTACGTATACACACACATGTACGTATACACACACATGTACGTACACACACACACACACACACACACACACACACACACACACACACACGTGTACATACACACGCACACACACACACACACACACACACACATACACAATTGTACGTACACACACAAACACCTGTACATACACACATACGTGTACGTAAACACACACACACATGTACGTATACACACACATGTACGTATACACACATGTACGTATACACACACATGTACGTATACACACACATGTACGTATACACACACACATGTACGTACACACACACACACACACACACACACACACACACACACACACACATACACACACACACACACACGTACACGTACACACACACACACACACACACACACACACGTACACGTACACACACACACACACACACACACACACACACGTACACACACACACGCACACACACACACACACACACACACACACACACACTTATGTGTGTACACACACACTTATGTATGTACACACACACTTATGTATGTACACACACTCTTATGTATGTACACACACACACACCCACTTATGTACGTACACACACACTTGTGAATGTACACACACTCTTAAGTATGTACACACACACTTATGTACGTGCACATGCACTCATGTATGTACACACACACACACACACACACACGTGTGTGTATGTGTACATGTGTGTACATGTATCATCTCTCTCGTTAATATTTTGGAAAACCCTCTCTTCCCTTTTGCACACAACTCCACATTGCGGCATACATGTACTCCATCCCTCTGGTAGGCAATGTCTGTATCTGTCCCTCGCTCTCTCTTCCCGCTCCCCTCTCCCCCCCCCCCCCTCCCCATCTTTTACTCTCCTTCTCTTTCCCTTGCTCTTCCTCCCTCTCCCTCTCTCTTTCCTATTTGGTTATCCCCTTGCCGGTTGTGCCTCTTTACTGCCCCGTTACCCCATTGTTAAGTTGACCTTGTTCTTCCATGAGTGTCACTCTTGTAGAGTACAAAAGGTAACCTTGTTCTCCCATGAGCCTCACTCTTGTAGAGTGCAAAAGGTAACCTTGTTCTTCCATAAGCCTCTCATGTAGCATGGAAAAGGTAACCATGTTTTCCCATGAGCATCACTCTTGTAGAGTGCAAAAGGTAACCTTGTTCTTCCATAAGCCTCTCATGTAGCATGGAAAAGGTAACCATGTTTTTCCATGAGCCTCACTCTTGTAGAGTACAAACGGTAACCTTCTTCTTCCATGAGCATCACTCTTGTAGAGTGCAAAAGGTAACCTTGTTCTTCCAAAGGTGTCACTCTTGTAGAGTGCAAAAGGTAACCATGTTCTTCCAATGGCGTCACTCTTGTAGAGTGCAAAAGGTAACCTCGTTTTTCCATGAGCCTCTCTTGTAGAGTGCAAAAGGTAACCTCGTTTTTCCATGAGCCTCACTTGTAGAGTGCAAAAGGTAACCTCGTTTTTCCATGAGCCTCACTCTTGTAGAGTGCAAAAGGTAACCTCGTTTTTCCATGAGCCTCACACTTGTAGAGTGCAAAAGGTAACCTCGTTTTTCCATGAGCCTCACTCTTGTAGAGTGCAAAAGGTAACCTCGTTTTTCCATGAGCCTCACTTGTAGAGTGGAAAAGGTAACCTCGTTTTTCCATGAGCCTCACTCTTGTAGAGTGCAAAAGGTAACCTCGTTTTTCCATGAGCCTCACTCTTGTAGAGTGCAAAAGGTAACCTCGTTTTTCCATGAGCCTCACTCTTGTAGAGTGCAAAAGGTAACCTCGTTTTTCCATGAGCCTCACTCTTGTAGAGTGCAAAAGGTAACCTCGTTTTTCCATGAGCCTCACTTGTAGAGTGGAAAAGGTACTCCTTTCAACACGATCTGGGTAGCCTTGATTTGTGTTAAATTGTGGGGCCTTTCAGTTGGTATAAGTTTTATATTTGATTCTATATTCTCTACCGGTGTTGGGGAAGTTACTTTGTAAAGTCACGAGTTAAGGATAGAAACTACTCCAGCAGTTAGCTACTTTTAAAGTTGCTTTGAAAATGCATCATCAAACTTGATTGGGTTTATGTAAAACTTATGATGGATCAATCATCTGTGGAGGGCAAAAGGTGAAATTGTGTTTACCTTTTCTTGAGAAACCGAATTGGAGTATCACAAAGTTCACACAATGAAAGGAAAGGTAACATGTGACATCACTATGCTTCTGGGTAATGTAGACTTTCAATTAAACTGTAACGTTATGTAACCTCTATGTATATTGTATGTTTGGATGTGTAAATGTTCATGGCGGTTTGGATGTGTAAATGTCCATGTCGGTTCGGATGTGTAAATGTTCATGTCGTTTCGGATGTGTAAATGTTCATGTCGGTTCGAATGTGTAAATGTTCATGTCGGTTCGGGTGTGTAAATGTTCATGTCGTTTCGGATGTGTAAATGTTCATGTCGGTTCGGATGTGTAAATGTTCATGTCGGTTTGAATGTGTAAATGTTCATGTCGGTTCGGATGTGTAAATGTTCATGTCGGTTCGGATGTGTAAATGTTCATGTCGGTTCGGATGTGTAAATGTCCATGTCGGTTCGGATGTGTAAATGTCCATGTCGGTTTGGATGTGTAAATGTTCATGTCGGTTCGAATGTGTAAATGTTCATGTCGGTTTGGATGTGTAAATGTCCATGTCGGTTCGGATGTGTAAATGTTCATGTCGGTTCGGATGTGTAAATGTTCATGTCGTTTCGGATGTGTAAATGTTCATGTCGGTTCGAATGTGTAAATGTTCATGTCGGTTCGGATGTGTAAATGCCCATGTCGGTTCGGATGTGTAAATGTTCATGTCGGTTCGGATGTGTAAATGTCCATGTCGATTCGGATGTGTAAATGTCCATGTCGGTTCGGATGTGTAAATGTTCATGTCGGTTCGGATGTGTAAATGTTCATGTTGTTTCGGATGTGTAAATGTTCATGTCGGTTCGGATGTGTAAATGTTCATGTCGGTTCGGATGTGTAAATGTTCATGTCGGTTCGGATGTGTAAATGTCCATGTCGGTTCGGATGTGTAAATGTCCATGTCGGTTCGGATGTGTAAATGTTCATGTCGGTTCGGATGTGTAAATGTTCATGTTGTTTCGGATGTGTAAATGTTCATGTCGGTTCGGATGTGTAAATGTCCATGTCGGTTCGGATGTGTAAATGTCCATGTCGGTTTGGATGTGTAAATGTTCCTGTTGGTTCGGATGTGTAAATGTTCATGTCGGTTCGGATGTGTAAATGTCCATGTCGGTTCGGATGTGTAAATGTTCATGTCGGTTCGGATGTGTAAATGTTCATGTCGGTTCGGATGTGTAAATGTCCATGTCGGTTCGGATGTGTAAATGTCCATGTCGGTTCGGATGTGTAAATGTTCATGTCGGTTCGGATGTGTAAATGTTCATGTCGGTTCGGATGTATAAATGCCCATGTCGGTTCGGATGTGTAAATGCCCATGTCGGTTCGGATGTGTAAATGCCCATGTCGGTTCGGATGTGCAAATGTCCATGTCGGTTCGGATGTGTAAATGTTCATGTCGGTTCGGATGTGTAAATGTTCATGTCGGTTCGGATGTGTAAATGTGTGAGGAGACCTAAATGAACATGTGGGAAGGAGTATGGATGGTTTTGAGGGAGTTCATGGGGGTTACTGATATGGTGTGAGAAATGGAGAAGGTGAAAGGATTTTGGAGTTTGCTGATGGAGCTGATTTGTGGATTTGTAATACTCAGTTCCAGAAAGAGGATAATAAGCTTGTTACATACACGTCAGGTGGGTCGACGACAACCGTTGACTACCTGATGGTGCGTAGGCGAGATAGGGGGCACCTCCGGGACACAAAGGTGATCCCGGGGGAGGAGGCTGTTTCACAGCACCACTTGGTTGTCTGCGACATAAGGGTGAAAGGTGCGAGGAGAGCTCGGCGGGTGAAGTACCAACCGAGAATGAAGGTGTGGAGGTTGAAAGAGGTGACAGTAAGGGAGGCATTAAAAGAGAGGCTGAGTAGGGTAGAGGATGATGTGGTTGAGCTTGAAAGTGGTTGGATGTCAATGAAAGCTAGTCTGTTGGGAGCCGTTGGTGAGGTATGTGGATGGATAAAAGGACCACCGAGGCACTCGGAAACATGGTGGTGGGATGATGAAGTTGGAAAGAGGATTGACGAGAAGAGGAAGAAGTTCAAGGAGTGGCAGAAGGCGAAGGGTACGGGAGCAGAAACAGCAGAGCATGAAAGTTATAAGGCAGCCAAGAAGGCTGCAAAGAAAGAGGTAGCAAAGGCGCAGGAGGCATGCAGGAAAATGTTCGGAGAACGCTTGAATTCGGAAGAGGGTCAGAGAACAGTATTCAGGATTGCAAAGCAGATAGCGAAAGAGAGGTGTGATGTGATGAGGGTGAGTTGCTTGAAGGATGAAGTGGGACAAATCGTTGTCGACCCAGATGGAATTAAAGGAAGATGGAAAAGATATATGGAAATGCTGTTGAATACAGAGAATGAATGGGATGGCAACATAGAGAGTTACCCAGTTTTAGGACCGGCAGAGAAGATAACTGAGAAGGAAGTTGAGGAAGCGATAAAAGCAATGAAGAGTAGAAAAGCGGGATGGCCGACGGGAGTTGTGGGAGATATGTTGAAGGCAGCAGGAAGTTGGGGTGTGAAGAGAATGACAGAGATCTGTAATCTGGCGGTGAAAGAAGGCCGCATTCCAGTGGATTGGGAACTGAGTACCCTCGTCCCTCTATACAAGGGGAAAGGTGACCCTCTGGAGTGTGGCTCGTACCGAGCGATAAAGTTATTGGAGCATGGAATGAAGGTATTGGAAAGGGTGTTGGAGAGGCGGATAAGGAAGAAAGTGAAGATCGACGAAATGCAGTTTGGATTTATGCCAGGAAGAGGAACGACAGACGCGCTTTTTATTGTGAGGCAGTTGCAGGAGAAGTACATGGAGAAGAGGAAGAAGTTGTTTTTTGGGTTTGTTGGTCTGGAGAAAGCATTCGATAGGGTTCCACGCAAAGTATTGACATGGGCAATGAGGAAGTTAGGAGTGGAGGAATGGTTGATCAGAGTAGTGATGGCAATGTACAAAAGAGCGCGCACAGCTGTAAGGACGAAGGACGGGAACAGTGGTGAGTTTGAGGTGAAGGTGGGAGTGCATCAGGGGTCGGTACTAAGTCCACTACTATTTGTAGCTGTGATGGAGGTGCTGGCTCAGAACGTAAAGGAGGGTTTACCGTGGGAGTTATTGTACGCAGATGATCTGGTGTTGATTGCGGAAAGTATGGATGGACTGAAGGAAAAGATGAACAAGTGGAAGGAATGTATGGAGACAAAAGGTCTGAAGGTGAATATCGGAAAGACGAAGGTGATGGCAAGTGGTAAAGCATGTGGTGAGGTGGAAAGAACTGGGAAGTGGCCCTGTGCTGTGTGCAGGAAGGGTGTCGGAGTGAACTCCATTCAATGTACAATGTGCGCTGAGTGGGTTCATCAAAAATGTAGTGGTCTGAGAGGGTCATTAACCAGTGTGGCAGCTACATTCAAATGTAAGGTGTGCACAGAGGGAGCTGCAGATGGAGGAAATGTTGAGTTGGATCTTGGAGATGGCATGAAGCTGGAAGGTGTGAAAACATTTTGCTACCTCGGAGACATGCTGAATGGAGAAGGTGGATCAGACTCGGCAACGGTTGCTGGAGTGAGATGTGCACGGAAGAAGTTTCGGGAACTGAGTGGCGTGCTGATGAGGAGGGGAGTGTTCGTTGAAGCTGAAGGGAAAGGTGTATGCTGCATGTGTGAGAAGTGTTATGATTTATGGGAGCGAGACATGGGTAATGAACGTAGAGCAGCAACAAAGGTTGGAAAGGGTGGAAATGCAAATGGTTCGATGGATGTGCGGAGTATCGTTGAGAGAGAGGAAGACAAATGATGAATTGCGAAAAATGATGGGAATAGAGCCTGTGATTGATGTTGTGAAGAGGAACAGGTTGAGATGGTTTCGTCATGTGTTGAGGAAAGATGAAAGTGACTGGTTGAGAAGAGTGATGGAAATGAATGTAGAAGGAAGTAGAGGACGGGGAAGACCGAGAAAGACTTGGCTAAAGGTGGTGGAAGAAGAAATGTGGGCAAGGGGGTTAACAAGGAGAGATGCAGAAAATAGGGCAAGATGGAGAAGATTGTCATGGGGACCGCAAGGCTAACCCCCCTCTAGCAGGGAAAATGGCCTTAAAATGCATGTTGTTGTTTTTGTTGTTGGTTCAGATGTGTAAATGTCCATGTCGGTTCGGATGTGTAAATGTCCATGTCGGTTTGGATGTGTAAATGTTCCTGTTGGTTCGGATGTGTAAATGTTCATGTCGGTTCGGATGTGTAAATGTCCATGTCGGTTCGGATGTGTAAATGTCCATGTCGGTTCGGATGTGTAAATGTCCATGTCGGTTCGAATGTGTAAATGTCCATGTCGGTTCGGATGTGTAAATGTCCATGTCGGTTCGGATGTGTAAATGTCCATGTCGGTTTGGATGTGTAAATGTTCATGTTGGTTCGGATGTGTAAATGTATGGTTCGGAGCCTTCGTGAATGAAACCTCGTTGAGCGTACTCTTTTTCTCTCGACGTTCTGCCGACAGAGAAAGAAGTGACCTACCTGTGTCCGGTGGCAGGAGCTGTGAGAGGACCTTTAACGATCACAAACTACAAACTCTTCTTTAAAAGCCACGATGTAAGCGTTCTGCTTTGTTTGAGAGTTGTGGAGAGAAAAATTGCATTTATTTAATGGTGTTTCTACACCCACAGTGGTGTTTGTAATGGCAAACATGGATTTGTCCCCCCATTGGAGGAAGACCCTCTCGTGAGCAGGCCGTTCGTGCTCCTATGGTTGGCAGCAATTGCCCCGGAAGCATTGACGGAAAGAGAGTGGCATTCATATGTGTGGGAAAATTGCATGCTTGGGAAAATTGCATGCCCAGATAGCTCAGATGGCAGAGCACTGGTACAGTTCACCAGAGGACCTGGGTTCGATTCCTGGTCTGGGCATGTAATTTTCCCACATATATAAATAATTAGTTATAATCCTGTTCATTTATTTATTTACATTTTATAAAAACACAATAAAATTAACGGTGCTCATAATGAAAAAACAAAAAAGGCTTATCCTTGGCTTTTCCCTCGCAGGAGTCATAATCCACCATTTGTTTCCGCCTGCTCAAAAATGCCTTGCCTTGGAACCACGATGTACTCTCATGGACTAATTAAAGCATATAATGCAAATTTAACTTCAGATTTGAGGATTGGAGCATGTGGACTATTAGTGTCGAAATCTGGAGTGGAATCTAAAAATTATAAGAATAACATTGAAGCGTATTTACTTATTTACTTTAAGCAAACAAGGCTGTGATCCTTCCTTCTCCATGTTTACACAAGAAAATGTGAAATTGCCAGAGCATTAAACGTTACTTTTTCTACTGTTTGGAGAATTATATTGAGTGAAGAAAAGATTAGCAATGTGCTGAAAGTACAACTTCTTTGAGTGTAGCAAAAATAATTAACCAGCAGGATCGCCACTCAATGTTTTGTGTTGGTCCCGCTCAGTGTTTTGTATTGGTCTGAGCCCAATGTTTTGTGTAAGTCTCTATCTCTTTGCTGATGACTCCACTCTCTGCCGCTCCATATCTCAACCTTCAGATCAGCAGGCAACAGCCTCCTCACTCTCTGCAGACCTGGACAAAATCACAAACTGGCCAAACAAGTGGAACATGTCTTTCAATCCTGAAAAATCTCACACTCTCACTTTGTCTCTCCGAAAAGACCGTTTAGACAACCCTCCAATATACTGTTGCGGATTCGGAGTACGGCACTCCCGTTACCAAGGGGGGGTTCATCCCCTTGTCTTTTAAGCTGGCCGTCTCCGATCCTGGAAACTATAACGCTCCTTTGCGGGGTTGAGATTGGCCAGGGTGATTGGTCAAGATGGACTCCCAAATACCCTGCTTTACCAATCTCTCCGCAAAGCAGGGAGATAATTTTTGCTCGAACCACGGACAGATGGAAATTGCCGAGCGGTTTAGCAATCCGCAATTCGAGCCGTTAGCAAATCGGCGATTCAAGACTAACCCGATTCTGAGCGGTTCTAATCGTGCCACAGGTACTCAATGGGGAAATCACGAAAGCGATCGGATGGAGAGGAAACCAGAGTAGGAAGAACAAATATGATTTATTAATTACACTAAAAGAGGAAACGAAAGAAGGGCATGTACAATAAGAAGAAGAAGCAGCAGACACAGGGCAATCTTATACACTCTTAATTAACACGCCCAGGACAATACAGACAGACTCACACGAAAGGGGAATAGCAGGAAGGAGGAGAAGGTCCAGGCAGATGGCAGGGGAGGAAGGTCCGGGCCGATGGTTCAGTCGTTGAGGTCCGGCTCCAGGTTCACGCTCCACTCCGGTCCACGCTTTGGTTCGCGGCGAAACCCGGCAGGCAATGCGGTTAGTATTGCCGCGGTAGCGGACCGACTCTCTCACCGTCTCTTGCTCCCGTCTCCCCGTCTCATCTCTTGGTGTTCGACTCTTCAAGTAGTCCCACGCGAACGCTTTTATTACACGCTCGCGTATCAAGCCGCATGCCTTTTTGGTCCGCCTACCGGTGAACACGCCTCGGCCCTGATTGGTCGCGAGGGTTCACCAGCTCCTCCCTTCGTGACATGTTGATGGGGCCACGCCTTCGTTCCTGGCACTCCTCCCCCTTCTTCTCCAACTCGGCCGCGTGATCAATGGCGTTTGGAGCGAGCGCTGCGGCTGACAGAGACGCACAATATAATTTGGAGGGAGGCTACGCCGCAAAATGAATATGGTTTGAAAAGGGGCCTAGGTTATTTTATTAATGCAACGCAGAGTCAAACTATTGGAAACAGAGCCTTACCTGAAACACATAACTAACGAAGAAGGTCCTATGGTGTCCGACGTCAATAACTGAAGTCAATAACTGAAGAAGGTCCTATGGTGTCCTACATGTTGCAAAATGGACTAGCTAGGGTGCGACTTTTGACCTTTGGAAGATGGGGATATTTTCAGGGAATTATTTACAAGGCTTATTATTTTACAAAGTGAAGGTTCTAAAAACCGTAACAATACTTTCTGAACAATACTCTTGAAGAAGTTCTGTCACTCAAGCTTTTGGGTCTCACAATCTGCCATGATCTTTCTTGGGAAAACATATATACTAAGATGTCAAGACACTTTTTGAATAAGTAAAGATGTAAGTAAAGATGAATGTTGGGAAGACGTTGACTCGTCCATTAACTTTTGGTGCGCATCAATTGCATGATGAGGCGAATATGTAATGGGCATAAGTTAATGTTTATCGACACACTTTGTATGATTTACCTCTCATATTCATTTTGATGTTTGCATCCTTGACAGTTGCCCCCTGTCATCCTTGGCGTGCCCCTGTGCACCATCAGCCGTATAGATAAAGCACCTGGGGGGCGACTGGATGGAACATGCCGGCTCGATATCACGTGTAAGGTACAGAGCATACTCGTGTCACTAGCTAATACCGCCCTCACCCCCCCCCCCCCCCCCCCCAATCTGTTCTTTAAGGGTGTAGTACTGGTGAACAGGTGATTTTTATTTTTTATTTTTTTATAAGCTGAACAGTTTCCTTATAGTCTTATAAACAAGAATCATGCTATTAGAGGTCATAGAAGTACCCCTAATTATTGAAAAATTCAAATTTCAATTCAATTCAATATAATATTTTGCATGAGATTTGTTATAACTTTAATTTGCATCATTCTTTTGGGCTGAAATTTGGACAGGATATTCAGAATATCACTTCCTTTAAAATGATGAAGGCTTTTGTTTATAGGGGTAGCCATTGTGGATTTATTGAAGGACAACCAAGTTTTATCTGGTAATTGGCATAATTAGCTAATTAGTGAACATTTGACATAATTTCACAAAATCCTCTCATCAGGTAGTAGAGTAACATGTATAATACATGTACCAAGTTTTGTGTGAAAAGAATGATAGGTGACATCGAAGATAGAAGTAGAAATGTGTTCTTTGTTTTTCCTTGTTTTTTATTGACGGTCTAATTTATGCAAATTATATGCATGTAATATGACAAAGAAGCGTTGAAACTGGTCTGAGTTAAAGCCAAGATTATATCTTTCAAGAAAAACTGAAAATTAGATATTAACTTGACTTTGTTTTTGTGTAAAGGCCTCTCAAAGGTACCTATGTAGTTTTCTCAATTTTTCACCAGTACTACACCTTTAACTCTTGTGTGTGTTACACCAATAATCTTCTCATTGGTCAAGGTTTGGAGCTCAAACCAATCAGGATTCCATTGTTAGTGCAGTTCATTACCTCCGCCACCGAAGGTTGATGGAGGTTATGTGTCTGTTTGTCTGCTTGTGAACGGATATCTCAAAAGTTATATATTTGGACTAAACTTGGTGGACAGGTTGTGTGTGTAAACAAGGCCGATATTAGATTTTGGTGAAGACCCGGATCCGGATTTGGATTGGAGAATTTTTAAAGTGATTCTTCACCTTTGAGTGATAGGGCTAAAACTGATATCTAGCATGTTATCTCAAAAAGGTTGTGGACGGATTCAGACTAAACTTGGTGGACAGGTTGGGTGTGTAAACAAGGCCGAAATTATTAGATTTTGTTACGATCAGGATCTGGATCTGGATCTGGATAAGATAATTTTTAAAGTGATTCTTCACCATTGAGTGATAGGGCAAAAACAATATATAGCATGATATCTCAAAAGGGTTGTATACAGATTCAGACTAAACTTGGCGGATGAGTTGGTTAGGCAACAAGAACAAGCCGAGTCTACACTACATGGCCAAAAGTATGCGGACACCCCTTCTAATTCGTGGATTCAGCTGTTTCAGCCACACCCATTGCTGACAGGTATATATAATGAAGCACACAACCACGCAATCTCCATAGACAAACATTAGCGGTAGAATGAGCCGTACTGAAGAGCTCAGTGACTTTGAACGTGTCATCGTCATAGGATGCCACCTTTCTAACAAGTCAGTTCATCAAATTTCTGCCTTGCTAGAGCTGCCCCGGTCAACTGCAAGTGCTGTTATTGTGAAGTGGAAACGTCTAGGAGCAGCAACACCTCAGCTGCAAATTGGTAGGCCACACAAGCTCACAGAACCGGACCACCGAGTGCTGAAGCTCATAGCGCATAAAAATCGTCTTATCGGTGGCAACACTCACGACCGAGTTCCAAACTGCCTCTGGAAGCAACGTCAGCACAACTTTTTGTCAGGAGCTTCATGAAATGGGTTTCCATGGCCGAGCAGCTGCACACAAGCCTAAGATCACCATTCACAATGCCAAGCGTCGGCTGGAGTGGTGTAAAGCTCGCCGCCGTTGGACTCTGGAGCAGTGGAAATGTGTTCTCTGGAGTGATTAATTATGCTTCACCATCTGGCAATCCGACGGACGAATCTGGGTTTGGCGGATGCCAGAAGAACGCTACCTGCCCGAATGCATAGTGCCAACTGTAAAGTTTGGTGGAGGAGGAATAATGGTCCTTGGCTGTTTTTCATGGTTCCGGCTAGGCCCCTTGGTTCCAGTGAAGGGAAATCTTAACGCTACAGCATACAATGATATTCTAGACAATTGTGTGCTTCCAACTTTGGGGCAACAGTTTGGGGAAGGCCCTTTCCTGTTTCAGCATGACAATGCCCCCATGCACAAAGCGAAGTCGATACAGAAATGGTTTGTCGAGATCGGTGTGGAAGAACTTGACTGGCCTACACAGAGCCCTGACCACAACCCCATTAAACACCTTTGGGATGAATTGGAATGCCGACTGCGAGCCAGGCCTAATCACCCAGCATCAGTGCCCGACCTCATTAATGCTCTTGTGGCTGAATGGAAGCAAATCCCCACAGCAATGTTCCAACATCTAGTGGAAAGCCTTCCCAGAAGAGTGGAGGCTGTTATAGCAGCGAAGGGGGGAACCAACTCCATATTAATGCCCATGATTTTGGAATGACGTGTGATGTTCGGGTGTCCACATACTTTTGGTCATGTAGTGTATGTTGGTTGATGTGCAGATCCAGATCCACCCTATCAGTGGATTTCAAAATTTAAACTGTTGAGGCTGGCACTCGGTAGGTGTGCTCTCTACCGAGTGCCGTTCTAGTTGCTGTTGTATTTCAGTCATTGGTAGAGATATTTTACCCCTTGGGGTTGAGGAGGAATGAGTATGAGGGACAGGGCTTGGTTGTTCAGGAAACAACATGTGAGAATGAGGAAGGTGACATTTTTTGAGTAATATATTCAAAGAGTATTAAACAATGGAAAGAATCAAATAGACTGAAATTCCCTCTTCCTTTCTACCATCAGGACATGCGGAACCTGCAATTTGCTTTCAGTGAAGAAGAAAACGGCTCTTTATTTGCAACTCTATCTTACTACGCATTCCCTCTCTCCAATAATCTGGTAAAGTATTCCATACAGGCCTGTTTGTACCTGTTTCTAAATGGATGAATCCTCTCATTTTGGGCAGTTTGTCCGGTTTTGGTAGTCGTCATCTCATTGTCCCTTTGTCCTTCAAACAGGTTATTCACACATATTGTTTCCTTGTAATATGACAGAGGATGGTGGGTAATATAGGAATTATGTCGTGGAGGGAAACGGACATTCGTGGTATGGGGATTTGTCATGGGATAGTACATGGTAGAGGGGTAGCGGGATGGGTGTGTGTGCCACATGCTACAGACAAACCACTATCAATAAAAATACTGTGAACAAATCCCAGATTCCTATGTGTAAGGAATATTGGTTCCCTTCATGGAAGGTCAGTCACATTGGTCATCCACCGATTTCGCTCTTTATGATACATTTGTGCCATTTTTCTTTTAGCCCCTCTTTGCTTTCAAATTTCGGAGTTTATTCCCAGAAGATGGGTGGAAGGCTCATGATGCAGTTGCTGAATACAGACACATGGTAAGAAGTGATTGCCATCGTCTATGGAGAATCTTAGTTTTAGGAAAGAACGTGCTTATGGTGAAACACAGTTACGTACATGATATGTAACCTGCGGGGGTTCCCCCCTTCATGTTCAGACCCCAGAGTTTGTGCCCTTTCATGTTTAGACCCCAGAGTTTGTGCCCCTTCATGTTTAGACCCCAGAGTTTGTGCCCTTTCATGTTTAGACCCCAGAGTGTGTGCCCCTTCATGTTTAGACCCCAGAGTGTGTGCCCTTTCATGTTTAGACCCCAGAGTGTGTGCCCCTTCATGTTTAGACCCCAGAGTTTGTGCCCCTTCATGTTTAGACCCCAGAGTTTGTGCCCTTTCATGTTTAGACCCCAGAGTTTGTGCCCCTTCATGTTTAGACCCCAGAGTTTGAGCCCCTTCATGTTTAAACCCCAGTGTTTGTGCCCCTTCATGTTTAGACCCCAGAGTTTGTGCCCCTTCATGTTTAGACCTCAGTGTTTGTGCCCCTTCATGTTTAGACCCCAGAGTTTGTGCCCCTTCATGTTTAGACCTCAGTGTTTGTGCCCCTTCATGTTTAGACCCCAGAGTTTGTACCCCTTCATGTTTAGACCCCAGAGTTTGTGCCCCTTCATGTTTGGACCCCAGAGTTTGAGCCCCTTCATGTTTAAACCCCAGTGTTTGTGCCCCCTTCATGTTTAGACCCCAGAGTTTGAGCCCCTTCATGTTTAGACCCCAGTGTTTGTGCCCCTTCATCTTTAGACCCCAGAGTTTGTGCCCCTTCATGTTTAGACCCCAGAGTTTGTGCCCTTTCATGTTTAGACCCCAGAGTGTGTGCCCCTTCATGTTTAGACCCCAGAGTTTGTGCCCTTTCATGTTTAGACCCCAGAGTTTGTGCCCCTTCATGTTTAGACCCCAGAGTTTGAGCCCCTTCATGTTTAAACCCCAGTGTTTGTGCCCCTTCATGTTTAGACCCCAGAGTTTGTGCCCCTTCATGTTTAGACCTCAGTGTTTGTACCCCTTCATGTTTAGATCCCAGAGTTTGTGCCCCTTCATGTTTGGACCCCAGAGTTTGAGCCCCTTCATGTTTAGACCCCAGAGTTTGTGCCCCTTCATGTTTAGACCTCAGAGTTTGAGCCCCTTCATGTTTGGACCCCAGAGTTTGTGCCCTTTCATGTTTAGACCCCAGAGTTTGTGCCCCTTCATGTTTAGACCTCAGTGTTTGTACCCCTTCATGTTTAGACCCCAGAGTTTGTGCCCCTTCATGTTTAGACCCCAGAGTTTGAGCCCCTTCATGTTTAAACCCCAGTGTTTGTGCCCCTTCATGTTTAGACCCCAGAGTTTGTGCCCCTTCATGTTTGGACCCCAGAGTTTGAGCCCCTTCATGTTTAAACCCCAGTGTTTGTGCCCCCTTCATGTTCAGACCCCAGAGTTTGTGCCCCTTCATGTTTAGACCCCAGAGTTTGAGCCCCTTCATGTTTAAACCCCAGTACAGTGTTTGTGCCCCTTCATGTTTAGACCCCAGAGTTTGTGCCTGCCCAATTTTCGATTGTAATAGAAATAGAGTGTTAATCGATATAGTGTAGTGTGCATCACCAGACACAACCCCATGTGTTTTATGTGCATGGATTGTAAAATCTCGTGTTATTACTCCTGTTGAGGGCACGTGTGTATCTTAGTATCTTCATAATGCCCATGTTTAACCATTCGTCCCGAGTGTGACGGTTCAATTTTTGAGGATGAAATGGATATGTACATCATGCAATTATATTGGTAGAAAAAGTGAAAGTGAATGCATAACTCTTATCTTCATTTCTTAGGGACTTCCTAATGAAGGGTGGCGCCTCTCTCGTGTCAACGAAAGATACGAGCTCTGCGATTCCTACCCATCCCTCCTAGTTGTGCCGGCAGCCATCACGGATGAGGAATTGCGCAGGGTGGCCAATTTCAGGGCGCGGAACCGCATCCCGGTTAGACCCTCTTATCGATTGCTGCTCGATACGCTCTCCATCTTTGGTTAAAATAGTACTTGGGTGAATTTGAAATGCATAAACACACATTGTTTTTCTATTTAACTGGGGAACTCTCACTGTGTTTGTGTGTGTGTGTGTGTGTTTGTTTGTTTGTGTGTGTGTGTGTGTGTGTGTGTTTGTTTGTGTGTGTGGTGTGTTGTTGTTGTTGTTTGTGTGTGTGGTGTGTTGTTGTTGTTTGTGTGTGTATGTGTGTGAATTGTTGGTGTTGTTGTTTTTGTGTGTGTGTGTGGTGTGTGTGTGTGTGTGTGTGTGTGTGTGTGTGTGTGTGTGTGTGTGTGTGTGTGTGTGTGTGTGTGTGTGTGTGTGTGTGTGGATTGTTGGTGGTGTTGTTTCTGGTGTGTGTGTGTGTGTTTGTCTTGTATTAAAGATTAGGAACAATCGACACTGTACAATTAAGAGTGTGCAAGCGTGCGTGTGTGTGTGTGTGTGTGTGTGTGTGTGTGTGTGTGTGTGTGTGTGTGTGTGCGTGTGTGCGTGTGAGGTAGAATTGTGGCGAACAGAAATGAAAAAAAACGAGATGTGTGTGTGATGATTGACATTTGTTTTGGTGAGACATCTCTCACTGATTTGTCATTATCTTTTGGTAGAAAATCTACTGCACTGCTGTACAGTATTTACTATATAAAAACATTATCAAAAATATCAAGACATGTATGTATGTATGTATGTATGTATGTATGTATATATATATATATGTATATATATGTATATACTCACACATGTATTGTCATATTGATATTGGTGTAAACGTCTCAACAAAATGAGGTAAAAATGAATATTGAGGTAAAAACAAAATCCTTATTTGAGTCGTCTCCACTCGTACATACAAAACCAGACAGGGGGAGAGATTAAAGAAAATAACAAGAAAATCCCCCTTTGATTTGGCACTCAGCTCTGGTCTCGACGAGTACTTTGGTGGGAATGGTCGCTGAGAGGACCGCGCGTCGAAGCGCCTGAACAATGGTGCCGGTCAATCATGCCAGCACACTGAGCCGTGCAGCAGGCAGCCAAACGTTCCCCCCGCTCAATCCCGGCCCCGTCAGCACAACCCGATCCTTAGCTCCCACGAAGAGCACCGCGGCAAACAACACCCCTGACTCCAACGCTGCAAGGTTTTTCTGGGCTCCGAACAGTTCTCCTCAAACGCACACAAGAAAACGCGACTGCCCGCCATGAAGCCAGCAACAGAAAGCGATGAATTCTGCGACCGCCCGATCCGATCACCAGAACCAGAGAGAGCGGGGGGGGGGGGGGGGGGGGGGGGGACGCACCCTCCTTTCTCCCTTGCTGATGTCACTCTCGACCAATCCTGACGTCCCATTACATCATCCCATCTCCACGACCAATCACCCCCTTCGGGTCGGGGCCTGACGGCCTGCTTGACGCCCAATGACGAAGCCCTGGGTGTGGCCTGCCAGTTACAATCATTCGAGGCGGAGCCTAGCCGTCCTTCGGGAATGTATGTTCGGCTGGGCGGGGTTTACTTTTTGGTGTGTATATATATCTATATATATATATATATATTTTTATATATATATATATATATATATATATATATATATATATATATATATATATATATATATATATATATATATATATGTATTGTTGCGGATCTCAGCATCGGCCTTCCCCTTACGAAGGGGGGATTAGTCCCCTTGTCTTTGACTAGCCGACGGAACCCGGGACCTATGACGTCCTTCCGGACAGCGTTAGATAGGGTGTTAGGACTATGAATTCGCTATTACCTAAGTAATAACGCTGACCGGAAACGAGGAAATAAGCCCCGCCTGAATCACGGGTGTTAGTGGAAACGCCGAGCGGTAGCGACCCGTGACCCGAGCCGTTATCAAGGACTAAACCCGATCCAAGCGGGTTGTAATCGTGCCACGCTTACCCAATGAAGGAAATGACTGAAACGGTCGAATTTGGGAAGAAAAGGAATAACACAATTTATTTACACTTTGTACAATAAGGAAGAAGAATAACAACACACAGTGCAGCCTTATACAGTCTTAACCTATCCCTGGACAAACGGGCCCGTCACACTCAGACACACTCACACGGTGTTTGTAGTTGACCAGGTCGATGGTCCAGGGATGCGTCCAGGCAGCTCGCTCTCCGGTCCCCAACTCGCACCTCGAAGCAGATGAACAGACGGCAGGAGCTCTCCACGTGTCGTTCTTGCGCACGGGATTATCACGGGGTGAACGGCTTTTGCGGTTACACTCGCGGCTCAGCCGCGTACGTAATAAACGGATGGCTCGCAATCGTTCAATTAGCACGAACAATTTTGCTTCGCCCTTCTCAACTCCACTGCAGCCACTCCTTTTGCACGAGTCCTGCTGGCAAGTCCTCATAACCCAACTTCAACACCGCGCATCCCTTTCTCATCTGCCAACTTTTAACCCAACTCAACTGCATGCGAGTCCTCTCCCTCTCATAACAACTCCTCGACGAGTGCCTCTCCCTTCTCATCTCTCAACTGAGGTGGGGGCCTCGCGCACAGGGTTTTATTGCCACGCCCTATCAAGCCATACCCACCGAGCTCTGGTCGGTTGGTTGTTGCCCTTACCGTCACCGCCTTCTGATGCGTTGCTCGTCGCGGCCACACCCGACCTTGCGCTCCTCCCCCTTTTCAGGCCTACCTCGTGGCCACCCGATAGTTTGAGTGAGCAAAAGGCAGCTAACGCTGCTGGCGGCCAAAGCGTAACAAACGAGGTGGATCAGCCGAATGGGGCGCGGGATCGAGTTTGCCCATAGATAGCATTGGTGGAATTGAAGGGCGGCTGCAAAATGAAAAGACCTAAGCTTATTATTTCTTTACACAACGCAGGTATCACTAGTGGAATGGCCTACTCTTACACATACTATGACATAACTAATTCTAATGGGCCAACGTGTTGCTTGTGGACTAACTATGGGGGGCAAACCTTTAACCTTTAATGATGTTATATTTACACTCTCAAAACCGCAACACTGCCCCCCCTTCTTTCGCCAGGCTCGTCCCCGAGCCGAACCCACACAAGTGAGCACGACCGGTTTTGATGCAAGGGTCAGGACTACTTTTTAATTTACGTGTGACACTTAGGTATGGTTTCCCTCTACGTTTAATCTACCACCCTGTGTGCGACAGTTTTACAACACTAAATATGTCCCACCTACTGCGTTGTGTACTAACTAACAGATTCACACCCACGGCTAACCGAATTACGGAAATAATTCTCAAACTATACATAAAGCCGGTGGGGAGCATCTTATTTACAAGACTAATCTTAATTATTTAGAGTTCTACAACCCAGGACCTGTTCTTTTTGTGGGAAAGAATTTTTGAGAGAGAAAGAACACAGAATGCACTGCACCAATACACCATAATAAATGCACCAAAATGCACAATCATGCACAATCATCAAAAATCGCATTTCATAATAAATGTTTGCTGCTTGGCTGCTGGGCTGCTGCATCTTGCGTCTTCCTGCTTCGTCTTTGGTGTGCCATAATTAAACTTGAGATCTTCCTTCCTGACACACCGGAATAAATAAAAATGCACAACCATGTCCGTTTTTTATTTATGAGCAGGGCCATCTTATGGTCCATCTGCGTGACTTTGATGCCACTTAAAACCAGTGGTCCTCAGGGCAAGGTAATGCTTGCAGCAATTGTCTGCCCCAGCAAAAGGTGCCAGGCCACAGAACGTGTGGTCCATAGGTGTACTGGTGCAGCACGAGGTAGCAGAGTGCAGCTGCACAGGTGGAGCAAAGTGCAGCCGCACAGCTCATGGTTCCTACATACTCCCCTCAACAAAAATATGGGTCCATGGGTGGGGAGGAAAGACAAAGCAGAGTGTTTAGCGGAGGAAAGGGCGCAAAGGTACACATCAATACGAGGCAATGCAACATGAGGGGCGCGGGAGAGCGAGCAGAGAAAGCTCGTCCCTAGCCGTACGTAACCCCCCCCCCCCCCCATGTCAGCCTACACTACCCTTGCCCCTCCCCGTATTTACAATTTCCAAATTCGTCGCTATGTCTTGTCTCCCTATATCCCCCTCTACGACAAATTCGTCATCCAATCCCTCCCAAGAAGGAAGAGATGGAATATCACACAATGTCAAACTCACGTCGAGATGCGTTTTACATTCCAAATCATCTGCAAAATCTGGTGTGGAGTCCTGTCACCTTGGTGAGTGGATGCGGATGGTGCGAAGAGATTTATCATCCTAACTATACTCTAATTGACATTAACTCATTTAAACTACCCGGGGTCATGCCCTGCCACTTGGCATCTTTAAACTATGTGGTTCTAAAAACCAATTCCCATTGACCCACCCTGTGGTGCTCTTCCAATTTTGGGTTCTCACTCCCCCAATTTTCCTCGCTGTGCCTTCGCACAATTTCGGGGCTGGGTTGTGTGGCTCCACCAGCAGGTCTACCTACCTGCGCACCTCCGCCACTGAAGTCGCCACCCGAGCTTACCATGCTCCTTACAACTACCCTAACTTGGGGAAGGCCCCTCCTGGCTCTCTCACGCCTCTGATGCCCTCTCTGGCATTGGGGCTACCCGGGTCCTCTCCTAGGATCCTCGGGCCCCACTGAACACTACACTGAACTCTACCTGGCTCCCGGAGCCTACGTGCGGCCTCACCTGGCCGACAAACTACCAGTGGCGGAGTGCTTCAATAACCATACTCACCAATTAAGCCCACACGCCCAGCCATTTCCACAGACTCACGCACCCATCCAAAGCAATGCCTTGCTACTCCCTGCATCACAGATGTCAATATCCAAACAATTTACCTAAACCCTCTACCTAACTTTAAACTACCCTCCCCGGGTATTCGTGAAGGGGTCCATCTTCCCCCATCCACTCTTTCGCACCATGCACTCCACACCACTCATTCCACACCATTTACTCCACACCATTTATTCCCACACACCAAGTATCTTCACCATTTATCCACTTGCACCCCATGCAAGTCAATTCACTCAACACAATTCCATTTATCCTCAATACACCACTCATACATCACCTCGGGTCATCCCCGACCAATGTCTCATTTGATCAAGCCCAAGCACACAGTGGTTCCCATTCAATTCCTCATTTGCTCAAGCCCAAGATGCACCCACAATTTCTCCATACTACTACACACACACAGCATCATCTAACTAGCTGCTTTTCCCCTAAAACTTGTGCTTTCCCGTCTTCCCTTACACTAAGTACTTCCCTCGTCATTATCATCCATCTAATCTGACTACGTCCCCTCTACCGGTACAAATGTCTCTACTTAAATCTCATGTCTCCTATTGTCATCTCTAAATCCCTAACATTATCCTAGCCCGCCCTCGGCTAGTTTACACTGCCATCCCCATAACCTAAAGCTCATGTGCCCCAATTTTGATGTGAGGGATGGTAGATCTGCCATCCCTCTACACCGGATACCATTCGCCATCACTACTGCTATTCGTTCACTATACTCGAGACTCTCGGTGCGGGAATACATTTTCATCACAGCTCGGCTTCGAAAAGCCGAGCAATGCATGCGGGTGGTCTGTCTCCGGTTGGTTGGGTCTGTCCGGCATTTTAGATTCTGGGGAGGAGGCATGCTTGGGCCGAGGTTCCAGGCGCCATCTCTGTGCGGAGCCTTTCGGTTCTGGTACGATGACCCAACCTCCCCCGGTCGGAGCGCAGCACCCGCCAGGGGGGTGAAAGTCCGACCTCTCCTTCCTCCCCTGGAATCGTGCCGTTCGCCTTTACAACGCGGCACTGACCATACAGGGCGGGGCCCGGCACGAATCATGCACGCCGCCGCGGCAATGATCCCCGCCGGATCCCGCAGCACACAAAGCGCACCACGCCCCGAGAGCTCGCGTCGGCTATCCGTCGGCCTAAACACTAACCCCCCGGTCTGGGTTGATGCTTGAGCCGCATTCTCATCACACACGACCCGTTTCTCACTCGCACAACGCGGCGCTCCAGCGCCTCTCATACATCCCATACATTTTGTTACCGCACTCGCTCGTGCATACTCTATTATCACACACTCCTGTGTTACACACTCCGTAACACACCTGGCCATCGCACACACTCACGTACACTCCCGTTACGTACTCCGTAACAACCATGGGTGTGCCCTCCTGCACACACCCAATCATGCGCTCTGGTGTGCACTCCCGCACACTCTCCTCGGCCAACTCACACTCTGTGTCGCACTCTTCACACATACACTCCGTTGTGCACTCACTCTCACTCTCGGTTTCACACTCTGTTTCACACTTTTCCGTTACACACTTGCGCTCCGGTGCACACCTTTTCCTCACACGCGCGCCATTCACTTTCACATAGCGCACCACGGACCTTCCACGAGCGCCCGGGTGACGTCGCAATCCCAAGCGCACGAAAAATCTTTTCGCGCCAAACCTTTTCGCGCCATACACAACCCTACTCACCTTCGGGATTCTCTTCTCCTCCCGCACCTGCAAACTTTCATTTGGGTTAGGCAGCACGACATCACGATGCGAACACAGACTTTGTGCACATTCCATTTCTTTCCCCGATTTAATTCCTATCTCTGCCGTCTCTTCAGCCCCAATTTCAACTATGATTATTTCTTTTTCTTTTTCCTCGACGACCGCCGGTGCCAATAAAATTTCATTTTCCAACTCGGCGGCCGTCGGTTTTTCCATACCCCGTGCCGCGATTTCTATACCAGTCATTTTAACTGCGCTTTGCTCCACCTCGCTTTCCACGTGTTCCTCACGTCGCGCTACCCCGTCGCGTACCTTTGTGACTTCCTCCCCCAACATGCGATCAATGTCCTCCCCCATTTCTTTCAGGTTCTTCTTTGACTCTGCCATCATTTTTTCCGCTTCACACCTGGACTTTTTAATTTCGCCCCTCATTTCCTCTATTTGATTAGTCATTTGAGCACCCATTTTGTTAATTTCCCTGGTGGATTTGTTTCCCTGGGCACACATTTTACTCTCTTCATCCCACTTGGTCAAAAAGTCATCATTTGTGCCATAAAAAGGTCCATATCCATTGGTGCTGCGGGCTCGGCCCTCGCCGCCACGAGCGAGGTGCCACCATTTTCTTCCCCTGCTACCTCCACTGCTTCCTCCTCTATTTCTCCCAATTCTTCCCGGGGGTCCTGGGTTGATTCTAACTCCTCCTCTACCTCCTCATTTACCCCCACCGGCATCCGACCATCTTGGTTATCCATGGCACGATTTAATTTGGATTCTTAACTAAATTAAATTTCGGCCGCTCGTAATTTTGCGTGCGTTAGGTGCACCTCGGGCCCAATCCCACTCCTGACACCAAATGTTGCGGATCTCAGCGTCGGCCTTCCCCTTACCAAGGGGGATTAGTCCCCTTGTCTTTGACTAGCCGACGGGACCTGGGACCTATGACGTCCTTCCCGGACAGCGTTAGATAGGGTGTTAGGACTATGAATTCGCTATTACCTAAGTACTAACGCTGACTGGAAACGAGGAAATAAGCCCCGCCCGAATCACGGGTGTTAGTGGAAACGCCAAACGGTAGCGACCCGTGACCCGAGCCGTTATCAAGGACTAAACCCGATCCAAGCGGTTCGTAATCGTGCCACGCTTACCCAATGAAGGAAATGACTGAAACGGTCGAATTTGGGAAGAAAAGGAATGACACAATTTATTTACACTTTGTACAATAAGGAAGAAGAAGAATAACACACAGTGCAGCCTTATACAGTCTTAACTTATCCCTGGACAAATGGGCCCGTCACACTCTCAGACACACTCACACGGGGTTTGTAGTTGACCAGGTCGATGGTCCAGGGATGCGTCCAGGCAGCTCGCTCTCCGGTCCCCAACTCGCACCACGAAGCAGATGAAGAGACGGCAGGAGCTCTCCACGTGTCGTTCTTGCGCACGGGATTATCACGGGGTGAACGGCAGGCTGGCTTTTGCGGTTACACTCACGGCTCAGCCGCGTACGTAATAAACGGATGGCTCGCAATCGTTCATTTAGCGCGAACAATGTGCTTCGCCCTTCTCAACTCCACTGCAGCCACTCCTGTTGCACGAGTCCTGCTGGCAAGTCCTCATAACCCAACTTCAACACCGCGCATCCCTTTCTCATCTGCCAACTTTTAACTCAACTGCATGCGAGTCCTCTCCCTCTCATAACTCAACTCCTTAACGAGTACCTCTCCCTTCTCATCTCTCAACTGAGGTGGGGGCCTCGCGCACAGGGTTTTATTGCCACGCCCTATCAAGCCATGCCCACCGACCTCTGGTTGGTTGTTGCCCTTACCGTCACCGCCTTCTGACGCGTTGCTCGTCGCGGCCACACCCCGACCTCGCGCTCCTCCCCCTTTTCAGGCCTACCTCATGGCCACCCGACTAGTTTGAGCGAGCAAAAGGCAGCGAACGCGGCTGGCGGCCAAATCGTAACAAACGAGGTGGATCAGCCGAATGGGGCGCGGGATCGAGTTTGCCCAGAGATAGCATTGGTGGAATTGAAGGGCGGCTGCAAAATGAAAGGACCTAAGCTTATTATTTCTTTACACAACGCAGGTATTACTAGTGGAATGGCCTACTCTTACACACACTATGACATAACTAATTATAATGGGCCTACGTGTTGCTTGTGGACTAACTATGGGGGGCAAACCTTTAACCTTTAATGATGTTATATTTACACTCTCAAAACCGCAACTATATATATATATATATATATATATATATATATATATATATATATATATATATATATATATATATATATATATATATATATATACATATATATGTGTGTGTAACTGCGTATATATATATATGTATATATATATATATATTGTTACGTGTTTCCTCCCCAAACTCCGGTTACGGTGCCCCTCAGGGTCTCGAGAGGGAATTTGGCAGAAACATTTGTTATTTTGAATGTTCTAATAAACCATGGTAAAACCACACCAATGCAATTGTGAAGAACAAAACAAGTAATTGAATTAAGAACTCTCACATGCACAATAATAACACTATTAAAGAAAGTACCATGAAAATATCACTTGCATCAAATGAACAATACATGTGATGAGAGAGCGAGAGGTTATGATGAGAGAGTACCGTCATTCCTCAATGCTCTCAAAGCAATAAACTCACGATACGCCAAATGTGAGTGGAATGTAACATTCCCCAAAGTCCGTGCACGGATCCCCATGCTGGTTGAAAGTCGACGTCGTGCAGAACGGCAAATCAATAGGCAGGTATTGGCGTGGCTGTGGATGAGGAGATATGAGGTGTGAGGTTGATATGGGAATTGAGGTGATATGGAAACCAACGACAATCAACACGATGAGGTTGATATGGAAATCCCAACGACAAACACGATGCACCAGGCGGACGGTCTCCTCGAGGGAAAATGCCGGATTGGCCTCTAATGGAGGCGCTTGCTTTCCCTCCAACAATAGCTCACACTTGGTGATAAAATCTGGGACGCAGGTTCAATTGCAATTGCAATATGTGACATGCCGTGTGACGATATGTGACGATGACGAGGCAATCCCTTTCCCAGGAAGCCTCAACTCATTCGTGACCAATATCAAAAAGTGCGCTCGCAGCCTCGATGCGACTCACAGCTGTCTCCTCCTCTCCCTGCGGATCTCCGCCTCTCTCTCCTTAAGTAACCTTAAAATGGCGATATAAATTCGAGAATGTAATGTGTGTGGTTGTAGACGACATATGTTATATCTATGGGTAAGAGTCATGTTTTGCCTGTTTTGGATCTGGCAACATTGAGCATATGACGTCAGTAGAGCAGTTCCAAAATGGCGGCTCCCTTAGAAACATGCACCAGAGAGGAGCAACGTTTTGTCATCGGTTTCTTGGGAAGTGAGGGTGTGAATCCCAGTGAAATCCATCACAGAATGAAGATGCAATAGGGTGACTCGTGTTTATCGCTGCAGCAGGAGTACGACTGGGACAGGAAGTTTAAAAGTGGAGTGTCCAGTGTGGCAGACGCTGCTCGCTCGGGCCGGCCTCACACAGTCGACACACCAGAAATGGTTGCAGGAGTTGGGTGTGTGTTAAGGGAAAACCGTCGCATTACGCTGGAAGAAGTGGTCTCCGAATTGAACATTAGCCATGGTTCAGCACACCATATCATTCACAACATGCTGGGGTTCCGCAAAGTGTCTGCAAGGTGGATGCCTAGACAACTCACACCCAAACTGAAAGAACGGCGAGTGGACACATGTGAAGAACTTCTGCGATGTTACGAAACAGAAGGCGACGCTTTCCTACAGCGTGTGGTGACAGGGGATGAAAGCTGGGTCCACTAATTTCAGCCAGAAACGAAGAGGGCAAGCAAAGAGTGGTGCCATTCAACTTCACCGAACCCCAAAAAATTCCGCACACAGTCCTCCGCTGGAAAAGTGATGCTGACGCTCTTCTGGGATAGTCGAGGCCCACTTGTAGAGCATTACATGCCCAGTGGGATGACAGTCACCAGTACACCATACTGCAACCTCCTTAAAAATCATCTGAAAACAGCAATCAGATCAAAACGTCGTGGACTACTCACTACCGGTGTTTTGCTGCAGCATGACAATGCTCGGCCCCATATTGCCCGCGCTACAGCTGTAACAATCGAGGACCTGCATTTTGAGTGTCTTCCTCATCCACCCTTCTCGCCAGACCTCGCCCCTTTGGATTACCACAACTTTGGGCCACTTAAAGAGGCGCTTGGTGGATCCACTTTCCGATCCGACGAAAAGGTCCAAGAGGCAGTGCACGAATGACTACACAAGCAGCCAAAAAATATTTTTTCCGAGAGGAATCCAGGCCTTAGTAAAGCACATTGAAAAATGCATTGAATGCAATGGAGATTATGTTGAAAAATAACACCGTTGTTACACACGTACATGCAATAAACAAGGTGTGAAAAATATTTTAGGGTTACTTATTGACTGCCCCACATATGTTTTTTATTGTATTTTATTTTCTTTAGACCAATTTTAGTGGTTGCTAGGGGACCAGGAATAAGAGGAAGAAGACCACTCCTTTTGTATCTTCAGATGCATAGGGCTGCCATAGCAATTTCCTAGTCTATTGGGCACAATCTGGGCTGGGTCGCCACTCCAATGCAGGATACTCCAATGACTCATTCTTCCCAGTAAGCTGGTATTCATTTTGCCAACCTCGAAAGGATGACAGGCTGAGTCAACCCAACTGGTGTTCCTTCAAGGGAATCATAGGGGCTTGAACTCAGGACCCTGAGATCTAAAGCCAGCCAGCCACCTTAACCGTTAAGCCAACACCAGGCGTAGGGGACAAGGCAGCATGTTAAAAAAAAACCCCGTTATCAGTGACTGTTTCAATATTTGAATAACAGTTTGAACCAGAGGTAGGTGGGTGGTTGTGGTTGTTATATATCTTGTTATATAGTGGTTGTGCTGTAACGAGCGAAAAAAGTTTGGTTCGTGATGTTGCATTGACGGGTTGACTGCCTGGAGGCAACTGAGGTTATGGATCTACTGATGTACCATCTACTGATGTGGATCCATGTCCGAGGTTGTGGCTCTACTGATGTACCATCTACTGATGTGGATCCATGTCCGAGGTTGTGGCTATATTGATGTACCATCTACTGATGTGGATTTATGACCGAGGTTGTGGATCTACTGATGTGGATCCATGACCGAGGTTGTGGATCTACTGATGTGGATCCATGACCGAGGTTGTGGATATACTGATGTACCATCTATTGATGTGGATTTGTGACCGAGTTTGTGGATATATTGATGTACCATCTATTGATGTGGATCCATGACAGTGGTCGTGGATCTACTGATGTACCATCTACTGATGTGGACCCATGACCGAGGTTGTTGATCTACTGATGTACCATCTACTGATGTGGACCCATGACCGAGGTTGTTGATCTACTGATGTACCATCATCTACTGATGCAGATTCATGACCGAGATTATGTATCTACTGATGTACCATCTAATGATGTCAATTCGTGACCGAGGTTGTGGATCCGCCGTTTGGAGAGGTCCTGGGCTGAAGGGATCAAAACCTTGAGGTTACAGGTTAAGGTTCTTACTTTAGGTAAGGGAACTCTGTTTTGAGATTTACAATTTATATGAAGTTGAATATGGGATGTTGTGAAATTAACACCATTTACAATAATACTTCAAATTATATTAAAGTTTAGGAACACCTGATATTGTACAATTAAGTAAGAGAGAGAGAGAGACTGTGTGTGTGTGTGTGTGTGTGTGTGTGTGTGTGTGTGTGTGTGTGTGTGTGTGTGTGTGTGTGTGTGTGTGTGTGTGTGTGTGTGTTGGTGTAGTGTGTTCTGGTGTAGTGTGTTCTGTATTGTGGATGTGTGACTCTCCGTATGACCCCCATGTTGTGTATTTTTCTACCTCTGCCACCGAAGGTGAATGAAGGGTATGTTTTCACCCCTGTCTGTTTGTCTGTCTGTCTATCTGTGAACAAGATTTTTGAAAAAGTTATGGACGGATTTGGACGAAACTTGTTGGACCGATTGGGTGTGTGACAGGACCGAATCGATTTGATTTTGGTGAAGATCAGAATATGGATTTGGATGCGAGAATTATTTAATTTTTTAAGTGAATCCTCGCCTTTGAGAGATATGGCTAAAAGCGATTATATAACATGATATCTCAAAAAGTTATGGACAAGTTATGACCCTAACCTGGTGGACAAGTTGGTTAGGTGACAAGAAAAAGCTGATCAGATTGTGGTTCGGGTCCGAATCCAGATCCTGCCTATCAGTGGGATACAAAACGTAAACTGTTCAACCTGGTAGAGGAATGTGCTCTACCGGGTGCGGTTGTAGTTGTTTTTCTATTTTGCTCTCGTCACAGCCGTTCATGGTTTTTATGACAAGTTAAACTCGATTGAGATTTCTGTGCTGCATCGACACCGTATTGTTCGTACAGTATTCCCTCATTTTAAACGTGTTCGCTTTGAACGGTTTCAATGTTAAACAATTTAACTATTAATACCAAAGTTTTGATATGAACGGTGTGGTTCAGAGTTAAAGGATTTGTAAAATACAGTATTTAGCGAGAACAAGGTGAGTGCCTCATTTCAAATTGCAAGCTTTGCTTGTCTGCTTTGTCGCAGTTCATCATGGGAAATCCCACCAAAACACCAAGCAACACTTCAGTGTACTGGACACGTGCTGTTTACCACAGCAAGTTGTCCGACGCTCGCTCATGATACCTTTTTGCATCAAGGCACCTCCCTCACCCCCCAGACGTGCTGTGTCATCTCAAGAGCCTCCTGGTTCCTCATGTTAAGAGCCTCACATGAAGAAACAAATGAAGCGTATAAGGCTTGAAATCGAGTTAGAGGTGCTTCGACACCTACTGCCTGACGCACAAGTCCACCTGCAAGCGTAGCAACCAGCGAGCCTAATAGCCCATAAAACATAAAACCCAGTATGTATTGGTGAATACTCATTCATGCTGTATTCCTATTGATTTATATTATTGAATATTTATGTATTATTTGCGTGCTATGTGAGTTAGTGAGAAAACGATTCAGTATTGGGTGTTGGGACAGCGTCTGGAACCTATCCTCCTTGTCTGCCGCCATGTTCAGGTGCTGTCGTGGCTGCACCCGGAGAGCCAGGCTGCGGTGGTACGTTCGGCTCAGCCGTTGGTCGGCCCGGGAAACGGACGTCGTTGCCGTGACGATGAGCGTATGCTTCAGGCGATCATGGATGCCAATGCGCAATCGCACAAGCTTTTCATCTTTGATGCTCGTGCACACAACAACGCCCAAGGCAACAAGGTTTCAAGTTTGCACCGTTTCTCTCTCAGTCGCTCTCCTGTATGTTCCGTGTTAGTGATAATTTAATGTTTGTTTGTAGGAATTCCGTATGATCAGAGGTTAATGATTCGGGTTTTTGTCCCCCGTCGCACCGCGGAGCGAAAGGGGGACTATGGTTTTCCCCTCCGTCCGTGCGTGCGTGCGGGCGTGCGTACGTGCGTGCGTGCGTAAGCGAAGGACCGCATTCGAATTTGGTGTGTGGGTGCAACCCACGTCAAAATCCAAGATAGCCACCGCCATGTATGTCTGGTGCCATGTATGTCTGAACCTTGTGAGCGGAATATCTTGAAAAATAAGCGAAGTACCAACTTCTAATCTGGTGTGTGGGTGTATCTCGGCATAAGGAAGAACCCTATTGAAAATTGGGTCGCCACGTCAAAATCCAAGATTGCCGCCTCCATGTATGTCTCAATCTTGTGAGCGGAATATCTTATCATAGCATGTTTTCTGCGTATTCCACTTTGTCAACTCACATCACTTCCCCGACGGGGGACCTAGGCGTAACACTTGTATATATTTATTCTATCATAAAATGGAGACTTGTGGGAGAGCAATATGAGAGAGTGTGAAGGTATAATCCACTGACACCGATGCATTAGGCTTAGGGAATAGGTAGACATGGTACTTGCATGCAAGTATGAGTTGAGCAACGAAAGGCAGGTTAATAGGAATAGCAGACATCTCTGTTAGGGATGGAAGACACATTGAGCAGGCAATTGGATGCTGATTTAAATTGATACTTTATGAGGATTTCATTAGAGGAGTCTCCTCCATATAGACCATGGGCTAAATACAGTAATATCCCACATTATTCATGAACATTGAAATATGTAAACATTCTTCATGAACATTGAAATTGAAATATGTAAACCTTCTTCATGAATATTGAAAGATGTGAACCTTCTCCATGAACATTGAAAGATGTAAACCTTCTTCATGAATATTGAAAGATGTAAAACCTCTTTCTTGAACATTGAAATATGTAAACCTTCTTCATCAATATTGAAAGAGTTAAACCTTCTTCATGAATATTGAAAGAGTTAAACCTTCTTCATGAACATGGAAAGAGTTAAACCTTCTTCATGAACATGGAAAGATGTAAACATTATTCATGAATATTGAAAGATGTAAACATTCTTCATGAATATTGAAAGAGTTAAACCTTCTTCATGAATATTGAAAGAGTTAAACTTTCTTCATGAACATGGAAAGATGTAAACATTATTCATGAATATTGAAATATGTAAACCTTCTTCATGAATATTGAAAGAGGTAAACATTATCCATGAACATTGAAAGAGGTAAACATTCTTCATGAACATTGAAAGATGTATACCTTCTTCATGAATATTGAAAGAGGTAAACCTTCTTCATGAACATTGAAAGATGTAAACCTTCTTCATGAACATTGAAAGATGTAAACCTTCTTCATGAATATTGAAAGAGGTAAACATTCTTCATGAACATTGAAACATGTAAACCTTCTTCATGAATATTGAAAGAGGTAAACATTCTTCATGAACATGGAAAGATGTAAACATTCTTCATGAACATTGAAAGAGGTAAACCTTCTTCATGAATATTGAAAGAGGTAAACCTTCTTCATGAACATTGAAAGATGTAAACCTTCTTCATGAATATTGAAAGAGGTAAACATTCTTCATGAACATTGAAACATGTAAACCTTCTTCATGAATATTGAAAGATGTAAACCTTCTTCATGAACATTGAAAGATGTAAACCTTCTTCATGAATATTGAAAGAGGTAAACCTTCTTCATGAACATTGAAAGATGTAAACCTTCTTCATGAATATTGAAAGAGGTAAACATTCTTCATGAACATTGAAACATGTAAACCTTCTTCATGAATATTGAAAGAGGTAAACCTTCTTCATGAACATTGAAATATGTAAACCTTCTTCATGAATATTGAAAGAGGTAAACATTCTTCATGAACATTGAAACATGTAAACATTCTTCATGAACATTGAAATATGTAAACCTTCTTCATGAATATTGAAAGAGGTAAACATTCCTCATGAACATTGAAACATGTAAACCTTCTTCATGAACATTGAAACATGTAAACCTTCTTCATGAACATTGAAACATGTAAACATTCTTCATGAATATTGAAAGAGGTAAACCTTCTTCATGAACATGGAAAGATGTAAACATTATTCATGAACATTGAAAGATGTAAACATTATTCATGAACATTGAAAGATGGAAACATTATTCATGAACATTGAAAGAGGTAAACATTCTTCATGAACATTGAAACATGTAAACCTTCTTCATGAATATTGAAAGAGGTAAACATTCTTCATGAACATGGAAAGATGTAAACATTCTTCATGAACATTGAAATATGTAAACCTTCTTCATGAATATTGAAAGAGGTAAACATTCTTCATGAACATTGAAACATGTAAACCTTCTTCATGAATATTGAAAGATGTAAACCTTCTTCATGAATATTGAAAGAGGTAAACCTTCTTCATGAACATTGAAATATGTAAACCTTCTTCATGAATATTGAAAGATGTAAACCTTCTTCATGAATATTGAAAGAGGTAAAGCTTCTTCATGAACATTGAAATATGTAAACCTTCTTCATGAATATTGAAAGAGGTAAACCTTCTTCATGAACATGGAAAGATGTAAACCTTCTTCATGAATATTGAAAGATGTAAACATTATTCATGAACATTGAAAGAGGTAAACATTATTCATGAACATGGAAAGATGTAAACCTTCTTCATGAACATGGAAAGAGGTAAACATTATTCATGAACATTGAAAGAGGTAAACATTATTCATGAACATTGAAAGAGGTTAACATTATTCATGAACATTGAAAGAGGTAAACATTATTCATGAACATTGAAAGAGGTAAACCTTCTTCATGAACATGGAAAGATGTAAACATTATTCATGAACATGGAAAGATGTAAACATTATTCATGAACATTGGAAGATGGAAACATTATTCATGAACATTGGAAAGATGGAAACATTATTCATGAACATGGAAAGATGTAAACATTCTTCATGAATATTGAAAGAGGTAAACCTTCTTCATGAACATGGAAAGATGGAAACATTATTCATGAACATGGAAAGATGGAAACATTATTCATGAACATTGGAAGATGGAAACATTATTCATGAACATGGAAAGATGTAAACATTCTTCATGAACATGGAAAGATGTAAACATTCTTCATGAACATGGAAAGATGGAAACATTATTCATGAACATTGAAAGATGTAAACATTCTTCATGAATATTGAAAGAGGTAAACCTTCTTCATGAACATGGAAAGATGTAAACATTCTTCATGAATATTGAAAGATGTAAACCTTCTTCATGAACATGGAAAGATGTAAACATTCTTCATGAACATGGAAAGATGGAAACATTATTCATGAACATGGAAAGATGGAAACATTATTCATGAACATGGAAAGATGTAAACATTATTCATGAACATGGAAAGATGTAAACATTCTTCATGAACATGGAAAGATGGAAACATTATTCATGAACATGGAAAGATGTAAACATTATTCATGAACATGGAAAGATGGAAACATTATTCATGAACATGGAAAGATGTAAACATTATTCATGAACATGGAAAGATGTAAACATTCTTCATGAACATGGAAAGATGGAAACATTATTCATGAACATGGAAAGATGGAAACATTCTTCATGAACATGGAAAGATGTAAACATTATTCATGAACATGGAAAGATGTAAACATTCTTCATGAACATGGAAAGATGGAAACATTATTCATGAACATGGAAAGATGTAAACATTATTCATGAACATGGAAAGATGGAAACATTATTCATGAACATGGAAAGATGTAAACATTATTCATGAACATGGAAAGATGGAAACATTATTCATGAACATGGAAAGATGTAAACATTCTTCATGAACATGGAAAGATGTAAACATTCTTCATGAACATGGAAAGATGGAAACATTATTCATGAACATTGAAAGATGTAAACATTCTTCATGAATATTGAAAGAGGTAAACCTTCTTCATGAACATGGAAAGATGTAAACATTCTTCATGAATATTGAAAGATGTAAACCTTCTTCATGAACATGGAAAGATGTAAACATTCTTCATGAACATGGAAAGATGGAAACATTATTCATGAACATGGAAAGATGTAAACATTATTCATGAACATGGAAAGATGGAAACATTATTCATGAACATGGAAAGATGGAAACATTATTCATGAACATTGGAAGATGGAAACATTATTCATGAACATGGAAAGATGTAAACATTATTCATGAACATTGAAAGATGTAAACATTCTTCATGAACATTGGAAGATGGAAACATTATTCATGAACATGGAAAGATGGAAACATTATTCATGAACATGGAAAGATGTAAACATTATTCATGAACATGGAAAGATGTAAACATTCTTCATGAATATTGAAAGAGGTAAACCTTCTTCATGAACATGGAAAGATGTAAACCTTCTTCATGAACATGGAAAGATGGAAACATTATTCATGAACATGGAAAGATGTAAACATTATTCATGAACATTGGAAGATGTAAACATTATTCATGAACATGGAAAGATGTAAACATTATTCATGAACATTGAAAGAGGTAAACCTTCTTCATGAACATGGAAAGATGGAAACATTATTCATGAACATGGAAAGATGAAAACATTATTCATGAACATGGAAAGATGTAAACATTCTTCATGAACATTGAAAGATGTAAACATTCTTCATGAACATGGAAAGATGTAAACATTATTCATGAACGTTGAAAGATGTAAACATTATTCATGAACATGGAAAGATGCAAACATTCTTCATGAACATTGAAAGATGTAAACATTCTTCATGAACATGGAAAGATGGAAACATTATTCATGAACATTGAAAGATGTAAACATTATTCATGAACATGGAAAGATGTAAACATTCTTCATGAACGTTGAAAGATGTAAACATTATTCATGAACATGGAAATATGCAAACATTCTTCATGAACATTGAAAGATGTAAACATTATTCATGAACATGGAAAGATGTAAACATTATTCATGAACATGGAAAGATGTAAACATTCTTCATGAACATTGAAAGATGTAAACATTATTCATGAACATGGAAAGATGTAAACATTATTCATGAACATTGGAAGATGGAAACATTATTCATGAACATGGAAAGATGTAAGCATTATTCATGAACATTGAAAGAGGTAAACCTTCTTCATGAACATGGAAAGATGGAAACATTATTCATGAACATGGAAAGATGGAAACATTATTCATGAACATGGAAAGATGGAAACATTATTCATGAACATTGAAAGAGGTAAACCTTCTTCATGAACATGGAAAGATGGAAACATTATTCATGAATATTGAAGGATGTAAACATTATTCATGAACATGGAAAGATGGAAACATTATTCATGAACATTGAAAGATGTAAACATTATTCATGAACATGGAAAGATGTAAACATTCTTCATGAACATTGAAAGATGTAAACCTTCTTCATGAACATGGAAAGATGTAAACATTCTTCATGAACATTGAAAGATGTGAACCTTCTTCATGAATATTGAAAGATGGAAACATTCTTCATGAACATGGAAAGATGGAAACATTATTCATGAACATTGAAAAATGTAAACATTATTCATGAACATGGAAAGATGTAAACATTCTTCATGAACATTGAAAGAGGTAAACATTCTGCATGAACATGGAAAGATGTAAACATTCTTCATGAACATTGAAAGATGTAAACATTCTTCATGAACATGGAAAGATGGAAACATTATTCATGAACATTGAAAGATGGAAACATTCTTCATGAACATGGAAAGATGGAAACATTATTCATGAACATTGAAAGAGGTAAACCTTCTTCATGAACATGGAAAGATGTAAACATTCTTCATGAACATGGAAAGATGGAAACATTCTTCATGAACATGGAAAGATGGAAACATTATTCATGAACGTTCAAAGAGGTAAACCTTCTTCATGAACATGGAAAGATGGAAACATTTATTCATGAACGTTCAAAGAGGTAAACCTTCTTCATGAACATGGAAAGATGTAAACATTCTTCATGAACATTGAAAGATGTAAACATTCTTCATGAACATGGAAAGATGTAAACATTATTCATGAACATTGAAAGATGTAAACATTATTCATGAATATTGAAAGATGGAAACATTATTCATGAACATTGAAAGATGTAAACATTATCCATGAACATTGAAAGAAGTAAACCTTTGACAAAAGACAGACAAACAAAGTTTTTTTTTTTTTTTTTTTTTTTGTTTTTTTTTGTATACAATATCGAGGCTCGTGAAAGAGCGAACATTAATCACACAGAAAGACAAACCGACACATAAAACATATAACATAGGGAGCGGTAGACAAGATGGGGAGAGAGGGGGAAGGACACAAACACAACATTTGAGAGCAGGGACCGAGAGACATGGAGACATCGAGAGATCTGAGAGAGGGCAAGGGCTTTGGGGGGGGCGTGGGAAGGGGGCAGTGGGAGAGGTATAAAACATATGGACACTGCCAGGACTTCCAGGAAAGAAGTTGGAATTTCAAACAAGGTGGATCTGGGGTGAATTAGCGGGGGTAGAAAAGATCAAGGTTTTGGATGGGGGAAGATAAGAGATGGTGGTGAACAGCTGTTTTAAAGACCTGGAGGGAGGAGTGGGATTGAAGGGAGTGAGGGAGTTTGTTCCAGAGGCGGGAGAAAAGAGGAATGAAAGAGTGAAGGTGAGCGGAGAGCCGAGATTTCGGCAGTAAATCGGCAGTGTTACGTGTTCCTCTACGATCTCCTGGTCTCGGTGCACCTCCGAACCCCGAGAGGAGCCACGGCAGAAAAATATGTTACTCTGTGTTAGAAATCAATAGTAAAACCACAACAATGATTATAAATGAACAAATAATATATTGAAAATCACACAGGAATAACGGTACAACAAATGGCAATTAAGAGTGCACTCTATATACCATCAATAAAGTCAGATAACTCACTGCGCTTCCAGCAAGCGAAAAGGACACTCCTCAATGTCTCTATAACCTTTTCCAAGGCGAATGTGATTCGCTCCAGCGGTCGCTCGAACGATATCCAGTCGAAGCCCGAATCTCGCTCTCCAGTCGATATTCGAATCGCGTACAGTTGACAATGGTGATCTCCCCGCCGAAACTGTACAACGGCGCCCTTCAGAGGGGCACCTTCACCGCTCATTCAGCGAACCGCAACGTAATTGGAGACGAAGCGGTCGCACACACACATCCCCGACAAACGGTAGGATGTTGGGGTGAAGATGACGCGAGGGAAAGCCTTTGTAGGTGTCCGAAGCGTGGGGTTCAAAATGGCCGACGGCTCTTACTTGAGTCGATGCGACCAGGCGAGGATTCGTCGAAATCTCAGCGCCGAAATCTGACCGCAGATTTTCCACTCCAGCGATAATTCCTATCGCCGGATGTCCCTTCAAGGAACTCAAAATTCCCTCGCGACTTTCGGTAGACCAGGCTCGCTATGGAGCCTTGACGTCACGCGTCTTCTCGAACTTTGCTCGCGCCGCCTCTTCCTCTTCACCTCCTCGTCTTCCGGTTCGGTTTCCTGTATCATTTTAAGTTAACCTTTTTAACTTTAGATAGCTGTTCCTGAATAATAAACCTTTTGAGAATAAGAATAGTACCTAATATCAGAAATATGTCAAGTGGGTGAAAACCACAACAGCGGAAGTGACGAATCCGTAACACTTCCCCCCCCTCAAGAAAGAAAGTTTGAACACAGCGAAAACTTTCTTTGCATGCAAACTCTTTAAACAAACAAAAATAAACTCACAACCCAAATCACCAATTCCCATGAGCAACAATTATCAACATCTCAAAAATAAAGCAACAAAATTTCACACAACCCACAGAGATTTCCAAAGTTAATTCACTCTGGACAAAGCGTCAACAACGACATTGTCCCTGCCCTTTACATGTTCAATTTCCCCGTTTAACCCCTGCAAAGCCAAACTCCATCTCAGCACCCTCTGATTTTTACTTTTAGTTTCTTTTGAATGAAGGTGAAGGGGCTGTGATCAAAATCCAAAGTCAAGCAAGTCTACAGCACTTTTACCCGGGAGGCCGAGCTGAAAGCCAGGTTCCATGGTGGTTGGGTGGTGAGGCCTGGAAGTATTCACTACATGGACGCCTTTAGGAACGTGGAGTTCACGGTTAGTCCGTGCAGGAAAGTTCACTACATGGACGCCTTTAGGAACGTGGAGTTCATGGTTAATCCGTGTAGGGAAGTTCACGACATGGACGCCTTTAGGAACGTGGCGTTCACGGTTAATCCGTGTAGGAATCTTGGTTCGGCGGCTCCGCAGCATTCAGTGCTTCAACTTTTCCGAACTTTCATAATAATTACGGTGGGACCGCTTGTCACTGTAGTTACATGAATAGCGGTCTCCTTCTCGGCCACTACTCTGACAATCCTTCCTTCGGGAGCTGCCATAACTCTGGGAGCCTCCATAATAATATCGATTGCGGCCACCACCAAAACTACTACTCTGAGGTCCTCTTCTGTAGCCCCCACGACACCTATGAAATGCCTTCCCTACCGTTATGGTCCGACCCTCCAACTCCTTGCTATTCAGATCCTTTTCTGCATCTCTGGCGTCCTTTGAGTTTTCAAACGTGACAAAGCCAAACCCTCTTGACTTTTGTATTTCCCTGTCTTTTATCAGCAGCACTTCCAAAAGCGGTCCATATTTGCTGAAGGCAGACTCCAGAACATCTTCCTTGGTTTTGAAGTTCAGTCCCCCTACAAAGAGCTTGCCAATATTGCCTCCATCCCTGACTTGCGTGTGCTGACACTTAGTTTCAGCGTACTTCCTCCAAGGCTTTTCAACAAACATCGGGTTACCAGAAACTTGACCACCGGCCAAATCATTCCCGATAACAAAAGATACTCCCTCTACAGGAAGAGTGGCTTGTAAACCTACGGTGACCGGTCCTGACACCAAATCAGACTCCAAATGGATGACATGAAGTGGAGCTCTAACACAGCCACCAATCCCCTGTAAACTAACACTATCACCAGTTGCCGTCTCCTCTGACAATGGCAAAATGCCTTCAAGCATCAAAGACTGATGTGCTCCTGTGTCCCTCAAGACCCTAACTGGTTTCTGGTCCGTCGAGTCTCCATCCAAGGACACAAACCCCTCTGAAATAAATGGTTGGTAACCCTTTTGAGGGCGATTTCTCACATTTGCCATTGCATTCGGAGTTGTACTAGTCGAACTCCGCTCCTGATTTTCTTTCCCAGAGCATAACAGTAGGACATCAAGTGTGTCGGTTTATGGCAAAAAGCGCAAGTAGGCCCGGAGGAGAACCTTGTGGTCTGCCTCGAGCCCCCCGGAGGGATACGTCTGCCTTGGAACTGTGGTCTTCGGATTTCTAGAAGTCGTGGTATCAGAGTGGTCCTCATAGTCATCTCGAGGCCGCACCCATGAATTTTCGTTCTCCGCCCCTGATGTACCATAGCTCCCCTGGCTAAGTCTAGGCGAGTAGTTAGATTTGTGGAACCCTATCCTGTGTGTTAAGGCATAGTCATCTGCCATGGTTGCTGCCTCATACAACTTTTGTACTTTCCTTTCCTCCAGATGTACTTTAATGTCCTCGTGGACACACTGTTGGAATTCCTCCACCAGGATCAATTGTTGTAATAGTTCGAAGTCTTTCCCAACCCCTTTTTAATCACACCACCGATCAAACATGGTTTCCTTCATTCTGGCAAACTCCACATGGATCTCACTCTCTATCTTCCTGGCATTCCAGAATTTTTGCCGTAAGCTTCAGGGACCAATTCATAGGCTTTGAGAATGGTTTTCTTCACTATCTCATAATCTGCACATTGCTCAATCGGTAAAGCCGAATAAATATCCTGAGCTTTACCCACCAGAACACTTTGCACTAACATGGTCCAGGACTCCTCCGGCCATTTTAGCATTCGAGCCACTTTCTCAAAGTGTAAAAAAACTTGGCTACCTCCTTTTCATTGAAGAGTGGAACCAGCCTAACATGTCTGCCAACATCCCAGGTGTTCTGACTAGTTGGCGAACCCGTCGGCATGGATGGCACCTCTCCCCGTTCTCTCATTAACTCCAGCTCCTTGACTTTAATTTCCTGCTGAAGCCCCATTTCACGGTCCTTTAACTCCCTTTCTTTTCTCTCCTCTGCTTCGAGTTCCCTTGCCACTCTCCTTTCCTCTGTTTTTTTTCTTTTCTAACCTTTCCTGGAGTTCTCTTTCCTGTGCTTTTAACCTTTCTTGGAGGTCTCTTTCCTGTACGGCTCTTCTTTCCTCGAGCTCTCTTTCCTGTGCTTTTAACCTTTCCTGGCTCTGCAATTGCATCTCGGTTTTTTGGAGCTCCATATTTTCTTGTTCTTCTGGTAACCAATCCAAGGCTCCCTCTCTCCATGTTCCTAGTTCCACCATAGATTCTATCACCACTGTCTGCATCTCTGTTTTCTTCATTTTAACTCGGACCTCCAAGCTAAAATGTTTGGCCAATCTCAAGAGTTCCGATTTTAGTAACGCTCGGAACTGTGCCTCACTAGGGGTCGCTGCAAACTTCTCTGCGTCAAACTCCATGGTGACTATCCGTTAGCACCTGTTAACCTTCACACAATAAATTTCCCCCAAAAAAAATATATATATATATATATATATTTATTTTTTGACAAATTTGGGAATGTTGGAAAATATTCCAAAATTGGAAAATTTGGGAATGCTACGGAATTCTATCCCGGACGAAGACCCAATTTCGAGCCCACGAGTCAATTGGATGAGCCCCCAATTTCTGTTACGTGTTCCTCTACGATCTCCTGGTCTCGGTACACCTCCGAACCCCGAGAGGAGCCACGGCAGAAAAATGTTTCTCTGTGTTAGAAATCAATAGTGAAACCACACCAATGATTATAAATGAACAAATAATATATTGAAAATCACACAGGAATAACGGTACAACAAATGGCAATTAAGAGTGCACTCTATATACCATCAATAAAGTCAGATAACTCACTGTGCTCCCAGCGAGCGAAAAGGACACTCCTCAATGTCTCGATAACCTTTTCCAAGGCGAATGTGATTCGCTCCAGCGGCCGCGAGAACGATATCCAGTCGAAGCCCGAATCTCGCTCTCCAGTCGATATTCGAATCGCGTACAGTTGACAATGGTGATCGCCCCGCCGAAACTGTACAACGGCGCACTTCAGAGGGGCACCTTCACCGCTCACTCAGCGAACCGCAACGTAATTGGAGACGAAGCGGTCGCACACACACATCCCCGACAAACGGTAGGATGTTGGGGTGAAGATGACGAGAGGCAAAGCCTTTGTAGGTGTCCGAAGCACGGGGTTCAAAATGGCCGACGGCTCTTACTTGAGCCGATGCGACTAGGCAAGGATTCGTCGAAACCTCAGCGCCCAAATCTGACCGCAGATTTTCCACTCCAGGGATAATTCTTATCGCCGGATGTCCCTTCAAGGAACTCAAAATTCCCTCACGACTTTCGGTAGACCAGGCTCGCTATGGAGCCTTGACGTCACGCGTCTTCTCCAACTTTGCTCGCGCCACCTCTTCCTCTTCACCTCCACGTCTTCCGGTTCGGTTTCCTGTATCATTTTAAGTTAACCTTTTTAACTTTGGATAGCTGTCCCTGAATAATAAACCTTTTGAGAATAATAATAGTACCTAATATCAGAAATATGTCAAGTGGGTGAAAACCACAACAGCGGAAGTGACGAATCCGTAACAAAAGACAGACAAAGGTTGGAAGTGTTTTTTTGTTAAACTTTTGAAGGGCAAAGCACACACAGTGGTGTTGGGAGGTTGAATGGGGGAGGAAACTAACAATTGCTCTATGTTTGTTGTCGGCTGATCTGATTTTCCTCTACAAAGTAGGATATGAAAAAGTACTGAAACTTAGCGTTCAAGAACGAGCGATAACCCCATTGAGTAAAAGGATTGTATCTAAGGTTATCTTCACATGAGAAAACAATTAGTAATGCATGAAAATCCATTAACCATGGCGAGCTGGAGTTGATTTCGTTCTTTTCACAACCATACCCTTTTAACCCTGCTGAAAACATCGATCCCCACGCAAGGCCAAAGGTGGGGGCTTTGAAGGCGAGGAGTCTTATCCTAACGCCGAAGTTCACTTCTTGGACATCTATAACATCCACGTGATGCGAGAGTCGCTGCGTAAGCTGCGTCAGGCCGTGGTTGCGGCTGGGAGCGGTGGGGACGGCGAGGCACGCTGGCTGTCCAACCTCCACGCCTCACACTGGCTGGAACATGTGCGGGTCAGTGGCGATCTATGACCATGTGAAAATTTTATTATTTATTTTACTCTAATCCTTTAGACATTCCTAAAGCTCATAATGGGGATTCCATTTGTTACTGTGATAGGGATTTTGACCAAACCTTCCATGCGTTAGTGTGATTTATTGAGGTATTTGTAAAGAAATGTATAGTCAGGAAAATAAAAACGTAGGGGCAATACCCCTGGCACTCACCTGGAAGAATAAACAGTATACTGCACCGACGAAAGCTATTTTAAACCAATTTCAATGGTTGCTAGGAGACAGGGCAGCATGTAGAATCATACATGATCATAAGACTTTAAACAAACAAACAAAAAAATACCTATTTTGGGGGGCAACTTGACCATCCCGTCTCTGCTACGCTAACACAACCATGACCTCGCCGTGCCTTGACATCCCCCCTCCCACCCCATGTACCTCCTGAGACCCCAATTTTTCCAATGCCTTGAACAAACATTGGCACATTACGGATGATGAAGGTTGTGGTGAAGTTTCATCAACATTGTGTGTGTAGGTTCTGAGTAAAAAAGCAAATACCTATTTTGAGGGGGAAATCTCCCCCATAGACCACCTCAGACCCCCATTTTTTAAATGCCAGGAACAAACTTTGGTAAAACATGGGTGATTAAGGTTGTGGTCAGGTTTCATCAGAATTGCATGTGTAGTTTCTGAGAAGAAAGCAAATACCTATTTTGGGGGGCAATCCCCCTCCCCCATAGATCCCCAAAGGGGCAGATTTTTTTTAATGCCGTGAACAAACTTTGGTACGTCACTGGTGATGAAGGTTGTGGTAAAGTTTCATCGAAATAGTGTGTGTAATTTCAGAGAAAAAAGCAAATTCCTATTTTGGGGGGTCAAACCTGGATCCACTTTGACCCCTGGAAGATCCCCTTAGACCTTGATTTTTTTAATGCCGTGAACAAACTTTAGTCACAGCACAACAAATATCATTTGTGCCAAATTTGGTCGCAATCCTATCAGCGGTTTCAGGTGGAAGAAGTTTCAAGTGTTTACGGACGGACGGACTGACTGACGGACGGACGACGCGCCATCGCATAAGCTCCCCTGAACTTCGTTCCAGGTGAGCTAAAAATGAACACACCACAAACTAGTACAGCTGCTCAATCGTCAAGTTCAGATGTGATATCATAACCACCAAATGTGGTATTTTATTTTATTTATTTTATTTTTTATTTTTTTTGGTATACTGAATCGAGGCTCGTGAAAGAGCTAACATTTATTTCACAAACAAATCAACCAGACAAACAAAATATACAAAAAGAGGGAGCGGAAGACAACATGGGGAGAGAAGGGGAAGCACACAACCACAACATTTGAGAGCAGGGAGAAGTGTGGGAGGGAGAGGGCTTGGGGGCAGGAGGTGTGGGAAGGGGGGGGGGGGGGGTGGGAGAAGTATAAAACACAAGGGGACCGAAATTAGCGGGGGTAGAAAAGATCAAGGTTTTGGATGGGGGAGGATAAGAGATGGTGGTGAACAGCTGTTTTAAAGACCTGGAGGGTGGAGTGGGATTGAAGAGAGTGAGGGAGTTTGTTCCAGAGGCGGGAGAAAAGAGGAATGAAGGAGTGAAGGTGAGCAGAAAGTCTTGATTTTGGCAGTTTAACCATAAGAGGGTTGCAGGCAGATCTTGTGCGACCTGTAGGAATATTTGGGGGACAGAGCCAAGAGAGGGCTGGGGGGGCAAGGCCAGAGAGGAGTCGGTAGAAGACGGAAAGACCACCAACCTGCCTGCGGTGAGTGAGTGAAAGGCCCTTGGAGTTAGCTTCATCGTGGGAGATTCCAATGATTCTGAACGCTTTGGTTTCATTTGTAAGGAGTTTAAATTAGCTTTTCGAGAGTGTGTGGTACTGCTCTGTGTAAGTACAGTGTGTACGTACATACGGTTTAAAGTTGAGAATTGAAAACTTCCAGTAAGTATCTCAATAGTCTCTGCTACGCTAACACAACCATGACCTCGCTGTGCCTTGACCATCCCGCAATCGCTGTCATTGCAGGTGCTGCTCGCGGGAGCTTTGCGAGTGGCGGACAGGGTAGAGGGAGGTCGAACCTCAGTTGTGGTACACTGCTCGGACGGTTGGGATCGAACGACCCAGCTGGTCGCCCTCACTCAACTGATGCTGGACCCGGAAACGCGAAGTCTACGTGGTTTTGAAGCGCTGATCGAGAGAGAGTGGCTTGGATTTGGACACAAATTTGCTCTCGTATGAATTTCCTTTCACTACCTTTTTAAAACTCATTACTGTAATGTTTGTGTGTGTCATCTTTGAAAGTATGTGAGCCACCTAGATCTCTTGGGCTTTGTCTATGCTTCTGTCCGAATTTGAAAGCAGGACCGTGAAGGATTTTGGATGGCGCTAGCCTTTTACATTCAGCATTTTGTTCACATATGATGGTGGTAATTTATTTTATTTATTTTTTAATTCCCTCTTCCTTGATGCTTTTTTTTCTTTGCACAGCGAGTTGGACATGGTGATAGAAACCATGCAGACTCTGACCGTTCACCGCTCTTCCTTCAGTTCATAGATTGCACGTGGCAGCTCACCCAGCAGGTGCACAATCTTCAGCATTCACATGCTCCAACCTCAACACAACATATAATCCAGGAGAACCTCCTCAATTTATTTATTTATATAAAAAGTCAAGGCTCGTGGAAGAGCTAGAACACTGAAGGGTTCATGATGCCACAGATCAAAAAGAACAGTAGAAAGAGGGAGAACACCAACAGCAGGGTTGAACGATGAAATTGAGGGAGACATGGACAAATAAGGGATGTGGGGAGGAATGAGGGTAGTTGGGAAAAATTATCTAGTGTAGGACACCGTCCCCACTTATCTAGTTCAGGAGACCATTTTCTCTTTTATCATCCCGGAGCCTTACCCTCCCCCCCCCCGCCACCACCCCACAATCTCGTACAGGAGGTTGTCTCTTCATGTTTATTCCATGAGACCCTCTCCCCTTATCTAGTCAAAGAGACCTTCCTCCCCCATCCTGCCACTTCTATGCTTTCCGGGAGTTGATGAGGTTTCCTGTACTCATGTGTCTTTATTTCCTTGTACTTCAGTTCCCATCCGCATTTGAGTTCAATGAGGCATTCCTCATTGCTGTGCTGGACCATCATTACAGCTGCCTCTTTGGGACTTTCCTCTGCAACAGTGAAAGTGGCAGGATGGTGCAGGTGAGACTCATTAATGTGTGGTCTCTACTAGCACATTGGCAAGGCACGTCCTTCACTAAGTGTTGTGTGCCAGAAATGCAGGAAATGTATTGAGCAGTTCATTGTTTTGTTCAGGACACAACATAGTTATGTCTTCCTCAAAGTTATTTCTTGGTAACATAGACACAGAACCCGCATGCAGTCGTCTTGTCTCGTCCAGAGACAAATAGTGCTCTATCAGGTGGACACCAGGCACAGTTTGCTGCTATCATTTCTACCAAACGACCATGTCCTTCAGCCATCGAGGTATGAATGTTGCTACTGAAGAAAAACAAAAACTTTTTTCGGAGGTTTCCCGCAATCCGCAATCCGCAATCCCCAATCCAAAACCTTGATCTTTTCTACCCCCGCTAATTTCACCCCAAATCCACTTTTTTGAGGTGACTTTTGTCTTTTTTCCTGGAAGTCCTTGGTGTCCTTGCGTTTTATACCTATCCTGCCTCCCCCCAGGCCCTCTGCCTCCCACACATCTCCCGATGTCCCTGCCCTCAAATGTTGTGTTTGTGTGCTTCCTCCCCTTCTCTCCCCATCTTGTCGACCGCTCCCATTTTTATATACTTTGTTTACTTGTTTGTTTGATTTGTTTGTTTGATAAATGTTAGCTCTTTCATGAGCCTCGACTCTGTATACAAAAAAAAAAAAAAAAAAATTAGGCGGCCCATATTAAACCACCCGATCTACCACATTACATTAGTTATTCATGCCTGTTGCATGTGTCCTTTATGACATCCTTAAAAACTAAGTTCCCTGGATGGAATGATTTTCAATTTTCTTTGACTGCCGGATAGGGAGACAGAATAAAGCAATTACCTCACTCGTCTGTGCATGCGCGATCAGCACGAGATTCCGTTCAATTTGCCGGATTCAGAGCCGAAGTACTGCTAAACTGCAGATCTGTGTTCCGATTTTTTCTGATTCATGTTCTACAATATTTAAAATGTAACATTTGATGTAACAAATGTAACATTGCTTAACCCTGCTCTTCGCTTCGCACACGCGGGGTAATAAACAAGGATTAAAAATGCTCAATATTGAACCTTCATCATCTCACAGAGATACCGCGCATGCGCAGCAAAGCAAGTGCCTTATAAAGGTGTAGCTGCCATCTTTGTTGCAGCGCTGCACTCAGGCTGTCTGGTTGACTGGCGTGGCGGCACCCCTTTCGTTCCATTCCGTTTCTAAGGAGTTAGTTCAATGATGATTCAACATGTGCAATAACCGTCACCGAGCCCAGATTCAAATTTAATCCAATCTACCCACTCCAGTTCTTCTTGGAATAAAATCCCAACGTCGGGGTCATACCCAACGTCGGGGTCAAATCCAACGTCGGGGTCAAATCCAACGTCGGGGTCAAATCCAACGTCGGGGTCAAACCCAACGTCGGGGTCAAACCCAACGTCGGGGTCAAACTCAACGTCTCTCAAGCAAGCAACATCCAAGTCCAACTCAGCGTCTCAGGCTAGCAACGTCTAAACAAAAGCTTTTACAGTCGTGGCCAAAACTTTTGGCACCCTGGCACTTTTTTCAAATAACTCACAATTTTCCCTAAAAATAAGTTGAAATTGACAGAAGTATTTGGTCTCCACAATTCTTTATTTCACTTTTAATATTATAGTACCTTTGTTTTTGATTCAGAACTTAATATGATCCACCACGCGGTAACCCGGGTTGCCCCGTGATTTTTAATCATTTCACGTAATTAATTAATCTATTTTAGGGGGAGTGTAACCCGGGTTCGTGTGAGAGGAAAATCCTTTGTGTCACATCTGTGTTTCCCCTAAAATAGATTAGTGTGTCACAAAGAATTTTCCTATCACGTGAACCTGGTTTGCACTCCCCCTAAAATAGATTAATTAATTATGTAAAATGATTAAAAATCACGGGGCAACCCGGGTTACCGCGTGGTGGATCATATGTCCTTTTAAATCATAAAATAAAAAGAAATGGCATTGACAAAGTTATTGACACCTTCGACTTAATATTTGGTAGCACAGACTTTAGACAAAATAACTGCAGTCAAGCGCTTCCTCTCGCCATGAATGAGCTGAGCTGGCAAACTCCAGTCGGGCTTTCTTATGTCTCTCTCTCAGCCTTGGTCTCCCACCATAGAACCCCCTTTCATTGAGTTGGCGACGGATGCTGTGAGTCGAAACTGTCGACCCTTTTGTTTGAAGGTCAGCTTGAATCTGTTTGGCAGGTTAACGAGGTGCTTTCTCCACCATTCGAACAATCCTTCGCTGCAATCTTCGATCATGTTTTCTCTTGCGGCCACGTCCAGGGAGGTTGGCTTCAGTGCCAAGGGCCTTAAACTTCCTGATAACATTGCATACGGTGGACACAGGCACATCAAGGTCTCTGGAGATGGACTTGTAGCCGTGAGATTGCCCATGCTTGGCTACAATCTTGTGTCTGACCTCCTCAGACAATTCTCTGGTTTTCTTTCTTTTCTCCATGCTCATTGCGGTACACACAGTCACAAAAAACAGCAGAATGACTCCTTTTCTCTATTCAAAATGGTTGAATGAGTGGTTTTTATATTGCAGTCACCTGCATCTCACCACAGTATGTTCAATTCCAAAAAAAAAAGGAGATTCACCTGCTTGAAATCTAATTATTTCTAACAACTTCTAAAAGGTGGCAATCATATTGTCCGGGACATTTTAGGATTTCTTTGTGGAATAAGCTAAGATTTAGTAATTTTTTCAGCTTTTTTTGTTTTGTTCCACTGCAAACCAAAGAAATACCGATGTGGACACCAAAATATTTATTAATTTCAACACTTTTCTGGAAGAAATGGTGCATTATTTGAAAAAAGCGCAAGGGTGCCAATATTTTTGGTCACGACTGTATTAGCCACCGTTGGACTTTGTCCAAAATGGTGCTAATGGATTAGGTCTCATCCGTTCTTGCGTGCGTCAGCAAACATATCTCGAAGATGTATGGATCGTTGGTTCACACTTGGCAGAAAGACAATACATGATGGTATACATATGCACATCATTTTGTTTCACGATGCGATCAAGGATGGCTGACTGGCGGCCATTTTAGTTGTAAAAAACCCGATATTGAACCCGTCCTCAACCATTTCTCGGACATGCATCTACCGATGTTGTTCAAACTTGGCACACAGAAAATGAATGATGGGTTATATATGCACATTATTTTCTTTTGAGATCAGATCCAAGATGGCTGACTGGTGGCCATTTTGTTACTTAAATGTGTCCCCAACCATTTATTGGACATGCATGTACCGATTTTCTTCAAACTTGGCACAAGAACAATACATGAAATTATACATATGCAGAATATTTTGTTTTGTAATCCAACCAAAGACGGCGGACTGACGGCCTTCAACTCCACACAGCAAAATTACTAAAACTACGGGGGCCATGACATTTTACGTCTTTTTCTTCTTGTTTATTAAGGTTTAATTCCTCATGCACTCACTCATCAAACTCATTCCATGTGATTTCTTACCTGATTATTTGATGACAAAGTAACGTTCCCAGGCTTGTACCTCTTCTTGTAAAACTTTTAGCTTTTTTGCTTGATTCCAGTAAAGGCTGGTTTGCCGAGCTAGTCACGCTTGGTTTAGTTTTATGCACATGAGGAAATACAAATAATTTAATTGTACATCATAATTGTTTTTCTGTTTCATGGATTTTTTACCAAAGTTAACAAAGGTCACAAAGGTAACAAAGGTCTTGTGAAGGTCACAAGAAACTCATTTTGCAATAAATGTTCGTTTCCCATTAATCGTACACTTTCTAAAATCCAATCTCACCCCTCCCCTCCAAATCTTCCCCATAACCCCTTCCATCCAAATCTTCCCCATCACCCATCCCCTCCAAATCTTCCCCCTTGCCACTCCCCTCCGAATCCTCCCCATCACCCATCCCTTTCAAATCTCCCCCCTTGCCCCTTCTCTCCTAAACTCCCCGCACACCCCTCCCCTCCAAGACTCCCCCTCGCCCCTCCCCTCCTAGACTCCCCCTCACCCCTCCCCTCCAAATCTCCCACATATCCCATCCCTTTCAAATCCCTCCCCTTGTCCCTTCCCTCCTAAACAACCCCCCCTTGCCCCTCCCCTTCAAATCTCCCCATCCTCATTTCTTCTCAATTTCCCCCCTCTCACTCCCCCTCCTCAAAGCGTCCTCCCCGCTTCTTCCCCCTCCTCAAATAACACCTCATTGTGCCTCACCCAATCACCATCAAACCTTTTGTCCGCCCCATCCTTCCCTATCTCCGAGCTATTCTGAAATCTCTGACACACCTTCAACAGCTCTCCCTACCTCTTCCACCTCTTCCACATCTTACCCTACCCCTCCTCCCCCCTGTTCTGTATCCGATGCTCCCCCTTCCTCTTCATTAACGGTATGGACCTCAAACATCCGGGGCCTTCGTTCAAACTCAACTGATCTCTCCATACAGGTTGCTTCTGTCAAACCAGATGTGATCTGCTTAACAGAAACTTTCCTCTTTCATGATGTCTCTGATTCCTTGGTATCTCTCCCGGGTTACTCCCTCCTCCGGTATGATAGACCTGAGCCTCGTCCTGGAGGTGGGGTTGCTATCTTTATCAAAAGCTCTCTTCCTCACTCGCCCTGCACTGCACTCTCTCCACCTCAACCCCAGGAATACCTCTGGCCATGGCTTCCCCTTCGCTCCCACCTCTTGTTCATATGTGTGTTGTACCGTCCACCAAACAGTGATGACTCCATCTACATCTCGCTGTCTGATAATATGGACCAACTTCTGTCTACTCATCCCAACTCTCTCTTCCTCATATGAGGTGATTTCAATTGTCACCATGCCAATTGGCTGGGTGTGGGTACCTCTCTCACCAGCCATGGCTCCTCAGCAAAGGACTTCTGCGACTCACTGGGACTGACACAATCTGTCAATTTCCCGACCCGGATCTCAGTCAACGGAACATCTTCTCTTCTGGACTTGGTTATGACTAACTTCCCTGAAAATGTCTGCTGCTCTTCTTCTGCTCCAATCGGCTCATCTGATCATGTGCTTGTTAAAGTGGACATCTCTCTGACCATTCTCAGGGAGCCTCCTCAGCGTCGACGAGTCTGGCATTTCACTCAGGCTGACTGGCACGGTAAGCAGCCATCAATCATCTGGACTGGTCTCCCATCTCTACCACCTCTGACATCAACTCATCCTGGGAATTCTTCCAAAGTAAATTGCTCTCTCTCATGCACAGATTTATCCCATCTCATCTTCAGTTGTCATACCCTTCCTCCCTTCCATGGTACACGGAATCTTGTGGTGAGGCTGTTGCCCAGAAACAACTTGCCTTCGTCTCCTGGAAAGCAAATCCAACGGAAGGAAATCTCATTTCCTTTCACAAAGCCCGAAACAAGTGTGTGTCCACCCTCAGGAGAGCCAGGAAACAATATCTCTCCGTTCTCAAGACCGAACTCTCTTATCTGTCTCCCTCTTCCAAATCCTGGTGGCGTCTGGTCAAATCTGTTTTAGGTGTTTGTTCCCCCTCCATCCCCTCCCTTACCTCAAACGGCTACACAGCTGACTCCGCACGTGAAAAAGCTGAATGCCTCAACTCTGTGTTTGCCTCTAAATCTTGTGTCCCAAACCCATCCCTCTCTGTACCCACCGTACCCAGTCGTACCCAGCTGCTCCTGGACTCCGTGTCCTTTCCTCCTGACAAGGTGGAAAAGTTTCTGTCAACCCTTAATAATAATAATAATACATTTATTTTATATAGCGCTTTTCAAGAAGCCCAAAGGCGCTTTGGCAGAGTACAAAAAACAAGTGCAAAAAGACAAAAATCAATAGGTAAATAATAATCAAAGCAAAAGGAAGGAGAAGGAGAAGAGATAGTCAGGGGTTAAATGCTTTGGGTTAAATGTTGAATGCAGTGTTGAACAGGTGGGTCTTGAGTGATGTTTTGAATGTGGTGAGTGAGGAGGAGTCTCTGATGGTGTGAGGTAGTGAGTTCCAGAGGGTGGGAGCAGTGACGGAGAAGGCCCTGTCCCCCTAGGATCTGAATTTGGTCCGGATGGGGGGGAGGGGTGGGTCAGGAGGTTGGTACCAGCAGACCGGAGGTTGCGGGTGGGAGTGTGTCTGGAGAGGAGGTCAGTCAGGTAGGATGGGGCCAGGTTATGGAGGGCTTTGTAGGTCAAGAGGAGGATTTTGTACTGGATTCTCTGGGAGATGGGGAGCCAGTGAAGCTTATAATATAAAGGACGTGGGTGATGTGGTCACGGGTCCGGGAATGGGTGAGTAGACGGGCAGCAGAGCTCTGAATGTATTGCAGTTTATTGGTGGTTATTGAGGGTGAACCATAGAGGAGGCTGTTGCAGTAGTCCAGACGGGAGGTGATGAAGGCGTGGATGAGGGTTTCTGCAGCCGTGGAGGAGAGGGATGGACGGAGACGGGCGATGTTTTTCAGGTGAAAGAAGGCTGTCTTTGTGATCTGTTTAGTGTATTTGTCGAAGGAGAGGGTTTGGTCAAAGATGATGCCAAGATTCCGGATGTGAGGGGAGGTGGATACTGGGAAACCGTCGATGTTGAGGGCAAAGTTATGGGTGGATTTGGTGAGCGTTTTTGGGCCAATGATGATTATTTCAGATTTATCATAGTTAAGTTTGAGGAAGTTGATTTGAAGCCAGGATTTTATTTCAGTGATGCAGTTTGTCAGGATAGAGTGGGTGGCGGTGGAGATGGACTTGGTGGAGATGAAAAGCTGGATGTCATCGGCGAAGCAGTGGAATTGGAGACCATGACGGTAGATTAAGTGACCAAGGGGGGACAGGTACAGGATGAAGAGGAGGGGGCCAAGAACTGAACCTTGGGGGACACCTTGGGGGAGGGGAGCAGTGGGGGATTTGCAGTTATTGATGGAGATGAACTTGGGTCTTGCATTGGCCGCATTCCAGTGGATTGGGAACTGAGTACCCTCGTCCCTCTATACAAGGGGAAAGGTGACCCTCGAGTGTGGCTCGTACCGAGCGATAAAGTTATTGGAGCATGGAATGAAGGTATTGGAAATGGTGTTGGAGAGGAGGATAAGGAAGAAAGTGAAGATCGACGAAATGCAGTTTGGATTTATGCCAGGAAGAGGAACGACAGATGCGCTTTTCATTGTGAGGCAGTTGCAGGAGAAGTACATGGAGAAGAGGAAGAAGTTGTTTTTTGGGTTTGTTGATCTGGAGAAAGCATTCGATAGGGTTCCACGCAAAGTATTGACATGGGCATTGAGGAAGTTAGGAGTGGAGGAATGGTTGATCAGAGTAGTGATGGCAATGTACAAAAGAGCGCGCACAGCTGTAAGGATGAAGGACGGGAACAGTGGTGAGTTTGAGGTGAAGGTGGGAGTGCATCAGGGGTCGGTACTAAGTCCACTACTATTTGTAGCTGTGATGGAGGTGCTGGCTCAGAACGTAAAGGAGGGTTTACCGTGGGAGTTGTTGTATGCAGATGATATGGTGTTGATTGCGGAAAGTATGGATGGACTGAAGGAAAAGATGAACAAGTGGAAGGAATGTATGGAGACAAAAGGTCTGAAGGTGAATATCGGAAAGACAAAGGTGATGGCAAGTGCTAAAGCATGTGGTGAGGTGGAAAGAACTGGGAAGTGGCCGTGTGCTGTGTGCAGGAAGGGTGTCGGAGTGAACTCCATTCAATGTACAATGTGTGCTGAGTGGGTTCATCAAAAATGTAGTGGTCTGAGAGGGTCATTTACCAGTGTGGCAGCTACATTCAAATGTAAGGTGTGCACAGAGGGAGCTGCAGATGGAGGAAATGTTGAGTTGGATCTTGGAGACGGCGTGAAGCTGGAAGGTGTGAAAACATTTTGCTACCTCGGAGACATGCTGAATGGAGAAGGTGGTTCAGACTCGGCAACGGTTGCTCGAGTGAGATGTGCATGGAAGAAGTTTCGGGAACTGAGTGGCGTGCTGATGAGGAGGAGAGTGTCGCTGAAGCTGAAGGGAAAGGTGTATGCTGCATGTGTGAGAAGTGTTATGATTTATGGGAGCGAGACATGGGTAATGAACGTAGAGCAGCAACGAAGGCTGGAAAGGGTGGAAATGCGAATGGTTCGATGGATGTGCGGAGTATCGTTGAGAGAGAGGAAGACAAATGATGAATTGCGAAAGATGATGGGAATATTGCCTGTGATTGATGCTGTGAAGAGGAACAGGTTGAGATGGTTTGGTCATGTATTGAGGAAGGATGAAAATGACTGGTTGAGAAGAGTGATGGAAGTTAATGTAGAAGGAACATCATGGGGAAGACCGAGAAAGACTTGGCTAAAGATGGTGGAAGAAGAAATGCGGGCAAGGGGGTTAACAAGGAGAGATGCAGAAAATAGGGCAAAATGGAGAAGATTGTCATGGGGACCGCAAGGCTAACCCCCGCTCTGGCAGGGAAAATGGCCTTAAAATGCATGTTGTTGTTGTTGTTGTTGTTGTTGTTGTTGTTGTTGTTGTTGTTGTTGTTGATGGAGATGAACTGGCGTCTGTCAGAGAGGTATGATTTGATCCAAGAGAGGGCAGTGCCGGTAATGTTAAAGGTGGATTCAGGTCGGGTGAGGAGGATGGTGTGATTGATGGTGTCAAAGGTGGCGCTGAGGTCGAGGAGGATGAGAATGTTGAGGTTGCCGGCGTCAGAGGAGAGGAGAAGGTCGTTGGTGATTTTGAGGAGAGCAGTTTCAGTACTGTGGTTGGAGCGGAATCCGGATTGGAATGTTTCATTCAGGTTATTGGCAGAGAGGTGATGTTTGAGTTGAGTGGCTACAGCGCGTTCCAGAACTTTTGACAGAAAGGGTAGGTTGGAGATGGGTCTGAAGTTGTTTAGGGTGTCAGGGTTTAGTCCAGGTTTTTTCAGAATGGGGGTATCAGCAGCAATTTTGAGGGATGGTGGGACGATGCCTGTAGACAGGGATGAGTTTATTGTTGCAGTGATAAGTGGAGAGAGAGCAGGAAGGGAGGCCTTGACAAAGCTGGAGGGGATGGGGTCAAGAGTGCAGGTGGCAGTTTTCATTCCTCTGAGGAGTTCAGAGTGGTCAGTAGGGGAGACTGGGGAGAACTGAGACGGGGGTTGGCTGGATAAGGGGGGGCAGGTGGTTTGAGGGGGAGCGGGTGCGGTGGTGGTTAAGCTGTTGTAGATGTTGTCAATTTTGCTTTGGAAGAATGAAAGGAAGGAGATGCAGTTTTCTACTGTGAATGACTGGGTGGTGGTGTTCAGGGGGCTGAGGAGTTTGTTTATTGTAGAGAAGAGTGCTTTTGGGTTTCCAGAGCCAGAGTGGATAATTTGAGAGTAGTAGGCGGAGCGGGCGCGGGAGAGGGCATCTTTGTAGTGCTGTAGGTGGTCCTTGTAGGCTTGGGAGTGAATTGTGAGACCTGTTTTATTGCGGAGTCTTTCAAGTTGGCGAGCACGAGTTTTCATCAGGCGGAGTTCAGGGGTAAACCATGGAGCAGAATGGGTGAAAGAAACTGTTTTGGTTTTTATAGGCGCAAGCTGGTCAAGGCAGGAGGAGAGAGTGTGGTTGTAGTAGTCAGTGAGGTCAGAAGGGGCATGGAGGTCAACAAAGGGAGAAGTGGACATTTTTTCAGAGAGGGTGGATGAGAATGAGGTAGGTGGAAGAGCGTTTAGCTTACGGAATTTGATAGTGCGATAATGCCTTGGTGCTGGGGTGGGGATGTTGATGGTCATAGTGATGGCTAAGTGGTCAGAGAGGGTGAGGTCGGAACCAGAGAGATGGTGCAAAATTAATCCAGTGGAGCATTTAACATTTAACAGAACAGTCCCTTGACTCTGATTCTGCAACTGGACCTGAAGGCATTAGCCACGGGTCCTAAGATCCTGTTCTTCCGCTCTTTCACTCCCTCTCTCTGTTCTCTTAACCCTCTCTTTTGCTCAAGGTCAACTGCCATCTGCTTGGAAACCAGCCAACATCACCGCTTTGCACAAAAAAGGTGCAAAAACAGATCCTAGCAACTACAGACCAATCAGCCTTCTCCCAATTATCAGCAAAGTCATGGAATCCATCATTGCTTCGGATATGAAATCTTTCCTCTTCTCCAATGGCTTGATCTCTGATCATCAATTTGGTTTCAGACCAGGTCACTCTACTCTGGACATGCTGCTTCTGCTGTCTCAACAATGGATGGAGGTCCTCAGTGCCAAACAGGAAATTAGAGCTGTCTCCCTCGACATATCACGTGCCTTCGATACGGTCTGGCACCCCGCTCTGCTCACCAAACTCTCCTCCTTTGGTATCCATGGAAATCTCCATGCATGGCTGGCGGACTTCCTCTCTCGTCGTAGTCAGCGTGTGGCCCTGAATGGGTTTCTCTCATCTCCTCTTCCTGTTCAGGCTGGAGTTCCCCAAGGCAGTGTTCTGGGCCCTGTGCTTTTTCTGGTCTTCATCAATGATCTCTCTGACTCTCTTGAAAATCCTCTCTATCTCTTTGCTGATGACTCCACTCTCTGCCGCTCCATTCCTCGTCCCTCAGATCGGCAGTCTGCAGCCTCCTCACTCTCTGCAGACCTGGACAAAATCACAGTCTGGGCAAACAAGTGGAACATGTCTTTCAATCCTGACAAATCTCACACTTCTACGATGTCTCTCCGAAAAGACCGACTGGACAACCCTCCCATCTACTTTCTGAATAATCCTCTCCAAGAAGTTCTGTCACTCAGGCTTTTGGGTCTCACTATCTGCCATGATCTTTCCTGGGAAAACCACATTTCCAAGCTGGCCTCCAAAGCCAGTCGCCGACTGGGCATCCTCCGTCGTGCAAAGTCCTTCCTTGGCACACCTGAGCTCCTCACCACATACAAGGCTTTCATCCGCAGCTCAATGGAATACTGCTCTCCCCTCTGGGCTGGTGTTCCTGCCTCACACCTAGCTCGTCTTCACGCTGTTGAAACCAAAGCGTTCAGAATCATTGGAATCTCCCGCGATGACGCTATCTCCGAGGGCCTTTCACTTACTCACCGCAGGCAGGTTGGTGGTCTTTCCGTCTTCTACCGACTCCTCTCCGGCCTTGCTCCCCCAGCTCTCTCTGGGCTCTGTCCCCCAAATATTCCTACAGGTCGCACAAGATCTGCCTGCAACCCTCTTATGGTTAAACTGCCAAAATCAAGACTGCTCACCTTCACTCCTTCATTCCTCTTTTCTCCCGCCTCTGGAACAAACTCCCTCACTCTCTTCAATCCCACTCCTCCCTCCAGGTCTTTAAAACGGCTGTTCACCACCATCTCTTATCTTCCCCAATCCAAAACCTTGATCTTTTCTACCCCCGCTAATTTCACCCCAAATCCACTTTTTTGAGGTGACTTTTGTCTTCTTTCCTGGAAGTCCTTGGTGTCCTTGCATTTTATACCTATCCTGCCTCCCCCCAGGCCCTCTCCCTCCCACACATCTCCCGATGTCCCTGCTCTCAAATGTTGTTTGTGTGCTTCCTCCCCTTCTCTCCCCATCTTGTCGACCGCTCCCCTTTTTATATACTTTGTTTGCTTGTTTGTTTGATTGATAAATGTTAGCTCTTTCACGAGCCTCGACTCTGTATACAAAAAAAAACAAAAAAAAAAACTTCCATTAATTCTCTACCATCTGCATGCACAGTTCCATCGTATCCCATTCCATCCTTCCCATCCGATCAACTAGTCACTCAAACTGTTTCACACAAACATTCGCTCATGCCGTGCAGACCTCATGTTTGTTATCAACATACAGTATTTCCACTAATAGGTCCAAAAAATTTCGACCGAAAATCCCTTCTAATCTTCTTCATCTTCCTTCCATCTTTACCCTTCCACCCCAGGGTGTCCCATCCGGGACCGTGTCCCTTTGGTCATATATCAACAGTCGAGCGGTGGACTTCACAAACCCTCTGTACGTACCTCGCCCGCGACACGTGATCTACCCGGCAGCAAGTCCCCGACACCTGCGCCTCTGGAATGGCTATTACCTGCGCTGGAACTCGAACTTGCAACCACAGGTTTGTGGCAGCTCACGTGGCTGTCGAGCCGCTAATGAGAAAGGGACATCGAAGACAATTTGACCAAAGTCCCTCATGCGTTCTATGATCTCCTCTCTTTCGTCCACAGGCAGTCCCTCCGCTCCGCCTGCGTGAGCTTCTTGCCCGTCGTGCCGAACTGCATAAGCGTTTGGAAGAGTTGAGGAGTGAGGTGGATGGAGGGGCTTTGTCCTCGGCAGACAAGTCCTCATCTCCCCCTCATACCCCCTCGATTCAAAGCATGATGTGAATTTACTACATTCCAGGATGGGCTGGAATGCTGAGCTTAGTCACACTTGGTTGTTCTTCTGGACCCACTTTACCCTTCCCCCTAACTCCCCACCCCGATGTCTTGTTTTTTATGTAACTTGTAAAAAATAAAGCAGTAAAAGGTAGGTGTCACACTTTTCTTCTTCTTCAATTCAGTGCCTTATTCTTATCCCAAATGTTATTGGTCTCTTACAGTCACGTGAAAAAGTAAGTAGACCCCATGTAAAGTTTTGACTTTTTCAACACATTTCAACATACAGCTATTTGATCTTCATTTCAACAATATTGATAGATAAAGGTGATATAATATAACAAATATCATGAAACATTTACATTTTGTAGTCCATTGTATAATTTAAATAAACATAAATGCAAATTTCGCATGTGGAAAAAGTAAGTACACCCCTACATTTATCACTTTTTCAAATACCTAAAATTAGAATCAGGTGCACCAGCTCAGGTGCAAATGATTAGAACATCGTTAGAGAGGATCTTGGAGGAACCTGTCTTATTTAAACCTCAGACATTTAGTTTGGTTTGCTCTTTGTTGTTGAAGTGTGCGGCATCACCATGCCTAGATCAAAAGAGCTCTCTGAGGTCTTCAGAAAGAAGGTTATAGATGCCTGCGTGTCTGGGAAGGGATTTAAAAAGATATCCAAATAATTTGAAGTCAATCATTTGACTGTCCGGAAGATCATCTACAAGTGGAGAAGATTCCAAACAACTGCCAACTTGTTCAGGCCAGGCCGCCCCAGCAAGTTCAGCCCGAGAGCAGACCGCAAGATGCTGAAAGAAGTCTCTAAGAACCCCAGAATGTCATCATGGGACCTACAGGTAGCTCTTGCCATTGTTGATGTCAAAGTGCACGAGTCTACCATTAGAAAGAGGCTGCACAAATTTGATCTACATAAGAGGTATGCCAGGAGGAAACCTTTGCTGTCCAGAAAGAACATCAGGGCAAGACTAAAGTTTGCCAATGAACACCGAGGCAAAGACCAGCACTTCTGGAACAATGAGCTCTGGACAGATGAGTCAAAGGTAGAGCTATTTGGCCACAGTACCAGAAGACATGTTTGGCGAAAACCAAAGACAGCATTTGACCACAAGAACCTGATACCAACTGTGCAGCATGGTGGTGGAAATATTATGGTTTGGGGCAGCTTTGCTGCATCAGGGCCTTGGCAGCTCACCATCATAGAATCCACTATGAATTCTTCATTGTACCAGAGGGTGCTTGAGGATAATGTGAGGCCATCTGTCGGAAAGTTGAAGCTCAACCGAAGGTCGACCTTGCAACATGACAATGACCCTAAACATACCAGTAAATCCACCAAGGAATGGCTGAAAAGAAAGAAATGGAGGTTTCTGGAATGGCCAAGTCAAAGCCCGGCTCTAAATCCCATCGAGATGTTGTGGGGGGATTTGAAATGATCTGTGCATGCAAGAAACCCCTCAAACATCGCACAGCTGAAAGTATTCTGCATGGAGGAGTGGGCAAAAATTTCTCCCAGTCGATGTCAGAGACTGGTAGACAGTTATAAGAAACGCCTACTTGAGGTTGTTTCTGCCAAAGGGGGCAATACCACCGATTAGAGCCAAGGGTGTACTTACTTTTTCCACATGCGAAATTTGCATTTATGTTTATTTAAATTATACAATGGACTACAAAATGTAAATGTTTCATGATATTTGTTATATAATATCACCTTTATCTGTCAATATTGTTGAAATGAAGATCAAATAGCTGTATGTTGAAATATGTTGAAAAAGTCAAAACTTTACATGGGGTGTACCTACTTTTTCACGTGACTGTATAAGTGCTCAAGACTAATCCTTTGCGACCTGGTAATGGATCACATCGAGCTTGGCAGTTTCTATTTTGTTACCTTTGCTTCCCATTTGAAGAACCGAGCAGAGATATGGACTGTAGAGTAGTTGGGATGGAATGAGGGAGGAATGCTGGTAAGTTTGAGATCAAGGAATTCATTACCGACACATAAACCATGAGACACATGACAACTTCCTTTATTTTCACATTGATTGAACGTGCAAATAACCACCATTTTAATCACTGCACACGCTTACTTCCTCATCACACCACACCACACCACCAGACACATAAAAATCCAGCCAGCCCAACCGCCACAATACACCACGTCACACCATGCCGAGAAAAACGAGGCGTCGGGTTAGAGGAGGAGGGCGAGGGATCTACGATCGGATACGTTACGGGCACAGAGCCGTTATAACATCGAACTGCGACATCTCTACGGACAACCACCGACCTACAACCATCACTTTTTCTACACCTCACGAACAGACGTCACAATGTCGGTCTCAGCATGAACTGAGAATTTCTACCCTTGTGGTTTTTGTTTTTTCCTTTTATGTCTTTTTTTTATTGTAGTTTTTTTTTTTTTTTTTTTTAACTAAACGCTTCGGACAAAACAGTTATAATGATCTGCACATCATCCGGACACAACACCCTGTGCTGGTGTAATCATTGGGAGCGCACACGAGCATGATGATCTCACAGATTGCTCTCGGTATAACGGGCTCATTTGTTAGTAACAATTCGGGCCTCGATTAGATACAAACCCAGAACCTTTGGGTTAGTGCCGGATGACGACTCGGCCGAGTTAACCCTGTCCCCGTGGTTAAACGGGCACGACGTTTGCTTGCAATTCTCCAAACCACTAATTCTTTCGTCAAATGGCATCGAAACACAGATGGGAGTTTAAGTGTGATGTTTGAGATTGTGGGCATGGGGAGGGGTGTGTGTTTGTGTGACTGAATGCACGAGGGACCGCTAGTGATGGAGGGATAAAGGTAAACTGGAGAGGCTGATGGTGGGCACTGAGGGTTGGGGGAGCTCTTTGAAAAATTGATTCAACTCTTCCCATTCTTCCATTTTTTTTTTTTCCTCAAGCCTCCTCCGACGTTACCTGACCGTTTCAGCTGTTACCCACCCCTGCGACCTTGGCCTCTGGTGACCCGACCTTATCGGCGTCTTTATGGGCATCGGGGGTCGTGACTTTCACTTCAGCAGCATCTGGAGCCGGCGGCTCCACGGGTGCTTCTGGAGCGGGAGTCGGATTTTGAGTAGGAGTGGGGGTCGTGACGGCGTTGCTAGGAGACGCAACAGTGGTCGTAATGGTGACACCAGCGGTGGTCGCTATGCCAGTGGTGGGGGAGCTGGTAGAATTAGCAGTGGGAGTTGGAGTATTTGTAGAAGTTGCTTCAGTCGTTGCATTGCCATTTGTTGTGGTCTCAGTAGTAGTAGTAGTTGTAGCAGCAGCAGTTGGGCTAACTGTTGTAGCTGCTGTGGAAACAGGAGTGGATGCCTGTGTGTTGTTTATGGCTTTCTCGCCCTCTCCTTCACCCCCGTCACCAGGTGCTGGACTGGTGGTCAGCAAGGCACTCGTGGCTACAGAGTATATAAGGAAAAAGGGTGAAGATTATAGAAAAATGTTGTGTAAGAGTGGAGGGCGTTGCAGTGCTGTCAGGGTGGATGGAATGACAGAGTGAAGAGTACAATGGATTGTCTCACCATTTGGCCCATCGCTGACTGTCCCATCATCTCCCTCCTTGGCATTCTCCTTTCTATCACCATCTTCTCCTGAGGTTGTGACAAAAGAGGAACGGAGTTTTATGGATGTAAATGTCGATTTGACAAGGACCATCAACATGGTGAGTGGTTGACCTGTCCGGTCTATAATTCACGTTAGCATTTTTGAGAAACATTCGGACTGTCAAACAGAGAAGAGAATTGGCCAATTGATTGACACAAACCGAGACTTTCTAAACGTTTCCCCCTGACTTGTCACAACAGCTACCCTACAACTTGTACACTTGGTGCGCTCTGTACCTAGCGGTACACACCTGGTGCAGTCTGTGATGCCCGGCGGTACTCATGGTGCACTCTTTATACCCAACAGTACACACCTGGTGAACTCTGTTATACTCGGCGGTACATACCTTGTGCACTGTTATACCCAGCGGTACATACCTGGTGCACTCTGTTATACCCGGCGGTACATACCTGGTGTACTCTGTTATAGCCGGCTGTACATACCTGGTGCACTCTGTTACACCCGGTGGTACTCTTAGGGCACTCTGTTATACCTGACCATACACACCTGGTGCACTCTGTTATACCCGACAGTGTCCGTGGTGCACTCTGTTATACCCGGCGGTACACACCCTTATAACCAGCAGTATATTTGATTTGTGAAAGTTCAGTTCTCGCGAGTGTTACCAAAGTTTACCTATCAACGCCGTCGAACATGTCCGTTAAGTTAGTACCAGTTACCTTGGTTTCAATCCGGTAATGGTTTATATCTGCTAATGGTTTAAATCCGGTAAGTTTATATCCGCTAATGGTTTGAATCGGGTAATGGTTTAAATCCGGTAACAGTTTATATCCGCTAATGTTTTGAATCTGGTAATGGTTTAAATCGGGTAATAGTTTGAATCCGGTATACATTTAAATCTGGTAATGGTTTGAATCCGGTAAATGTTTAAATCAGGTAGTGGTTTGAATCTGTTAATGGTTTAAATTCAGTAATGGTTTGAATCCGGTATACGTTTAAATCTGGTAATGGTTTGAATCCGGTATACGTTTAAATCTGGTAATGGTTTAAATCTGGTAATGGTTTGAATCCAGTAAAGGTTTAAATCCATTAATGATTTAAATCATGTAATGGTTTAAATCCACTGATGGTTTAAATCGGGTCATGGTTTGAATCCGGCAATGATTTAAATCTTGCAATGGTTTAAATCCACTCATGGTTTAAATCCACTCATGGTTTAAATCCGCTAATGGTTTAAATCCGGTAATGGTTTAAGTCAGGTAACGATTTAAATCCGGTATTGGTTTGAATCCGGTATACGTTTAAATCTGGTAATGGTTTGAATCGACTCATGGTTTAAATCCTGTAATGATTTAAATCATGTAATGGTTTAAATCTGGAAATGGTTTAAATCCGTTAATGGTTTGAATCTGGTAATGGTTTAAATCGGGTAATGGTTTGAATCTGGAAATGGTTTAAATCCGTTAATGATTTAAATCTTGAAATGGTTTAAATCTGGTAAAGGTTTAAATCCAGTAGTAGTTTGACTCTGATAATGGTTTAAATCTGGTAAAGGTTTAAATCCAGTAGTGGTTTGAATCTGGCAATGGTTTAATTCCGTTAATTGTTTAAATCCGTTAATTATTTAAACTCTGTAATGGTTTAAATCCGGTAATGGTTTGAATCCGGTATACGTTAAAATCCGGTAATGGTTTGAATCGACTCATGGTTTAAATCCTGTAATGATTTAAATCATGTAATGGTTTAAATCTGGAAATGGTTTAAATCCGTTAATGGTTTGAATCTGGTAATGGTTTAAATCGGGTAATGGTTTGAATCTGGAAATGGTTTAAATCCGTTAATGATTTAAATCTTGAAATGGTTTAAATCTGGTAAAGGTTTAAATCCAGTAGTAGTTTGACTCTGATAATGGTTTAAATCTGGTAAAGGTTTAAATCCAGTAGTGGTTTGAATCTGGCAATGGTTTAATTCCGTTAATTGTTTAAATCCGTTAATTATTTAAACTCTGTAATGGTTTAAATCCGGTAATGGTTTGAATCCGGTATACGTTAAAATCCGGTAATGGTTTGAATCGAGCAATGGTTTAAATCCGGTCATGGTTTAAATCTGGCAATGGTTTAAATCCGGTCATGGTTTAAATCTGCTAATGCTTTAAATCCATTCATTATTTAAATCTGTTAATGATTTAAATCCTGTAATGGTTTAAATCCGTTAATGGTTTTATTCCGTTAATGATTTAAATATGTTAATGATTTAAATCCTGTAATGGTTTAATTGCGTTAATGATCAACTGCCAAAATCAAGACTTTCTGCTCACCTTCACTCCTTCATTCCTCTTTTCTCCCGCCTCTGGAACAAACTCCCTCACTCTCTTCAATCCCACTCCACCCTCCAGGTCTTTAAAACAGCTGTTCACCACCATCTCTTATCCTCCCCCATCCAAAACCTTGATCTTTTCTACCCCTGCTAATTTCGGTCCCTTTGTGTTTTATACCTCCCCCCTCCCCTTCCCACGCCTCCTGCCCCCAAGCCCTCTCCCTCCCACACTTCTCCCTGCTCTCAAATGTTGTGGTTGTGTGCTTCCCCTTCTCTCCCCATCTTGTCTTCCGCTCCCTCTTTTTGTATATTTTGTTTGTCTGGTTGATTTGTTTGTGAAATAAATGTTAGCTCTTTCACGAGCCTCGATTCAGTATACAAAAAAATAAATAAAAATAAATCCGCTAATGATTTAAATCCTGTAATGGTTTGAATCCGGTAATAGTTTGAATCCAGTAATGGTTTAAATCCGGGAATGACTTCAATCCTGTAATGGTTTAAATCCGGTAAAGGTTTAAATTCGGAAATGGTTTAAATTTGATAATGGTTTGAATCTGGTAATAGTTTTTGTGGCCACTCAGCAACACTGTTTGCATTGACCAACATTTAATATTAGTTTTGATGCATTTTCTCACTTCTCACTTATAAGTTTTCACGAGAACAGTTTTAATTTTACATGTGTCAATTAAAGGGTTTTGTTCTTCCATAAGCCTTACTCCTCACACCTGTCCATAAAGAAAAATAACGGGAAAAAACCTGTCACATGGTAAGCATGAGAATGTTGGGATACTAAAGCGCAGACTTAGTATCTTGTTATTAACCCTCCCCCTTTAGAATAGGGGGTGGATTATTGTTGTAAACAATGTAAGGTTTGTTTCTGCAATTAGTGCCACCAATTTTTTGTTTTCTAAACCAGACCCCAGAGTTTCTACTAAACCACCATTGAGGTTTTGTGTTTGTTTGTTTTTCTGCCTGCACTCCCAATTTCCAAGCTGTATCACAGAGATGGCAGGGACTATCGGAATGAAATTTTGCATCAATAATGGGAATAAAAAGTATGCGGAATTAACATAGTCGTTTTTTTTACCATGACATAAGTTTAGGTCATGACCCAATTATAGCTATTTTACCATTTTCACCAAAATTTGACTAGTGAGGTCTATCCAATCAGACCGAAATTTCCCTCTATATAGCTTAGAGCAAAGTGCATTTACACTTAATTTACATCATACCCCTCCCTCCAGGTTAAAGGTCAAATTATTGCACCCCTATGATTACTAAACCACCATTTACATTTACGTTTTTATTTTTCTCAGCTTATTATCTTTGGATCCGGCTGGGACTTTTGCAATGACATTTTGCATCAATAATGAGAATAAAAAGTATGCGGAGTTGACATAATGTTTTGACCTCGACCTAATTTTAAGGTCATGACCCAATTATAGCTGCTAGTTGAGGAAGTAGGAGGATTTGAGGTGGGGGAGCATTTTGTCAAGAGAATACACAGTTTTGTGGGATTCGGATAGATTGTACATGGGGATACATTTTCTTAATTTACACTAAAGTCTCCCTCGTCGTTCTCCATCAAGGAGACATTTTCTTAAAAGACTCCCCCGGCTTACCCTTGGCAATAGCTTTGTGATCACTGATATCTAGTTCTTATTTGTGCTTCTTGATTAGGAGTACGCATTAGGGGAGACATTTGCATTCACATAAGAATGCCTGTTATTCAACTAAATTAATATTTTTCCTTTGCGCCAATCGCATCTTGAAACCCATCCCAAGGGCCTTGGAGTACTCTAATGTACGAGGCGCTCGTGTAATGTCCTGGTGCACGGCTCCTCTCCACAGGCCGGTACTCCCGCATCTCTTTTCACCCTCTTGGAAGCAGCATAGTCCAAAGCTCAGACTTGTACGATTCCAGTGAAGCAAGTATGATCATCCCCTTTATATACAGCACCGGGTATGTGCACTTCGAGGAATCATCATCCCAGATTAAACACCTAGTAGTAGTCACCACCTTTCATTCATTTGACCCTTTTTCATTTTCTTTTACTCTTCTTGCACAAAAACCTACCAGTTTGCTGTTGCAAAAAGCTATCTCATGGAAGTGAAAATGCTTCCCAGAATGTTATTGCTTGCAGACTACCATGCTCCACATTACACCACAGCTACCTTTGCCCTTTCCCATCAACCTGCGCCCAAACATACCAGTCTTTCTGAAGCAGAGAAGACGTTTTTGGTAAACTACAAGTCCCCCGCCGGTACCAGCAGCTAACATAATCAGCAGCACGACAATGCCCACTACGAGGCCTGCAGATCCACCCTTTGTAACTGTGGGTTCGTGGGGGAGCGGAAGTGGGGCGAAGGGAGACATGAACAAGGTACGATGTGAATCTCACAATCTACATCCGATTAACAACCAGATTTCGCTAATATGGAAAATGTAAATGTAATTCAATTTTTGTTATAAAATTATGCAAGAGATGAGATGTATACCTCGTATGTATAGTCCATATGAGGCAAGGAAGAAATGTTGATGTGTGATTTGATTGATAAAAGAGATGAAGTTGATCTTTGATACTCTCAACGCTGACAATATGGAAACCAATAAGTCATTCGAGGAAACGATGGCGTTGCTTGCCTGGATGGCGTGGTCTGTCGCAGGCCTGCATCGCTCCAGGAGGACATTGAAGATCGGATCTCATGTTCTATGTTATTATCTGATGAAGAACTCTCGACTTGTGTTGGTTTGCTTTTCGAGCAGTGAATGATTTTCTATGCTCTGTTCGCAGTTCTTTTAATTTTGGTGATTGAGGACTTTCCCAACGACAAGCTTTTCTTTCAATCATGTTCAGTCTATTTAGCAATTATGTTCATGAAAAAACGAGTGTGCATGTGTGGTGAGAGGTAGACAGCACATATGTGATTATCAAATGTTAATATGGGACTTTCAAAATAACGTACTGAGTACTGGAGCACCAGCCTGCCACAAATTGTTACTTGGTAGGAAACAGAAACACACAGTCGACCTGATTGGTGCTGAGATGGGTTCTACTCTTCAACCGCTCTCTCAATATACAGTTGTAGCCAAAAATATTGGCACCCTCGCTCTTTTTATGCCTCCGCCCCCGAAGGTGGCCGGAGGCATTATGTTTTCGGGTTGTCTGTACGTCCATCCGTACGGGCTAAACCTCGTTTTTCTCAGCAACCACATGTCCAAATGTCCAATTGAGATGAAAGTTTCAGGATAGGAGTGACACCCATGCAAAATGTTTGTATGATAATTGTGACGTCATAGGTCACGTGGTATGGCAGCCATCTTAGATTAAATGCAAATAATTAAAATTGTATTCCTCGGAAACCGCTGAATGGAAAAATTAGAAACTTGGCACATTGTCAAGTACTCCCAATGGGGAACAAAAGCATGATAATAATGACAGGTGAAGTGCTATGCCAGCCACAAATGTTGCAATCGAATTCCTCATCCTAAAAATCTGAAATTGCATGCACATGATCTATGATCCATTTGTATTGAAATATTAAATTTATGACATCATAGGTCACATGGTTTGGCAGCCCTATTGGATTTAACCTAAAACCTTTAAAAAAACATCCTCTCCCAAACCACCAAATCCATTGACTCCAAACTTTATGTGTGTCATTGACTACGCATGGCGATTGAAAGATGATCACGAAAACATCATTGGTCACATGGTGTGGCAGCCATATTGGATGGAAGGAAAATATTAAAATATTATATCTCTGAAACCGCTTACCCTATTGATGCGAAATTTTACAAATATCATCTAACACCACTGTTTCATATAGTTTGAAAATGATGATGTCGTAGGTCACGTAGTTTGGCAGCCGTCTTGATAGAAAAACAAACCTTATCCAATCAACACAAAACTTCACAAACGTGATCCCCTACCCATACATATGCATCGTGTACATTTTTTAAGGTCATATGTCACGTGGTATGGCAGCCATATTATCTTGAAAGCCGATCTTTAAAAAAATCCCTTCTCTGAAACCGCTTCACCGATCGATGTGAAACCTGTCATGGCTGGTGAAAATGTGACACTTGAAAACAGCTGAAGGGATTTTAATCAAACTTGTTTATTTTTAGGACAGTGAATGATGGCAGCTACCCATTGTGGGACGATGCAGAGGCATATTGGCGACACAGTTGCATTGCTCTAGTTTCAAATAACTCACAATTTTCTCTAAAAATACGTTGAAAATCTAAAAATAAGTATTTGGTCTCCACAATTCTTTATTTCACTGTTAATATTACAGAACTTTTGTTTTTGATTCAGAACTTAATATATCCTTTTAAATCAGAAAATAAATAGAAATGGCATTGACATAATTATTGACACCCTAGACTTCATATTTGGTAGCACACACAGCCTTTGGACAAAATAACTGCAGTCAAGTGCTTCCTATAGCCATGAATGAGCTTCCTCCACCTCTCCACTGGCAGTTTAGCCCACTCTTCTTGTGCAAACTGCTCCAGTTCTCCCAGATTTGAAGGGTGCCTTCTCCCAACTACTGTTTTCAGATCTCCCCACAGGTGTTCAATGGGATTTAGATCTGGACTCTCATTGCTGGCTTCTTCAGAACAGTCCAGTGTTTTGTCTTGAACCATTCCTGGGTGAGTTTTGAGGTGTGTTTGAGGTCATTGTGCTGCTGTAAGACCCATGACCTTTGACGGAGACCCAGCTTTCTGACACTGGGTTGAACATTGCGTTCAAAAATGCCTTGGTAATCTCCTGATTTCATGATGCCATGCACACATTCAAGGCACCCAGTGGCAGAAGCAGCACAGCAACCCCAAAACATCACTGAACCTCCTCCATGTTTGACTGTAGGGAAGATGTTCTTTTCTGTGACGGCTTCATTTTGTTTTCTGTAAACATAGAGATGATGTGCTTTACCCAAAAGCTTAAATTTGTTCTTGTCTGTCCAAGGACATTCTTCCAGAAGGATTATCGCTTGTTCAGGTGTGTTTTGGAAAACTCCAGTCGGGCTTTCTTATGTCTCTCTCTCAGCATGGGTCTCCTACCATAGAACCCCTTTCAATTGAGTTGGCGACGGATGGTGCGAGTGGAAACTGTCGTACCTTTTCTTTACAATCTTTGTCTGTTCTTTTTAATCTTTGTCTTTTCTTTTTAATCTTTGTCTATTCTTTTTAATCTTTCTTTTCTTTTTAATCTTTGTCTTTTCTATTTAATAATTGTCTGTTATTTTTAATCTTTGTCTCTTCTTCTTAATCTTTGTCTTTTCTTTTTAATTATTGTATTTTCTTTTTAATCTTTGACTATTCTTTTTAAACCTTTTCTTTACCTTTTAAATCTTTCTCTGTTCTTTTTAATCTGTCTTTTCTTTTTAATATTTGACTATTCTTTTTAATCTTTTCTTTCTTTTTAATCTTTGGCTGTTCTTTTTGATATTTACTTTTCTTTTTCATCTTTGGCTGTTCTTTTTAATCTTTGTCTTTTCTTTTTAATCCATGTCTTTTCTTTTAATCATTGTCTTTTCTTTTTAATCCTTGTCTGTTCTTTTTAATCTTTGTCTTTTCTTTTTAATCTTTGTCTTTTCTTTTTAAACTTTTCTGTACCTTTTTAATCTTTGGCTGTTCTTTTTGATCTTTGTCTTTTCTATTTAATAATTGTCTGTTCTTTTAATCTTTGTCTGTTCTTTTTAATATTTTATTATTTATTTTGTATACTGAATCGAGGCTCGTGAAAGAGCTAAAATTTAATTTTCTTTTTAATCTTTGTCCATTCTTTTTAATCTTTCTTTTCTTTTTAATCTTTGTCTTTTCTATTTAATAATTGTCTGTTCTTTTAATCTTTGGCTGTTTTTTTTGTTTTTGTTTTTTTTGGTATACAGAATCGAGGCTCGTGAAAGAGCTAACATTTATCACACAAACAAATCAAACAGACAAACAAAATATATAAAAAGAGGGAGCGGTAGACAAGATGGGGAGAGAAGGGGAAGCACACAAACACAACATTTGAGAAAAGGGACATCGGGAGATGTGTGGGAGGGAGAGGGCTTGGGGGGAGGAGGGGTGGGAAGTTTCAAATCCCCCCACAACATCTCGATGGGATTTAGATCCGGGCTTTGCCTTGGCCATTCCAGAACCCTCCATTTCTTTATTTTCCACCATTCCTTGGTGGATTTACTGGTATGTTTAGGGTCATTGTCATGTTGCAAGGTCCACCTTCGGTTGAGCTTCAACTTTCCGACAGATCGCCTCACATTATCCTCAAGCACCCTCCGGTACAATGAAGAATTCATAGTGGATTCTATGATGGTGAGCTGCCCAGGCCCTGATGCAGTAAAGCTGCCCCAAACCATAATATGTCCACCATCATGCTTTACAGTTGGCATCAGGTTCTTGTGGTCAAATGCTGTCTTTGGTTTTTGCCAAACATGTCTTCTGGTACTGTGGCCAAATAGCTCTACCTTTGATACATCTGTCCAGAGCACATTGTTCCAGAAGTGCTGGTCTTTGCCCAGGTGTTCATTGCAAACTTTAGTCTTGCCCTGATGTTCTTTCTGGACAGCAAAGGTTTCCTCCTGGCACACCTCCCATGTAGATCAAATTTGGGCAGCCTCTTTCTAATGGTAGACTCGTGCACTTTGACATCAACAGTGGCAAGAGCTACCTGCAGGTCCCGTGATGACATTCTGGGGTTCTTAGAGACTTCTTTCAGCATCTTGCGGTCTGCTCTCGGGCTGAACTTGCTGGGGCGGCCTGGCCTGAACAAGTTGGCAGTTGTTTGGAATCTTCTCCACTTGTAGATGATCTTCCGGACAGTCGAATGATTGATTTCAAATGGTTTGGAGATCTTTTTAAATCCCTTCCCAGACTCGTAGGCATCTATAACCTTCTTTCTGAAGGCCTCAGAGAGCTCTTTTGATCTCGGCATTGTGACACCGCACACTTCAACAACAAAGAGCAAACCAAACTAAATGTCTGAGGTTTGAATAAGACAGGTTCCTCCAAGATCCTCTCTAACGATGTTCTAATCATTTGCACCTGAGCTGGTGCACCTGATTCTAATTTTAGGTATTTGAAGTAGTGATAAATGTAGGGGTGTACTTACTTTTTCCACATGCGAAATTTGCATTCATGTTTATTTAAATTATACAATGGACTACAAAATGTAAATGTTTCATGATATTTGTTGTATTATATCACCTTTATCTATCAATATTGTTGAAATGAAGATCAAATAGCTGTATGTTGAAATATGTTGAAAAAGTCAAAACTTTACATGGGGGGTGTACTTACTTTTTCACGTGACTGTATATTGTTTGTTTGGTCCGAGAGCCAGAAGAGAAATTATATGAGATTTTACATCTATTGCTAAAGAGAGAAGTACGTGTGTCTGTGTCTGTGTCTGTGTCTGTGTTAGTTATATCCACCACCACCACCACCACCACCACCACCACCACCACTCCCTTCTATTAACAGGAAATGGCATGAACTAGACACCTCTCATCCACAGATATTGTTACGTGGAAGGGTGGGGGGAGGGAGGAGTCCATCGCTAGAATGTGGTAAGTGTTGTGTACGGTCGGTGTGTTTCAAATAGTTTGGCTAGAATGTGGTAAGTGTAGTGTACGGTCTGTGTGTTTCGAATAGGTTGGATTGCCACGTCAGAGTAAGTAGTTTGTTCCATGTGACGCTGAGGAGGCAACGTATGTAATTCATATATAGAGGAGAGATAGGAAAACTCCAAATGCATGCAATGCAAAGAAGCACTTATAGGGTGAGGAAGAAGGACCTGGAGAGCAGACGGGGCACAAACCAAGAGGCCTCATGTGAAAAGGACAAATAGGACCATGAGGCCTGGTGGATTGGCTGATCGTCGCTGGCGCTCCTCATGACAGTTTTGCTTAATCTCTGGAATGACCATCACTGGCTTTCATCATCTCGCACCTGGTTTTCAAAGTGGACTGCATCGAGTCCTACGTCCACACTGCGCATCATAGCTGGACAAACGGAAGTTCCGCCTGCATTCTTATCTTGTAAACGTGTATTCTGTGGTGCCTAGAGTGGGTTAGGATTTGTACTTTATTTCTCACCATTGTATACAAGTTTGCGTGTTCCCATTTCCCTCCGTCTTCTGTTTGGCTTGATTCGTACCCTTTCTGATCGTGTCTCATCTACTCTCTTCCCTGTAGTTTTTTTTTTTTTTTTTTTTTTTTTTTTACAAATAAACCCCTTAAAAGGTAAGAAAATATATTTTTGCCATCTTCTTTCCGTGCATGTGCCATCAGTAATTGTAATGCCGAGGTCACACATAGGCGGATATTTTGGCGACTACTGGCGACTGCCGGCGATCAAGATTTTTCGGCGACTACTGGCGATTTCGGGCGGTCAAATATGGTCAGGCGGCAGTATGGCGACTGCAGGCGGCCACATTGCGACTGCATTGCGACGACGCCCCGAGTGGGATGGCGACTGTCGAAGATCGACGACGACTGCATTGCGGATGCACGGCGGCAGCGTGGCGATAGTCTGGCGGCTAGATTACGACCGATGGCGGATCGCGGCGACTGCATTGGGGCCGGGTGGCGGTTTACTCCGACGTCCGCAAGACTGCAATAAGACCGCCGGCGATTGGAGACGATTCACACAACTTTTTAAATCTTTATTTCTCTATTTTACATTTCACTTTATTCATTTCAATGATGTATGACATGAAGCATTTAAAGATGTTTGATGTACAATAAGAAAGTTAATAAAGATGTATCATTGTAATGTAATAATCAAACTTTTCTGCAGGGAGAGAGAATGGAAATAAAGTCCAACAAATTATTTCCACTGGTCCCAAGTCCCATAAATAAAGTTTCCAAAGGACCAAAGTCCCAAAAATAAAGTTCCCAAAAGTCCCAAGTCCAAACAATAAAGCCATATCCTTGTCGACACCACAGGACCTCACTCCACGGAGACCCTCACACCATCCTGTCTTGCCATGGAATCGTGGTATGTCGTAATGCAGTCGCCAGGCAGTCGTATCTCTGTCGCCAGTGGCCGTAACTCGGCCGCCACTAGTCCTACTGCTGTCGTCGTCAGTCTCCCATAGCCACAGGGGAGAAGTGGCAGTTCTTCTGTAGTCGATACGCAGCCGCAACAGTGTCGGCCCGTAGTCGGGAAGATGCCGCAGGAAGGCCGTATGGCATTCGCATCTCTGCCGTGCTGGCTGGTGGGGCGATGCTGGGGCGATTGCGGAAGACTATGAGCGACTGGGTTGCGGCCGCTTTACGCTCTTATTACGGATACCGACGACAGCATGGCGGTTCCATCACGACAGCATGGCGGATTTTTTTCGAGTGCGACTGAGCGCGCCGTTTTTAAACATTTAAAATATATATTTGGCCCCTTTGCGACTCTTGCCGACTGCAGGCGACCTGGGGAGGATAACCACGACTACAGGCGACCGTCCATTACGGTTTCATTACGATTGTCGGCGGGTGGTGGCGATTTTTTCAGTCGCCAGTAGTCGCCGACAAATCCGCCTATGTGTGACCTAGGCTTAAGTAATAAGTAATTTTGGCTTATTGAATACAACATACAAGGTGAATATCGGAAAGACGAAGGTGATGGCAAGTGGTAAAGCATGTGGTGAGGTGGAAAGAACTGGGAAGTGGCCATGTGCTGTGTGTAGGAAGGGTGTCGGAGTGAACTCCATTCAGTGTACAATGTACAATGTGCGCTGAGTGGGTTCATCAAAAATGTAGTGGTCTGAGAGGGTCATTAACCAGTGTGGCAGCTTCTTTTTTTTTTTCTTTTTTTCTTTTTTGTATACAAGATCGAGACTCGTGAAAGAGCGAACATTAATCACACAAAAAGACAAACCGACACATAAAACATAAAACATAAAACATCGGGAGCGGTAGACAAGATGGGGAGAGAGGGGGAAGGACACAAACACAACATTTGAGAGCAGGGACCGAGAGACATGGAGACATCGAGAGATCTGAGAGAGGGCGAGGGCTTTGGGGGGGGGGGGGCATGAGAAGGGGGCGGTGGGAGAGGTATAAAACATATGGACACTGCCAGGACTTCCAGGAAAGAAGTTGGAATTTCAAACAAGGTGGATCTGGGGTGAATTAGCGGGGGTAGAAAAGATCAAGGTTTTGGATGGGGGAAGATAAGAGATGGTGGTGAACAGCTGTTTTAAAGACCTGGAGGGAGGGGTGGGATTGAAGTGAGTGAGGGAGTTTGTTCCAGAGGCGGGAGAAAAGAGGAATGAAAGAGTGAAGGTGAGCAGAGAGCCGAGATTTCGGCAGTTTAACCATCAGAGGGTTGCTGGCAGATCTTGTGCGACCTGTAGGAATATTTGGGGGACAGAGCACAGAGAGAGCTGGGGGTGCAAGGCCGGAGAGGAGTCGGTAGAAGACAGAAAGACCACCTACCTGCCTGCGGTGAGTGAGTGAAAGGCCCTCAGAGATAGCTTCATCGCGGGAGATTCCAATAATTCTGAAAGCTTTGGTTTCAACAGCGTGAAGCCGAGCTAGGTGTGAGGCAGGAGCACCGGCCCATAGGGGAGAACAGTATTCCATTGAGCTGCGGATGAAAGCCTTGTATGTGGTGAGGAGCTCAGGTGTGCCGAGGAAGGACTTCGCACGACGGAGGATGCCCAGTCGGCGACTGGCTTTGGAGGCCAGCTTGGAAATGTGGTTTTCCCAAGAAAGATCATGGCAGATAGTGAGACCCAAAAGCTTGAGCGACAGAACTTCTTGGAGAGGATTGTTGAGAAAGTAGATGGGAGGGTTGTCCAGTCGATCTTTTCGGAGAGACATAGTAAGAGTGTGAGATTTGTCAGGATTGAAAGACATGTTCCACTTCTTTGACCAGTCTGTGATTTTGTCCAAGTCTTCAGAGAGTGAGGAGGCTGCAGACTGCCGATCTGAGGGAAGAGGAATGGAGCGGCAGAGAGTGGAGTCATCAGCAAAGAGATAGAGAGGATTTTCAAGAGAGTCAGAGAGATCATTGATGAAGACCAGAAAAAGCATGGGGCCCGGAACACTGCCTTGGGGAACTCCAGCCTGAACAGGAAGAGGAGATGAGAGAAACCCATTCAGGGCCACACGTTGACGACGACTAGAGAGGAAGTCCGCCAGCCATGCGTGGAGATTTCCATGGATACCAAAGGAGGAGAGTTTGGTGAGCAGAGCAGGGTGCCAGACCATGTCGAAGGCACGTGATATGTCGAGGGAGACAGCTCTAATTCCCTGTTTGGCATTGAGGACCTCCATCCATTGTTGAGACAGCAGAAGCAGCATGTCCAGAGTAGAGTGACCTGGTCTGAAACCAAATTGATGATCAGAGATCAAGCCATTGGAGAAGAGGAAAGATTTCATATCCGAAGCAATGATGGATTCCATGACTTTGCTGATAATTGGGAGAAGGCTGATTGGTCTGTAGTTGCTAGGATCTGTTTTTGCACCTTTTTTGTGCAAAGCGGTGATGTTGGCTGATTTCCAAGCAGATGGCAGTTGACCTTGAGCAAAAGAGAGGGTGAAGAGAACAGAGAGAGGGTGAGATAGAGCGGCAGAGCAGGATTTTAGGACCCGTGGGCTGATGCCGTCGGGTCCAGTTGCAGAATCAGAGTCGAGGGTTGACAGAAACTTTTCCACCTCGTCAGGAGGAAAGGACACGGAGTCCAGGAGCAGCAGGGTACGACTGGGTATGGTGGGTACAGAGAGGGATGGGTTTGGGACACAAGATTTAGAGGCAAACACAGAGTTGAGGCATTCAGCTTTTTCACGTGCGGAGTCAGCTGTGTAGCCGTTTGAGGTAAGGGAGGGGATGGAGGGGGAACAAACACCAGAAACGGATTTGACCAGATGCCACCAGGATTTGGAAGAGGTAGACAGATAAGAGAGTTCGGTCTTGAGAACGGAGAGATATTGTTTCCTGGCTCTCCTGAGGGTGGACACACACTTGTTTCGGGCTTTGTGAAAGGAAATGAGATTTCCTTCCGTTGGATTTGCTTTCCAGGAGACGAAGGCAAGTTGTTTCTGGGCAACAGCCTCACCACAAGATTCCGTGTACCATGGACGGGAGGAAGGGTATGACAACTGAAGACGAGATGGGATAAATCTGTGCATGAGAGAGAGCAATTTACTTTGGAAGAATTCCCAGGATGAGTTGATGTCAGAGGTGGTAGAGATGGGAGACCAGTCCAGATGATTGATGGCTGCTTGAAGACCGTGCCAGTTGGCCTGAGTGAAATGCCAGACTCGTCGACGCTGAGCAGGTTCCCTGAGGATGGTCAGAGAGATGTCCACTTTAACAAGGACATGATCAGATGATCCGATTGGAGCAGAAGAAGAGCAGCAGACATTTTCAGGGAAGTTAGTCATAACCAAGTCCAGAAGAGAAGATGTTCCGTTGACTGAGATCCGGGTCGGGAAATTGACAGATTGTGTCAGTCCCAGTGAGTCGCAGTCCCAGTGAGTCGCTACATTCAAATGTAAGGTGTGCACAGAGGGAGCTGCAGATGGAGAAAATGTTGAGTTGGATCTTGGAGACGGCGTGAAGCTGGAAGGTGTGAAAACATTTTGCTACCTCGGAGACATGCTGAATGGAGAAGGTGGATCAGACTCGGCAACGGTTGCTCGAGTGAGATGTGCATGGAAGAAGTTTCGGGAATTGAGTGGCGTGCTGATGATGAGGGGAGTATCGTTGAAGCTGAAGGGAAAGGTGTATGCTGCATGTGTGAGAAGTGTTATGATTTATGGGAGCGAGACAGCGAGACATGCATTTTAAGGCCATTTTCCCTGCTAAAGCGGGGGTTAGCCTTGCGGTCCCCATGACAATCTTCTCCATTTTGCCCTATTTTCTGCATCTCTCCTTGTTAACCCCCTTGCCCGCATTTCTTCTTCCACCATCTTTAGCCAAGTCTTCCTCGGTCTTCCCCGTCCTCTACTTCCTTCTACATTCATTTCCATCACTTCCTCAACCAGTCACTTTCATCCTTCCTCAACACATGACCAAACCATCTCAACCTGTTCCTCTTCACAGCATCAATCACAGGCTCTATTCCGATCATCTTTCGCAATTCATCATTTGTCTTCCTCTCTCTCAACGATACTCCGCACATCCACCGAACCATTCGCATTTCCACCCTTTCCAGCCTTCGTTGCTGCTCTACGTTCATTACCCATGTCTCGCTCCCATAAATCATAACACTTCTCACACATGCAGCATACACCTTTCCCTTCAGCTTCAACGACGCTCCCCTCCTCATCAGCACGCCACTCAGTTCCCGAAACATTTGGCTTATTGAATGTTGTAAGTAATTTTGGCTCATTTGAATGTACCTTGGGGAACGATAACCGTAAGTGAAGTAATTGAACTCAGTGCAGAATAAACCGTTTGGGCTATCTCCTGGGACGAAAGGTCCCGGCGCTGAGGCATACCGTGTTTACGGGCATTCGGACGTGACAATATTTCTTGTATTTCTTATATTTCTGTGAGTCGATTTGCATCCAAGAACTAACAATTATGGTTAACCACATTGAAATTACCATTCTTTCATCCTCCACAGTGGAAAATTATGTTTAAAAGATTATTTCACTTCAATTTTGTGCGAGCAGTGGCAGGTTAAAAGATCCCCGGCTAGAGGAAGTGAGTCACTGAAAACACATGGTGCATGTGTGAAAGGCCTCATTAGCATTCGTACAGTCATTTCAAAAGTCCTGTATTGCACAAACACAGATAGATATAAAACGTACACTGAGATGTCACCTCCTCTTCCTCTTGTTCATTCAGCATATGGTCTCCGAATGCCTCTCGCACCTCACCCTTCACTGTTTACAAAGGGGACGAGGATTCACGACAGCAATAAAAACATCACTGACTTTAACAAGGATATATTCAACCACATAACACTGTGGTACATTACAGTGATATACAAGTTAGCCATGTCCACATGATTCATTACAGTGATATACAAGTTACCCATGTCCACATCATTCATTACAGTGATATACAAGGTACCCATGTCCACATCATTCATTACAATGATATACAAGCTACCCATGTCCACATGATTCATTACAGTGATATACAAGCTACCCATGTCCACATGGTACATTACAGTGATATACAAGTTATCCATGTCCACATCATTCATTGCCATGACATACAAGCTACCCATGTCCACATGATTAATTACAGTGATATACAAGCTACCCATGTCCACATGGTACATCACAGTGATATACAAGTTACCCATGTCCACATGATTCATTACAGTGATATACAAGCCACCCATGTCTACATGATTCATTACAGTGATATACAAGTTACCCATGTCCACATGGTACATTACAGTGATATACAAGTTACCCATGTCCACATGGTACATTATATTGATATACAAGTGACCCATGTCCACATGATTCATTACAGTGATATACAAGCCACCCATGTCTACATGATTCATTACAGTGATATACAAGTTACCCATGTCCACATGGTACATTACAGTGATATACAAGTTACCCATGTCCACATGGTACATTATATTGATATACAAGTGACCCATGTCCACATCATTCATTGCCATGACATACAAGCTACCCATGTCCACATGATTCATTACAGTGATATACAAGCCACCCATGTCTACATGATTCATTACAGTGATATACAAGTTACCCATGTCCACATGGTACATTACAGTGATATACAAGTTACCCATGTCCACATGGTACATTACAGTGATATACAAGTTACCCATGTCCACATGGTACATTATATTGATATACAAGTGACCCATGTCCACATGGTACATTACAGTGATATACACGCTACCCATGTCCACATGGTACATCACAGTGATATACAAGCTACCCATGTCTACCTGGTACATCACAGTGATATACACGCTACCCATGTCTACCTGGTACATTACAGTGATATACAAGCTACCCATGTCTACCTGGTACATCACAGTGATATACAAGCTACCCATGTCTACCTGGTACATCACAGTGATATACAAACTACCCATGTCCACATCATTCATGATAATGATATACTAGCTACATATGTCTACCTGGTACATTATATTGATATACAAGCTACCCATGTCCACATCATTCATTACAAATCTTATACTAGCTACACATGTCTACCTGGTACATTATATTGATATACAAGCTACCCATGTCCACATCATTCATTACAAATCTTATACTAGCTACACATGTCTACCTGCTACATTATATTGATATACAAGTTACCCATGTCCACATGGTACATTATATTGAGATACAAGTGACGCATATCCACATCATTCATTACAATGATATACAAGCTACCCATGTCCACATGATTCATTACAGTGACATACAAGCTACCCATGTCCACATCATTCATCACAGTGATATACAAGCTACCCATGTCCACATCATTCATTACAGTGATATACAAGCTACACATGTCCACATCATTCATTACAATGATATACAAGCTACCCATGTCCACATGGTACATTATATTGATATACAAGCTACCCATGTCAACTTGGTACATCACAGTGATATACAAGCTACCCATGTCCACATCATTCATCACAGTGACATACAAGCTACCCATGTCCACATCATTCATCACAGTGATATACAAGCTACCCATGTCCACATGATTCATTACAATGATATACAAGCTACCCATGTCCACATGGTACATTATATTGATATACAAGCTACCCATGTCAACTTGGTACATCACAGTGATATACAAGCTACCCATGTCCACATCATTCATCACAGTGACATACAAGCTACCCATGTCCACATCATTCATCACAGTGATATACAAGCTACCCATGTCCACATGATTCATTACAATGATATACAAGCTACCCATGTCCACATGGTACATTATATTGATATACAAGCTACACATGTCTACCTGGTACATTACAATGATATACAAGCTACACATGTCTACCTGGTACATTACAATGATATACAAGCTACCCATGTCAACCTGGTACATCACAGTGATATACAAGCTACCCATGTCTACCTGGTACATCACAGTGATATACAAGCTACCCATGTCTACCTGGTACATCACAGTGATGTACAAGCTACCCATGTCTACCTGGTACATCACAGTGATATACAAGCTACCCATGTCAACCTGGTACATCACAGTGATATACAAGCTACACATGTCTACCTGGTACATTACAATGATATACAAGCTACCCATGTCAACCTGGTACATCACAGTGATATACAAGCTACCCATGTCTACCTGGTACATCACAGTGATATACAAGCTACCCATGTCTACCTGGTACATCACAGTGATGTACAAGCTACCCATGTCTACCTGGTACATTACAGTGATATACAAGCTACCCATGTCTACCTGGTACATCACAGTGATGTACAAGCTACCCATGTCTACCTGGTACATTACAGTGACATACAAGCTACCCATGTCCACATCATTCATTACAATGATATACAAGCTACACATGTCTACCTGGTACATCACAGTGATATACAAGCTACCCATGTCTACCTGGTACATCACAGTGATATACAAGCTACCCATGTCTACCTGGTACATCACAGTGATATACAAGCTACCCATGTCTACCTGGTACATCACAGTGATATACAAGCTACCCATGTCCATCGACGGCTTGCAAAACTTCTTAATGAGTTGCAACGCCTTAAGTACAACAAATGGCCGCAGCGTTTTCGGATTCCGACTTGTATTATGATTCCCATTTTATATGTCTTGTTGTATTGTATGGTTTCCCCTTGAGGCATTCTGAGATAACATCTGTATGGACTTTGTGTCGAATCAACTCCCTCCAAATACCAATGGAACAAGACTAATTCGTTAACAAGTACGGTCATCAGAGGCCTCTCTTCTCCCAGGTGCTCCTAGGTCCAGCATAGCTATGGCATTTCACTCGGAGAAAAATGAACAGAATGAGCCCGTATTGATCCAATAGCACCCCTCCACAGTGGAATTTATGGGTACGCCATTTTGAACTGCATAGTTCTGCAAATACCTTGAGTATGCAAACAGTGTTTAGTATTCTTGGTTGGCATACAATGATACCTCTCTTCAGGGGTACATGAGATGTACTTTTTGATATCCTGCGCTGGTGGTGAGAATAAAGAACAACGCTGATTGACCGCACAATGCAAACTCCACCATCTATTGTGAAAACTCCATCATTGGTTATGATATCCTGAATAAGGAACAACGCTGATTGACCCCACAATGCAAACTCCACCATCTATTGTGAAAACTCCATCATTGGTTATGATATCCTGAATAAGGAACAACGCTGATTGACCCCACAATGCAAACTCCACCATCTATTGTGAAAACTCCATCATCAGTTACGATATCCTGAATAAAGAACAACGCTGATTGACCGCACAATGCAAACTCCACCATCTATTGTGAAAACCCCATCATCGGTTACGATATCCTGAATAAAGAACAACGCTGATTGACCGCACAATGCAAACTCCACCATCTATTGTGAAAACTCCATCATTGGTTATGATATCCTGAATAAGGAACAACGCTGATTGACCCCACAATGCAAACTCCACCATCTATTGTGAAAACTCCATCATTGGTTATGATATCCTGAATAAGGAACAACGCTGATTGACCCCACAATGCAAACTCCACCATCTATTGTGAAAACTCCATCATTGGTTATGATATCCTGAATAAGGAACAACGCTGATTGACCCCACAATGCAAACTCCACCATCTATTGTGAAAACTCCATCATTGGTTATGATATCCTGAATAAGGAACAACGCTGATTGACCCCACAATGCAAACTCCACCATCTATTGTGAAAACTCCATCATCAGTTACGATATCCTGAATAAAGAACAACGATGATTGACCGCACAAAGCAAACTCCACCATCTATTGTGAAAACTCCATCATCAGTTACGATATCCTGAATAAATAACAACGCTGATTGACCCCACAATGCAAACTCCACCATCTATTATGAAAACTCCATCATCGGTTACGATATCCTGAATAAAGAACGACGCTGATTGACCGCACAAAGCAAGCTCCACCATCTATTGTGAAAACTCCATCATCAGTTACGATATCCTGAATAAAGAACAACGATGATTGACCGCACAAAGCAAACTCCACCATCTATTGTGAAAACTCCATCATCAGTTACGATATCCTGAATAAATAACAACGCTGATTGACCCCACAATGCAAACTGCACCATCTATTGTGAAAACTCCATCATCGGCTACGATATCCTCAATAAATAACGATGCTGATTGACCCCACAATGCAAACTCCACCATCTATTGTGAAAACTCCATCATCAGTTACGATATCCTGAATAAAGAACAACGCTGATTGACCCCACAATGCAAACTCCACCATCTATTGTGAAAACTCCATCATCAGTTACGATATCCTGAATAAATAACAACGCTGATTGACCCCACAATGCAAACTGCACCATCTATTGTGAAAACTCCATCATCGGCTACTATATCCTCAATAAATAACGATGCTGATTGACCCCACAATGCAAACTCCACCATCTATTGTGAAAACTCCATCATCAGTTACGATATCCTGAATAAAGAACAACGCTGATTGACCCCACAATGCAAACTCCACCATCTATTGTGAAAACTCCATCATCAGTTACGATATCCTGAATAAATAACAACGCTGATTGACCCCACAATGCAAACTGCACCATCTATTGTGAAAACTCCATCATCGGCTACGATATCCTCAATAAATAACGATGCTGATTGACCCCACAATGCAAACTCCACCATCTATTGTGAAAACTCCATCATCAGTTACGATATCCTGAATAAAGAACAACGATGATTGACCGCACAATGCAAACTCCACCATCTATTGTGAAAACTCCATCATCAGTTACGATATCCTGAATAAAGAACAACGATGATTGACCGCACAATGCAAACTCCACCATCTATTGTGAAAACTCCATCATCAGTTACGATATCCTGAATAAATAACAACGCTAATTGACCCCACAATGCAAACTCCACCATCTATTATGAAAACTCCATCATCGGTTACGATATCCTGAATAAAGAACGACGCTGATTGACCCCACAATGCAAACTCCACCATCTATTGTGAAAACTCCATCATTGGTTATGATATCCTGAATAAAGAACAACGCTGATTGACCCCACAATGCAAACTCCACCATCTATTGTGAAAACTCCATCATCAGTTACGATATCCTGAATAAAGAACAACGCTGATTGACCCCACAATGCAAACTCCGCCATCTATTGTGAAAACTCCATCATTGGTTACGATATCCTGAATAAAGAACAACGCTGATTGACCCCACAATGCAAACTCCACCATCTATTGTGAAAACTCCATCATCGGTTACGATATCCTGAATAAAGAACAACGCTGATTGACCCCACAATGCAAACTCCGCCATCTATTGTGAAAACTCCATCATTGGTTACGATATCCTGAATAAAGAACAACGCTGATTGACCCCACAATGCAAACTCCACCATCTATTGTGAAAACTCCATCATCGGTTACGATATCCTGAATAAATAACAATGCTGATTGACCCCACAATGCAAACTCCACCATCTATTGTGAAAACTCCATCAGTTACGATATCCTGAATAAAGAACAACGCTGATTGACCCCACAATGCAAACTCCACCATTATTGTGAAAACTCCATCATCAGTTACGATATCCTGAATAAAGAACAACGCTGATTGACCCCACAATGCAAACTCCACCATCTATTGTGAAAACTCCATCATCAGTTACGATATCCTGAATAAAGAACAACGCTGATTGACCCCACAATGCAAACTCCACCATCTATTGTGAAAACTCCATCATCAGTTACGATATCCTGAAAAAATAACAACGCTGATTGACCCCACAATGCAAACTCCACCATCTCTTGTGAAAACTCCATCATCAGTTACGATATCCTGAATAAAGAACAACGATGATTGACCGCACAATGCAAACTCCACCATCTATTGTGAAAACTCCATCATCAGTTACGATATCCTGAATAAATAACAACGCTGATTGACCCCACACTGCAAACTCCACCATCTATTGTGAAAACTCCATAATTGGTTACGATATCCTGAATAAAGAACAACACTGATTGACCCCACAATGCAAACTCCGCCATCTATTGTGAAAACTCCATCATCGGTTATGATATCCTGAATAAAGAACAATGCTGATTGACCCCACAATGCAAACTCCGCCATCTATTGAGAAAACTCCATCATCAGTTACGATATCCTGAATAAAGAACAACGATGATTGACCCCACAATGCAAACTCCACCATCTATTATGAAAACTCCATCATTGGTTACGATATCCTGAATAAGGAACAACGCTGATTGACCCCACAATGCAAACTCCGCCATCTATTGTGAAAACTCCATCATCGGTTATGATATCCTGAATAAAGAACAATGCTGATTGACCCCACAATGCAAACTCCGCCATCTATTTGGAAAACCCCATCATCGGTTACGATATCCTGAATAATGAACAACTCTGATTGACCCCACAATGCAAACTCCGCCATCTATTGTGAAAATTCCATCATTGGTTACGATATCCTGAATAAAGAACAACACTGATTGACCCCACAATGCAAACTCCACCATCTATTGTGAAAACTCCATCATTGGTTACGATATCCTGAATAAAGAACAACACTGATTGACCCCACAATGCAAACTCCGCCATCTATTGTGAAAACTCCATCATCGGTTATGATATCCTGAATAAAGAACAATGCTGATTGACCACACAATGCAAACTCCGCCATCTATTGAGAAAACTCCATCATCAGTTACGATATCCCGAATAAATAACAACGCTGATTGACCGCACAATGCAAACTCCACCATCTATTGTGAAACCTCCATCATTAGTTACAATAGCCGGAATAAAGAACAACGATGATTGACCCCACAGTGCAAACTCCACCATCTATTGTGAAAACTCCATCATCAGTTACGATATCCCGAATAAATAACAACGCTGATTGACCCCACAATGGAAACTCCACCATCTATTGTGAAAACTCCATCAGTTACGATATCCTGAATAAAGAACAACGCTGATTGACCGCACAATGCAAACTCCACCATCTATTGTGAAACCTCCATCATTAGTTACAATAGCCTTAATAAAGAACAACGATGATTGACCCCACAATGCAAATTCCACCATATATTGTGAAAACTCCATCATCAGTTACGATATCCCGAATAAATAACAACGCTGATTGACCCCACAATGCAAACTCCACCATCTATTGTGAAACCTCCATCATTAGTTACAATAGCCTGAATAAAGAACAATGCTGATCGACTCCACAATGCAAACTCCACCATCTTGTGAAAACTCCATCATCAGTTACGATATCCTGAATAAAGAACAACGCTGATTGACCCCACAATGCAAACTCCACCATCTATTGTGAAAACTCCATCATCAGTTACGATATCCTGAATAAAGAACAACGCTGATTGACCTAACCATGAAAACTCCCCCATCTATTGTGAAACTTCCATCATTAGTTACAATAGCCTGAATAAAGAACAACGATGATTGACCCCACAATGCAAACTCCACCATCTATTGTGAAAACTCCATCATCAGTTACGATATCCTGAATAAAGAACAACGCTGATTGACCGCACAATGCAAACTCCACCATCTATTGTGAAAACATCATCAGTTACGATATCCTGAATAAAGAACAACGATGATTGACCGCACAATGCAAACTCCACCATCTATTGTGAAAACTCCATCATCAGTTACGATATCCTGAATAAAGAACAACGCTGATTGACCCCACAATGCAAACTCCACCATCTATTGTGAAAACTCCATCATCGGTTACGATATCCTGAATAAAGAACAACGCTGATTGACCCCACAATGCAAACTCCACCATCTATTGTGAAAACTCCATCATCAATGGAAACCGCACAATCAATGGAAACAATGGAAACTCCACCATCTATTGTGGGCCTGGGCTGTAGCTATGGAGAGGGGACTGGGCTGTAGCTATGGAGAGGGGACTGGGCTGTAGCTATAGAGAGGGGACTGGGCTGCAGCCTGGAAGAGGGGACTGGGCTGTAGCTATGGAGAGGGGACTGGGCTGTAGCTTGGGAGAGGGGACTGGGCTGTAACTCTGGAGAGTGGACTGGGCTGTCGCTCGGGAGAGGGGATTGGGCTGTAGCTAGGGAGAGGGGACTGGGCTGTAGCTATGTAGAGGGGACTGGGCTGTAGCTTGGGAGAGGGGACTGGGCTGTAGCTATGTTGAGGGGACTGGGCTGTAGCTAGGGAGAGGGGACTGGGCTGCAGCTATGTAGAGGGGACTGGGCTGTAGCTAGGGAGAGGGAACTGGGCTGTAGCTATGGAGAGGGGACTGGGCTGCAGCTACAGAGAGGGGACTGGGCTGTAGCTATGGAGAGGGGACTGGACTGTAGCTATGGAGAGGGGACTGGGCTGCAGCTATGGAGAGGGGACTGGGCTGTAGCTGTGTCGAGGGGACTGGGCTGTAGCTATGGAGAGGGGACTGGGCTGTAGCTATGTAGAGGGGACTGGGCTGTAGCTATGTAGAGGGGACTGGACTGGGCTGTAGTTAGGAAGAGGGGACTCGGCTGTAGCTAGGGAGAGGGCACTGGGCTGGAGCTAGGGAGAGGGGACTGGGCTGTAGCTACGGAGAGGGGACTGGGCTGTAGCTATGGAGAGGGAACTGGGCTGCAGCTATGGAGAGGGGACTGGCCTGTAGCTATGGAGAGGGGACTGGGCTGCAGCTATGGAGAGGGGACTGGGTTGTAGCTAGGAAGAGGGGACTGGGCTGTAGCTAGGGAGAGGGCACTGGGCTGGAGCTAGGGAGAGGGGACTGGGCTGTAGCTATGGAGAGGGGACTGGGCGGTAGCTTTGGAGAGGGGACTGGGCTGTAGCTATGGAGAGGGGACTGGGCTGTAGCTAATGAGAGGGGACTGGGCTGCAGCTATGGAGAGGGGACTGGGCTGTAGCTACGGAGAGGGGATTGGGCTGTAGCTATGTCGAGGGGACTGGGCTGTAGCTAAGGAGAGGGGACAGGGCTGTAGCTAAGGAGAGGGGACTGTGCTGTAGCTATGGAGAGGGGACTGGGCTGTAACTATGGAGAGGGGACTGGACTGAAGCTTTAGAGAGGGGACTGGGCTGCAGCTAGAGAGAGGGGATTGGGCTGTAGCTATGGAGAGGGGACTGGGCTGTAGCTATGGAGAGGGGACTGGGCTGTAGCTATGGAGAGGGGACTGGGCTGTAGCTATGGAGAGGGGACTGGGCTGTAGCTAGGGAGAGGGCACTGGGCTGTAGCTGGGAAGAGGGGACTGGGCTGCAGCTATGGAGAGGGGACTGGGCTGCAGCTATGGAGAGGGGACTTGGCTGTAGCTATGGAGAGGGGACTGGGCTGTAACTATGGAGAGGGGACTGGGCTGAAGCTTTAGAGAGGGGACTGGGCTGTAGCTATAGAGAGGGGATTGGGCTGTAGCTATGGAGAGGGGACTGGGCTGTAGCTATGGAGAGGGGACTGGGCTGAAGCTGTGGAGAGGGGACTGGGCTGCAGATATTGAGAGGGGACTGGGCTGTAGCTATGGAGAGGGGACTGGGCTGCAGATATTGAGAGGGGACTGGGCTGTAGCTATGGAGAGGGGACTGGGCTGTAGCTATGGAGAGGGGACTGGGCTGTAGCTATGGAGAGGGGATTGGGCTGTAGCTATGGAGAGGGGACTGGGCTGTAGCTATGGAGAGGGGACTGGGCTGCATCTCTGGAGAGGGGACTGGGCTGCAGATATTGAGAGGGGACTGGGCTGTAGCTATGGAGAGGGGACTGGGCTGTAGCTATGGAGAGGGGACTGGGCTGTAGCTATGGAGAGGGGACTGGGCTGTAGCTATGGAGAGGGGACTGGGCTGTAGCTATGGAGAGGGGACTGGGCTGTAGCTATGGAGAGGGGACTGGGCTGTAGCTATGGAGAGAGGACTGGGCTGTAGCTATGGAGAGGGGACTGGGCTGTAGCTATAGAGAGGAGACTGGGCTGTAGCTATAGAGAGCGGACTGGGCTGTAGCGAAAGAGAGGGGACTGGGCTGTAGCTAGGAAGAGGGGACTGGGCTGTAGCTAGGAAGAGGGGACTGGGCTGTAGCTATGGAGAGGGGACTGGGCTGAAGCTATGTAAAGGAGACTGGGCTGTAGCTATGGAGAGGGGACTGGGGTGCAGTTATGGTGAGGGGACTGGGCTGCAGCTATGGAGAGGGGACTGGGCTGGAGCTATGAAAAGGGGACTGGGCTGTAGCTATGTAAAGGGGACTGGGCTGTAGCTATGTAGAGGGGACTTGGCTGTAGCTATGTAGAGGGGACTGGACTGGGCTGTAGTTAGGAAGAGGGGACTGGGCTGTAGCTAGGGAGATGGCACTGGGCTGGAGCTCGGGAGAGGGGACTCGGCTGTAGCTACGGAGAGGGGACTGGGCTGTAGCTATGGAAAGGGGACTGGGCTGAAGCTATGGAGAGGGGACTGGGCTGCATCTCTGGAGAGGGGACTGGGCTGCATCTCTGGAGAGGGGACTGGGCTGCATCTCTGGAGAGGGGACTGGGCTGTAGCTATGGAGAGGGGACTGGGCTGTAGCTTTGGAGACGGGACTGGGCTGCATCTCTGGAGAGGGGACTGGGCTGCAGCTATGGAGAGGGGACTGGGCTGTCACTATGGAGAGGGGACTGGGCTGTAGCTACGGAGAGGGGACTGGGCTGTAGCTATGGAGAGGGAACTGGGCTGCAGCTATGGAGAGGGGACTGGCCTGTAGCTATGGAGAGGGGACTGGGCTGCAGCTATGGAGAGGGGACTGGGTTGTAGCTAGGAAGAGGGGACTGGGCTGTAGCTAGGGAGAGGGCACTGGGCTGGAGCTAGGGAGAGGGGACTGGGCTGTAGCTATGGAGAGGGGACTGGGCTGTAGCTATAGAGAGGAGACTGGGCTGTAGCTATAGAGAGTGGACTGGGCTGTAGCGAAAGAGAGGGGACTGGGCTGTAGCTAGGAAGAGGGGACTGGGCTGTAGCTATGGAGAGGGGACTGGGCTGTAGCTTGGGAGAGGGGACTGGGCTGTAGCTATGTTGAGGGGACTGGGCTGTAGCTAGGGAGAGGGGACTGGGCTGCAGCTATGTAGAGGGGACTGGGCTGTAGCTAGGGAGAGGGAACTGGGCTGTAGCTATGGAAAGGGGACTGGGCTGCAGCTACAGAGAGGGGACTGGGCTGTAGCTATGGAGAGGGGACTGGACTGTAGCTATGGAGAGGGGACTGGGCTGCAGCTATGGAGAGGGGACTGGGCTGTAGCTGTGTCGAGGGGACTGGGCTGTAGCTATGGAGAGGGGACTGGGCTGTAGCTATGTAGAGGGGACTGGGCTGTAGCTATGTAGAGGGGACTGGACTGGGCTGTAGTTAGGAAGAGGGGACTCGGCTGTAGCTAGGGAGAGGGCACTGGGCTGGAGCTAGGGAGAGGGGACTGGGCTGTAGCTACGGAGAGGGGACTGGGCTGTAGCTATGGAGAGGGAACTGGGCTGCAGCTATGGAGAGGGGACTAGCCTGTAGCTATGGAGAGGGGACTGGGCTGCAGCTATGGAGAGGGGACTGGGTTGTAGCTAGGAAGAGGGGACTGGGCTGTAGCTAGGGAGAGGGCACTGGGCTGGAGCTAGGGAGAGGGGACTGGGCTGTAGCTATGGAGAGGGGACTGGGCGGTAGCTTTGGAGAGGGGACTGGGCTGTAGCTATGGAGAGGGGACTGGGCTGTAGCTAATGAGAGGGGACTGGGCTGCAGCTATGGAGAGGGGACTGGGCTGCATCTCTGGAGAGGGGACTGGTCTGCATCTCTGGAGAGGGGACTGGGCTGCAGCTATGGAGAGGGGACTGGGCTGTAGCTATGGAGAGGGGACTGGGCTGTAGCTATGGAGAGGGGACTGGGCTGTAGCTGGGAAGAGGGGACTGGGCTGTAGCTATGGAGAGTGGACTGTACTGTAGCTATGGAGAGGGGACTGGGCTGTAGCTTGGGAGAGGGGACTGGGCTGTAACTCTGGAGAGGGGACTGGGCTGTCACTCGGGAGAGGAGGGGACTGGGCTGCAGCTATGGAGAGGGGACTGGGCTGTAGCTATGTAAAGGGGACTGGGCTGTAGCTATGTAAAGGGGACTGGGCTGTAGCTATGTAGAGGGGACTGGGCTGTAGCTATGTAGAGTGGACTGGACTGGGCTGTAGTTAGGAAGAGGGGACTGGGCTGTAGCTAGGGAGATGGCACTGGGCTGGAGCTAGGGAGAGGGGACTCGGCTGTAGCTACGGAGAGGGGACTGGGCTGTAGCTATGGAGAGGGGACTGGGCTGTAGCTATGGAGAGGGGACTGGGCTGTAGCGATGGAGAGGGGACCTGGGCTGTAGCTATGGAGAGGGGACTGGGCTGTAGCTATGGAGAGGGGACTGGGTTGTAGCTAGGAGGAGGGGACTGGGCTGTAGCTAGGGAGAGGGCACTGGGCTGTAGCTATGGAGACGGGACTGGGCTGTAGCTATGTAAAGGGGACTGGGCTGCAGCTATGGAGAGGGGGCTGGGCTGCAGCTATGGAGAGGGGGCTGGGCTGTAGCTATGTAGAGGGGACTGGGCTCTAGCTAGGGAGAGGGGACTGGGCTGTTGCTACGGAGAGGGGACTGGGCTGTAGCTATGGAGAGGGGACTGGGCTGTAGCTATGGAGAGGGGACTGGGCTGTAGCTATGGAGAGGGGACTGGGCTGTAGCTATAGAGAGCGGACTGGGCTGTTGCAAAAGAGAGGAGACTGGGCTGTAGCTAGGAAGAGGGGACTGGGCTGTAGCTATGGAGAGGGGACTGGGCTGTTGCTATGTCGAGGGGACTGGGCTGTAGCTAGGGAGAGGGCACTGGGCTGGAGCTATGGAGAGGGGACTGGGCTGTAGCTATGGAGAGGGGACTGGGCTGTAGCTATGGAGAGGGGACTGGGCTGTAGCTATGGAGAGGGGACTGGGCTGTAGCTATGGAGAGGGGACTGGGCTGTAGCTATGGAGAGGGGACTGGGCTGTAGCTGGGAAGAGGGGACTGGGCTGTAGCTACGGAGAGGGGAGTGGGCTGTAGCGATGGAGAGGGGACTGGGCTGTAGCTATGGAGAGGGGACTGGGCTGCATCTCTGGAGAGGGGACTTGGCTGCAGCTATGGAGAGGGGACTGGGCTGTAGCTATGGAGAGGGGACTGGTCTGTAGCTATGGAGGGGACTGGGCTACATCTCTGGAGAGGGTACTGGGCTGCATCTCTGGAGAGGGGACTGGTCTGCATCTCTGGAGAGGGGACTGGGCTGCAGCTATGGAGAGGGGACTGGCTGTAGCTATGGAGAGGGGACTGGGCTGAAGCTATGGAGAGGGGACTGGGCTGAAGCTATGGAGAGTGGACTGGGCTGTAGCTATGGAGAGGGGACTGGGCTGCAGCTATGGAGAGGGGACTGGGCTGTAGCTATGGAGAGGGGACTGGGCTGAAGCTATGGAGAGGGGACTGGGCTGAAGCTATGGAGAGTGGACTGGGCTGTAGCTATGGAGAGGGGACCGGGCTGTAGCGATGGAGAGGGGACTGACCTGTAGCTAGGGAGAGGGGACTGCGTTGTAGCTAGGGAGAGGGGACTGGGTTGTAGCTAGGGAAAGGGGACTGGGCTGTAGCTATGGAGAGGGGACTGGGCTGTTGCTATGTCGAGGGGACTGGGCTGTAGCTAGGGAGAGGGCACTGGGCTGGAGCTAGGGAGAGGGGACTGGACTGTAGCTATGGGGAGGGGACTGGGCTGTAGCTATGGAGAGGGGACTGGGCTGTAGCTATGGAGAGGGGACTGGGCTGTAGCTACGCAGAGGGGACTGGGCTGTATCTATGGAGAGGGGACTGGGCTGTAGCTATGGAGAGGGGACTGGGCTGTAGCTATAGAGAGGGGCTGGGCTGTAGCTGGGAAGAGGGGACTGGATTGTAGCTAGGGAGAGGGGACTGGGCTGTAGCTATGGAGAGGGGACTGGGCTGTAGCTATGGAGAGGGGACTGGGCTGTAGCTGGGAAGAGGGGACTGGGCTGCATCTCTGGAGAGGGGACTGGGCTGTAGCTATGGAGAGGGGACTGGGCTGTAGCTTTGGAGACGGGACTGGGCTGCATCTCTGGAGAGGGGACTGGGCTGCAGCTATGGAGAGGGGACTGGGCTGTAGCTATGAAGAGGGGACTGGGCTGTAACTATGGAGAGGGGACTAGGCTGTAGCTATGGAGAGGGGACTGGGCTGCATCTCAGGAGAGGGTACTGGGCTGCATCTCTGGAGAGGGGACTGGTCTGCATCTCTGGAGAGGGGACTGGGCTGCAGCTATGGAGAGGGGACTGGGCTGTAGCTATGGAGAGGGGACTGGGCTGTAGCTATGGAGAGGGGACTGGGCTGTAGCTGGGAAGAGGGGACTGGGCTGTAGCTATGGAGAGTGGACTGTGCTGTAGCTATGGAGAGGGGACTGGGCTGTAGCTTGGGAGAGGGGACTGGGCTGTAACTCTGGAGAGGGGACTGGGCTGTCGCTCGGGAGAGGAGGGGACTGGGCTGCAGCTATGGAGAGGGGACTGGGCTGTAGCTATGTAAAGGGGACTGGGCTGTAGCTATGTAAAGGGGACTGGGCTGTAGCTATGTAGAGGGGACTGGGCTGTAGCTATGTAGAGGGGACTGGACTGGGCTGTAGTTAGGAAGAGGGGACTGGGCTGTAGCTAGGGAGATGGCACTGGGCTGGAGCTAGGGAGAGGGGACTCGGCTGTAGCTACGGAGAGGGGACTGGGCTGTAGCTATGGAGAGGGGACTGGGCTGTAGCTATGGAGAGGGGACTGGGCTGTAGCGATGGAGAGGGGACCTGGGCTGTAGCTATGGAGAGGGGACTGGGCTGTAGCTATGGAGAGGGGACTGGGTTGTAGCTAGGAGGAGGGGACTGGGCTGTAGCTAGGGAGAGGGCACTGGGCTGTAGCTATGGAGACGGGACTGGGCTGTAGCTATGTAAAGGGGACTGGGCTGCAGCTATGGAGAGGGGGCTGGGCTGCAGCTATGGAGAGGGGGCTGGGCTGTAGCTATGTAGAGGGGACTGGGCTCTAGCTAGGGAGAGGGGACTGGGCTGTAGCTACGGAGAGGGGACTGGGCTGTAGCTATGGAGAGGGGACTGGGCTGTTGCTATGTCGAGGGGACTGGGCTGTAGCTAGGGAGAGGGCACTGGGCTGGAGCTAGGGAGAGGGGACTGGACTGTAGTTATGGAGAGGGGACTGGGCTGTAGCTATGGAGAGGGGACTGGGCTGTAGCTATGGAGAGGGGACTGGGCTGTAGCTATGGAGAGGGGACTGGGCTGTAGCTATGGAGAGGGGACTGGGCTGTAGCTGGGAAGAGGGGACTGGGCTGTAGCTACGGAGAGGGGAGTGGGCTGTAGCGATGGAGAGGGGACTGGTCTGTAGCTATGGAGGGGACTGGGCTACATCTCTGGAGAGGGTACTGGGCTGCATCTCTGGAGAGGGGACTGGTCTGCATCTATGGAGAGGGGACTGGGTTGTAGCTATGGAGAGGGGACTGGGCTGAAGCTATGGAGAGGGGACTGGGCTGAAGCTATGGAGAGTGGACTGGGCTGTAGCTATGGAGAGGGGACTGGGCTGCAGCTATGGAGAGGGGACTGGGCTGTAGCTATGGAGAGGGGACTGGGCTGAAGCTATGGAGAGGGGACTGGGCTGAAGCTATGGAGAGTGGACTGGGCTGTAGCTATGGAGAGGGGACTGGGCTGTAGCTATGGAGAGGGGACTGAGCTGTAGCTAGGGAGAGGGGACTGCGTTGTAGCTAGGGAGAGGGGACTGGGTTGTAGCTAGGGAAAGGGGACTGGGCTGTAGCTATGGAGAGGGGACTGGGCTGTTGCTATGTCGAGGGCACTGGGCTGTAGCTAGGGAGAGGGCACTGGGCTGGAGCTAGGGAGAGGGGACTGGACTGTAGCTATGGGGAGGGGACTGGGCTGTAGCTATGGAGAGGGGACTGGGCTGTAGCTATGGAGAGGGGACTGGGCTGTAGCTATGGAGAGGGGACTGGGCTGTAGCTATAGAGAGGGGCTGGGCTGTAGCTGGGAAGAGGGGACTGGATTGTAGCTCGGGAGAGGGGACTGGGCTGTAGCTATGGAGAGGGGACTGGGCTGTAGCTATGGAGAGGGGACTGGGCTGTAGCTGGGAAGAGGGGACTGGGCTGTAGCTACGGAGAGGGGACTGGGCTGTAGCTATGGAGAGGGGACTGGGCTGTAGCTATGGAGAGGGGACTGGGCTGCATCTCTGGAGAGGGGACTTGGCTGCAGCTATGGAGAGGGGACTGGTCTGTAGCTATGGAGTGGACTGGGCTGCATCTCTGGAGAGGGTACTGGGCTGCATCTCTGGAGAGGGGACTGGTCTGCATCTCTGGAGAGGGGACTGGGCTGAAGCTATGGAGAGGGGACTGGGCTGTAGCTATGGAGAGGGGACTGGGCTGAAGCTATGGAGAGGGGACTGGGCTGAAGCTATGGAGAGGGGACTGGGCTGAAGCTATGGAGAGTGGACTGGGCTGCATCTCTGGAGAGGGTACTGGGCTGCATCTCTGGAGAGGGTACTGGGCTGCATCTCTGGAGAGGGGACTGGTCTGCATCTCTGGAGAGGGGACTGGGCTGAAGCTATGGAGAGGGGACTGGGCTGAAGCTATGGAGAGGGGACTGGGTTGAAGCTATGGAGAGTGGACTGGGTTGAAGCTATGGAGAGTGGACTGGGCTGTAGCTATGGAGAGGAGACTGGGCTGTAGCTATGGAGAGGGGACTGGGCTGTAGCTATGGAGAGGGGACTGGGCTGTAGCTAGGGAGAGGGTACTGGGTTGTAGGTATGGAGAGGGTACTGGGTTGTAGGTATGGAGAGGGGACTGGGTTGTAGGTATGGAGAGGGGACTGGGTTGTCGCTTTGGAGGGGGACTGGGCTGTAGCTGGTGTACCAGCCTGGACTGACTTGGGAATCAGCACCAGTTGGATTTATCTGCCATCTTTCATGTGCGGGGAGTTTAATCCCAACACTTGTTGAAGTTTTTCGCCAGATCAAAGGTTAAGCATAAGCATGTAATAGATTGTAATACACGCATGGACAAGATGGCCGAGCTGCGACCATGCCCACGAAGCTCGCCTTACGTCAGCACGTAATAGTTGGCCCACGTCCTTTCCCTAGCCTCTAACAACAAGCCATACTGGTGCAGCATCACTGGACTGGAGGTTGTTATAGGATTATTATCTGACTTTTTGTATCTAGCCACACATGGGGGGGGGGGGGATACAAGACAAGGTGTGTTACCTGTATCAAAGGTACAACCCAAGGTGACTCCCAACCATTCCCATATATACTTTGCAATATGTTACCTTCATCCCCCAAAATGCATTCATTCCCTTTTTCAGGAAAGTTTTCATGACAACTTTAAAACAAAGTTCACATTATTTATTACTCTACACTTAGAGCAAAAGATTGTCAATGATGAAATGAAAAATAAACCTTGCACTTAGAAACATCGGAGCTTACCTGTACTTGGAGACCAGGTCCAGGCTCCAGTAACGAACCCTGTGTCTTCGTGTAGAGGATGTGTGGGTAAAACAAAGTTAGTACAACCCCCCCGTCCCCACAAATCCTAACGTTTATCCTTCCTCCACCAGTACATCCCATGATGCTTTCCTTTCCTCCCCTGGGGGTGTTAACCTTTTGTGGTCCTGGCACCAATCAGGTTTTTTTACGAGTGTGCACAACTTTCAGGTTTGTTTGTCTTTATGAAGTAGAGTTATATTCTACAGATATAATTTGTTGAAATACATCGTGATGTGTACACGGAAAGAAACATTTGCGTTGTTGTTGTTGGCCCCTTACAAGTGTGGGTTTGGCGCCGAGGCGCCATTGTAAACCCAGTGTCCCCCCTTGTCCTTCCTTCTGAACCCCCATATTTCTTGTAAACATCTCCCCCACCTCCTTTATTCCCCTTTAAAACAGGTAGGCTTGCCAGGTATAAGGCCATTACTTACACGAGTAAGTGTGCGGGATTTTCGATTCTTTGTGCGTCGACCCTTTGAAAGAGAAAAAATAGGGACCATGTGGTGGGGACTCCATCAGCTCAGGTCAGGTATGGGAGCATGCACCGGCGCAGTGCGTTTCCACATCCACTTTCTGATGGTACTCCAGGGGCCTCCGTCTGGCCATCCCCCAGGCTGATGTCTGGCCCATCCTTATCTCCTTGAGATGCCGATCAACCTACCACAACCACGAGGCACGTGGTCGGCCCGTTGGCCTCCTCCACTCACGAGGCTCCTTTGCTGAGAGTATCTGGTGAGCTGGATCAGCGTCCGCAAAACGAGCCACATGTCCATACAGCGGCAGCTGACGCTCACGGACCATACAGGAAACAAATCTCATCTGAGTCTCTCTCAGCAACCACTCGTTGGACACAAAGTCCGACCAGCGATAGCCAAGGATTCTCCGAAGAGACTTGGTTTCAAAGGATTTAAGTCTCATTCTCTGGCCCTTGGTGAGGGTCCAAGTCGCACATCCTTAGAGCAAGAACAGAAGCACCAAGGACTTAAAGACTCTGACTTTCGTCCTCCTGCATAGATACCGACAGCGCCACACCCCATGATCCAGTGAATCCATGACTCCCCAGGCCCGACCCAGAAGTCTATCAAACTCTGGCTCACAACATGCGGAGACATGAATAACACTGCCAAGGTAAGTGAATCTCTTCGTGACCTGAACACATTCGCCACAAACAGGCACAGACAAGACAGCAGCATCCAAGATGTCATTGAAAGCCTGCATCTTGGTTTTGACCCAGGAAATCCATAGTCCCAGTGGCTCCGCTTCCTCATTCAGTGCCTGGAGGGCCCTGTAAGAATATACAGCGTCCCCACAAAGATGACTGCATCATCTGCGGAATCAAAGTCAGAGGTCTTGACACTCCCAAACGATGCACCGCAGCCTGACCTCTCCGACACCCTCTCCAGAATCCAGTCCATACAAGCGCTGAAGAGTGTGGGAGCCAGTACACACCCCTGCCAAACTCCAGTAACAACTGGAAATAAGTCAGAGATGGAGGCACCACACCTCACAGCACTCTCAGTACCAGAGTATAGTTCAGAGATCAGATTTATCAACGTTGGAGGCACCCCACGAAGACCAAGAATCCTCCAGATGGTATCCTGATTCACCGAATTGAACGCTTTGCGGAGATCAACACAAGCTGGAAGCAGCCCCTCACGAAACTCTCGCTTGCGTTCGGTGAGGACCCGAAGCGTAAGGATACGGTCAATCGTTGACCTCTTTGGTGTAAAGCCCGACTGCTCTGGTCACTGGTGCTCGAGCAGATGGTGGTGAACCCTCTCAAGAATGATCCTAGCAAAGACCTTGCCCGGCACCGAGAGTAGCGTCACCCCTCAGTAGTTGTTGCAGTCCTGGTGATCACCCTTCCCTTTCCAGAGGGGGACAAGGCCCCTCTTTCAGTCAGTTGGGATGATGCCTGTGCTCCAAACAGAGCACAGAACTGCATGCAACGGCTCCAGTACAGCATTTCCACCAGCCTTTAGAAGCTCAGCATGGATGCCACAAATCCCAGGAGCTTTGCCCCCTTTCAGCCGGTTCACCGCCGCCTGTGTTTCCACAAGTGAAGGCAGTTCACAGTTAATTGCGGGTCAGCATTTGGGATGAAGGTTGTGATCAAGTTTCATTGAAATTGGGTGTGTAGTTTCGGAGAAGAGAGCAAATACCTATTTGGGGGGGGTGAGGGGGACGGGGGGGGGTTGGATGGGGGTGGGGTGGGGAGGAGGGGGAGGGAGGGTGGGGGGGGTCAACCCCCTCCCCCGTAAACCCCTTCGATGTGCTCAGATTTTGATGCGGTAAATAAACCCTCGTTAGGCATCAGATATTCAACTCGTGGCCAAGTTTCACCAACATTGTGTGTGTAGCTTCAAGGAAGAGAGCAAATACCTATTTCGGACGGACAGACAGACACAAACGTGGATTTGAGGGTTTTCTTAATAAAACTCAAGAATGCAGAAACAGACGTTGGTGAAATTTGGAACATATTACCTCAACGTACAAAGTATTTACTTCTGAAATCTGCAGCCGATTTCATCCAGTGGAAGCCGAGAAACTTATTTTCAGTCCCCATGTTGAAATAATTGCATACAGAGAAACTGTCCCATATAAAGGGAGGGGCACTTTGCGCCTCCCTTGATTTTGTTCATTGGGATTTCACAAGTATCGTGCTATGATGACATCGTTCTTGTTTGTCTGCTGTCTGTGAGAAGGATACCTCAAAAAATTACGCACAGATTTGGACAAAACCTGGTGGACAGGTTGGGTGCGTTAGAAGGCCTAACTGCTTGGATTTTGATGAAGATCCGGATTCAGATTCAAGAATTGTTTAACTTCATGTGATTCTTCACCATTGAGGCCTAAAATCGATATCTTGCATGGTATTTCAAAAGGTTGTGGACGGATTATCACAAAACTTGGTGGATGAGTCGGGAACATGACAAGAACAAGCAATTCGACTTTGGTTCAGGTCCGATGCAGATCCAGCCCCTCAATGGGATACAAAACGTTAAATGTTCAGCCTGGCGGAGGTATGCTCCCGACCGAGCACTGGTCTTGTTTAAAATTCTTTTTTCTTTTTTTACATTTTCATAATAAAAAATAATTAGAAGCTAAAAACTCTCTCTCTTTCTACCCCCCCCTCCCCCCCACACAACACCCTTCCCCACCCCTCCAACTACCCTACCCCCTTTCTCGCTCCTCTCCCTCCCCTCCCACGCTCTCCACCCGCTCCAACAACACTTCCCCTCTCCTTCTCCCTTCCTCTCACTTCCCCCTCCCCCACCATCTCTTCTCCCTCCCCACCCCCCACCCTTCCCCACCCTTCCAACCACCCTCCCCCTCATACCCTCTCCGCCTGCTGCAACCATTCTCCCCTTATCTTGCCCCACACTCTCTCATCCTCTCTCTTGGTTCCTCTTTTTCCCTATCCTCTATCATAATGAGGATGGGTGTGAATGCAACACATGATGAGGATGATTTGTGACAGGATTTATTATTTTAATTCTCCATTAACCGTGTGACCCTTGTTAAACAAGAAGAAAAAGACATAAAATGCCATATGGCTCCCACTGTGGTTTAATAATTTTGTTGCACAGAGTTCAAGGCCATCAGTCAGCCATCTTTGGTCGAATTACAAAACAAAATCTTCTGCATATGTATACTCTTGTATTGTCTTTGAGCCAAGTTTGAACAAAATCGGTACATGCATGTCCGAGAAATGAATGGAGACACGTTTAAGTAACGAAATGGCCGCCAGTCGGCCATCTTGGATCTGATCTCGAAACAAAATGAGGTGCAAATGTAACTGATCATTCATTATCTGTGTGCCAGGTTTGAGCAACATCGGTAAATGTATGTTCGAGAAATGGTTGAGGACGTGGTTAATATCGGGTTTTTCCAACTAAAATGGCCGCCAGTCGGCCATCTTTGATCGCATCGCGAAACAAAATGATGTGCATATGTATACCGTCATGTGATGTCCTTGTGCCAAGTATGAACAAAATTGGTCCATACATTTCCAAGATATGGTTGCGGATGCACGGACGGACAGACGAGACTAAATCCCTAAGCCCCCTTTTCGGACTAAGTCCAATGGGGGCTATTAATGATGGATTTGACTTTGATTTATGATCATAGTAATTAATTTCTCGCATGGTTGACCAATGATGATGTATATTTTGGTCATTTATTGTTGACTTAACAACAATTGGTCATTGACTATTTTTTACTTGTCACATAAAGTTCATCTGTGGAACAATTGAAGTGGAAACCCAATAAATGATGGAGATTTTGGATTTTGGAATAAGTGAAGTGGAAACCCAATAAATGATGGAGATTTTGGATTTTGGAATAAGTGAAGTGGAAACCCAATAAATGATGGAGATTTTGGATTATGGAACAAGTGAAGTGGAAACCCTGTAAATGATGGAGATTTTGGATTTTGGAACAAGTGAAGTGGAAACCCCATAAATGATGAAGATTTTGGATTTTGGAATAAGTGAAGTGGAAACCCTAAAAATGATGGAGATTTTGGATTTTGGAACAAGTGAAATGGAAACCCTATAAATGATGGAGATTTTGGATTTTGGAACAAGTGAAGTGGAAACCCTATAAATGATGGAGATTTTGGATTTTGGAACAAGTGAAGTGGAAACCCTATAAATGATGGGGATTTGGGGTTTTGGAACAAGTGAAGTGGAAACCCTATAAATGATGGAGATTTTCGATTTTGGAATAAGTGAAATGGAAACCCTATAAATGATGGAGATTTTGGATTTTGGAACAAGTGAAGTGGAAACCCTATAAATGATGGAGATTTTGGATTTTGGAATAAGTGAAGTGGAAACCCTATAAATGATGGAGATTTTGGAACAAGTGAAGTGGAAACCCTATAAATGATGAAGATTTTGGATTTTGGAATAAGTGAAGTGGAAACCCTATAAATGATGGAGATTTTGGATTTTGGAACAAGTGAAGTGGAAACCCAATAAATGATGGAGATTTTGGATTATGGAACAAGTGAAGTGGAAACCCTATAAATGATGGAGATTTTGGATTTTGGAATAAGTGTCCTCTGTGTCCTTTCCTCCTGACAAGGTGGAAAAGTTTCTGTCAACCCTCGACTCTGATTCTGCAACTGGTCCTGACGGCATCAGCCCACGGGTCCTAAAATCATGTTCTTCCGCTCTTTCACTCCCTCTCTCTGTTCTCTTCACCCTCTCTTTTGCTCAAGGTCATCTGCCATCTGCTTGGAAATCAGCCAACATCACCGCTTTGCACAAAAAAGGTGCAAAAACAGATCCTAGCAACTACAGACCAATCAGCCTTCTCCCAATTATCAGCAAAGTCATGGAATCCATCATTGCTTCAGATATGAAATCTTTCCTCTTCTCCAATGGCTTGATCTCTGATCATCAATTTGGTTTCAGACCTGGTCACTCTACTCTGGACATGCTGCTTCTGCTTAACAATGGATGGAGGTCCTCAACGCCAAACAGGAAATTAGAGCTGTCTCCCTTGACATTTCACGTGCCTTCGATACGGTCTGGCACCCTGCTCTGCTCACCAAACTCTCCTCCTTTGGTATCCATGGAAATCTCCACGCATGGCTGGCGGACTTCCTCTCTGGTCGTAGTCAACGTGTGGCCCTGAATGGGTTTCTCTCATCTCCTCTTCCTGTTCAGGCTGGAGTTCCCCAAGGTAGTGTTCTGGGCCCTGTGCTTTTTCTGGTCTTCATCAATGATCTCTCTGACTCTCTTGAAAATCCTCTCTATCTCTTTGCTGACGACTCTACTCTCTGTCGCTCCATTCCTCATCCCTCAGATCGGCAGTCTGCAGCCTCCTCACTCTCTGCAGACCTGGACAAAATCACAGACTGGGCAAACAAATGGAACATGTCTTTCAATCCTGATAAATCTCACACTCTTACGATGTCTCTCCGAAAAGACCGACTGGACAACCCTCCCATCCACTTTCTGAATAATCCTCTCCAAGAAGTTCTGTCACTCAAGCTTTTGGGTCTCACTATTTGCCATGATCTTTCCTGGGAAAACCACATTTCAAATCTGGCCTCCAAAGCCAGTCGCCGACTGGGCATCCTCCGTCGTGCGAAGTCCTTCCTTGGCACACCTGAGCTCCTCACCACATACAAGGCTTTCATCCGCAGCTCTATGGAATACTGCTCTCCCCTCTGGTCTGGTGCTCCTGCCTCACACCTAGCTCGTCTTCACGCTGTTGAAACCAAAGCGTTCAGAATCATTGGAATCTCCCGCGATGAAGCTAACTCCAAGGGCCTTTCACTCACTCACCGCAGGCAGGTTGGTGGTCTTTCCGTCTTCTACCGACTCCTCTCTGGCCTTGCCCCCCCAGCTCTCTCTGGGCTCTGTCCCCCAAATATTCCTACAGGTCGCACAAGATCTGCCTGCAACCCTCTTATGGTTAAACTGCCAAAATCAAGACTTTCTGCTCACCTTCACTCCTTCATTCCTCTTTTCTCCCGCCTCCGGAACAAACTCCCTCACTCTCTTCAATCGCACTCCACCCTCCAGGTCTTTAAAACAGCTGTTCACCACCATCTCTTATCCTCCCCCATCCAAAACCTTGATCTTTTCTACCCACGCTAATTTCGGTCCCCTTGTGTTTTATACCTCTCCCCTCCCCTCCCCCTTCCCACGCCTCCTCCCCCCAAGCCCTCTCCCTCCCACACTTCTCCCTGCTCTCAAATGTTGTGGTTGTGTGCTTCCCCTTCTCTCCCCATCTTGTCTTCCACTCCCTCTTTTTGTATATTTTGTTTGTCTGGTTGATTTGTTTGTGAAATAAATGTTAGCTCTTCCACGAGCCTCGATTCAGTATACAAAAAAATAAATAAATAGTGAAGTGGAAACCCTATAAATGATGGAGATTTTGGATTTTGGAATAAGTGAAATGGAAACCCTATAAATGACGAAGATTTTGGATTTTGGAACAAGTGAAGTGGAAACCCTATAAATGATGGAGATTTGGGGTTTTGGAACAAGTGAAGTGGAAACCCTATAAATGATGGAGATTTTCGATTTTGGAATAAGTGAAATGGAAACCCTATAAATGATGGAGATTTTGGATTTTGGAACAAGTGAAGTGGAAACCCTATAAATGATGGAGATTTGGGGTTTTGGAACAAGTGAAGTGGAAACCCTATAAATGATGGAGATTTTCGATTTTGGAATAAGTGAAATGGAAATCCTATAAATGATGGAGATTTTGGATTTTGGAACAAGTGAAGTGGAAACCCTATAAATGATGGAGATTTGGGGTTTTGGAACAAGTGAAGTGGAAACCCTATAAATGATGGAGATTTTGGATTTTGGAACAAGTGAAGTGGAAACCCTATAAATGATGGAGATTTTGGATTTTGGAACAAGTGAAGTGGAAACCCTATAAATGATGGGGATTTGGGGTTTTGGAACAAGTGAAGTGGAAACCCTATAAATGATGGAGATTTGGGGTTTTGTTATGAAAGACTGAGAAACACAGACAGTATGGTTGTATTTTTGATTAATCACAATTAAATTGATTGTTCAAACCTAATTATCACGAACTTAAGGACATGAAGAATGGGTTTCAATCATTACTTTTCTACAGCTTTCTCTTTCCAGTTTTAAGCTTTTGCTTTCATATTTTTTATTTAAAAACCCATTCATGCCATTTTCAAGTACCAGAACCCTCCCTCCCATTACCTGTCGCATTCTCTGTGACGTCACTGGTAACCAGTTCTTGAGTTGGGAAGGCTGGAGATGGTTGAACATCACAGGAAAGCATGACAGTGCAAACGGTGGAAAAGAACAATCTGTTACATTTTTACAAAACAAAAACATATAAACTTTTTTCAAACTCACATGACGTAGCATTCATACTAACACCATTCCACGATAACACATCACCTTTAACCTTACACTAACACTATTCCACTATAACACATCACCTTTACGGTCATACTAACACCACAACACATCACCTTTACCATTATACTAACACCCTTCCACCACAACACATCACTTTTAACCTTAAACGAACGGTCATACTAACACCACAACACATCACCTTTACCATTATACTAACACCCTTCCACCACAACACATCACTTTTAACCTTAAACGAACCCTTCCACTATAACACATCACCTTTACGGTCATACTAACACCACAACACATCGACTTTACCCGTATACTAACACCATTCAACACAACACATCACCTTTACCATTATACTAACACCCTTCCACCACAACACATCACTTTTAACCTTAAACGAACCCTTCCACTATAACACATCACCTTTACGGTCATACTAACACCACAACACATCGCCTTTACCCTGATACTAACACCATTCCACCACAACACATCACCTTTACCATTATACTAACACCCTTCCACCACAACATCACTTTTAACCTTAAACGAACCCTTCCACTATAACACATCACCTTTACGGTCATACTAACACCACAACACATCGACTTTACCCGTATACTAACACCATTCAACACAACACATCACCTTTACCATTATACTAACACCCTTCCACCACAACACATCACTTTTAACCTTAAACGAACACTTCCACTATAACACATCACCTTTACGGTCATAATAACACCACAACACATCACCTTTACCATTATACTAACACCCTTCCACCATAACACATCACTTTTAACCTTAAACGAACCCTTCCACTATAACACATCACCTTTACGGTCATACTAACACCACAACACATCACCTTTACCATTATACTAACACCCTTCCACCACAACACATCACTTTTAACCTTAAACGAACCCTTCCACTATAACACATCACCTTTACGGTCATACTAACACCACAACACATCGACTTTACCCGTATACTAACACCATTCAACACAACACATCACCTTTACCATTATACTCACACCCTTCCACCACAACACATCACTTTTAACCTTAAACGAACACTTCCACTATAACACATCACCTTTACGGTCATAATAACACCACAACACATCGCCTTTACCCTTATACTAACACCCTTCCACCATAACACATCACCTTTACAGTCATACTAACGCCACAACACATCAACTTTACCCTTATACTAACACCATTCCATCATAATCATTACCTGCATGTTAACACTTAGTCATTATATTCATTACCTACATGTTAACACCGAGGTTTTATAATCATTACCTAAATCTTAATCATTCCCTACATGTTAACCCCAAGTCATTATAATCATTACCTACATGTTAACCCCAAGTCATTATAATCATTACCTACATGTTAACCCCAAGTCATTATATTCATTACCTACATGTTAACACCAAGTCATTATAATCATTACCTACATGTTAACACCATCATTATAATCATTACCTACATGTTAACACCAAGTCATTATAATCATTACCTACATGTTAACACCAAGTCATTATAATCATTACCTACATGTTAACACCAAGTCATTATTATCATTACCTGCATGTTAACATCAATTCATTATAATCACTAGCAGAGTACCCGCCCTACGGGCGACTCTATGGGCCATCTTGTTCCAAGTGTACAACACATTTTCTGCCATCTCTTATTGAGATAACTGACATAACTGCTTTGACTTGGATTTCTTGACGATTTCCTTTGGTAATACGAGCATGACTCGGTGCGCTCTGCGCGCCTCACCACACGTCGTTTCAGAGGGCTAGGCATCTTTGACCATTTCGTTGTCTTTTGGGTCTTCATTGTGTTTTGGGTCTTCAGGGTCTTTTGGATCCTCTGGGCCTTTAAGGGTATTTTGGGTCTTTGGAGTGTTTTGGGTCTTCAGGGTCTTTGGTGTCTTCAGGGGCTTTTGGGTATTAAGGGTCTTTTGTTTCTTCTCAGTCTTTAAGAGTCTTTGGGGTATTTTGGTTTTTTGGGTTATTTAAGGGTCGTTTGGGTCTGAAGAGTATTTAATGGTCTTTGTGGTCTTCAGGCTGTTTTGGGTACTCGGGGTCTTTGGGGTCAAAATCTTCTTCTTTCCTCTTCTTTCTTTTCTTTCCTTTTCTTTATTTTTTTCTTCTTCTTTTTTCTTCTTTTTTCTTCTTCTTTTTTCTTCTTCTTTTTTCTTCTTCTTTTTTTGGTTTCTTCTTTCTTTCTTTTTGGGTCTTCAGGGTATTTTGGGTCTTCAGGGTATTTTGGGTCTTCAGGGTCTTTTGGGTCTTCAGGGTCTTTTGGTACTTAATGGTCTTTTGGTTTGTCTGGGTCTTTGGGTCTTCAGAGTCTTTTGGGTCTTCGGAGTCTTTGGGTCTTCAGGGTCTTTTGGATCCTCTGGGCCTTTAAGGGTATTTTGGATATTTGGGGTGTTTTGGGTCTTTGGGGTATTCAGGGTCTTTTGGATCTTAAGGGTCCTTGTGGTCTTCAGGGTGTTTTGGGTCTTCAGGGTGTTTTAGGTCTTCAGGGTCTTTTGTGTCTTTTGGGTCTTCGGGGTGTTTTGGGTCTTCTGGGTGTTTTTGGTCTTCGGGGTGTTTTGGGTCCTCTGGGTGTTTTGAGTCTTCGGGGTATTTTGGGTCTTCGGGGTCTTTTGGGTCTTCGGGGTCTTTTGGGTCTTCAGGGTGTTGTGGGTCTTCAGGGTGTTTTGGGGTCTTCAGGGTGTTTTGGGGTCTTTTGGATCTTCATGTTTTTGGGGTCTTCGGGGTCTTTGGGGTCTTCAGGGCATTTTGGGTCTTCGGGGTGTTTTGGGTCTTCATGGTCTTTTTGGTCTTGAGGGTGTTTTGGGTCTTCAGGGTATTTTGGGTCTTCAGGGTCTTTTGTATCTTCGGGTCTTTTGGGTCTTCGGGGTATTTTGGGTCTTCGGGGTATTTTGGGTCTTCGGGTCTTTTGGGTCTTGGGGGTGTTTTTGGGTCTTCCTGGTCTTTTGGGTCTTCCTGGTCTTTTGGGTCTTCGGGGTGTTTTGGGTCTTCTGGGTGTTTTTGGTCTTCGGGGTCTTTTGGGTCTTCAGGGTGTTTTGGGTCTTCTGGGTGTTTTTGGTCTTCGGGGTCTTTGGGGTGTTTTGGGTCTTCCTGGTCTTTTAGGTCTTCCTGGTCTTTTGGGTCTTCAGGGTATTTTGGGTCTTTAAGGGTATTTTGGGTCTTCAGGGTGTTTTGGGTCTTCATGGTCTTTTTGGTCTTGAGGGTGTTTTGGGTCTTCAGGGTATTTTGGGTCTTCAGGGTCTTTTGTATCTTCGGGTCTTTTGGGTCTTCAGGGTATTTTGGGTCTTCGGGGTATTTTGGGTCTTCGGGTCTTTTGGGTCTTGGGGGTGTTTTTGGGTCTTCCTGGTCTTTTAGGTCTTCCTGGTCTTTTGGGTCTTCAGGGTATTTTGGGTCTTTAAGGGTATTTTGGGTCTTTAAGGGTATTTTGGGTCTTCGGGAGTCTTGGTGGTCTTAAGGGTCTTGAGGGAAATAAAGGGTCTTCAAAGGTCTGAGGGGTCTCGGCAGTCTAAACGTAATCGCGAGTGTTAATTAAGAGGGTGATCAGTTTATTTGAAGAAGAAGAGGACGTTTTCCTCGCATATAAACATGACGACATAACCATATACGTTTGCTCTATTATAACAAGTGAATCCTCTTGGATTGCGCTGAGGTTCGGGCATGGAATTTCTAGGAGGAAGTATAATTTGTATGCAATGAAAGTACATGTAATATGGGATCGAGTACGATCGAGTAAGCTTCACCAGTGCGCGTGCGCGAATTTACGTCACGTCGGCAGCGAGAAGGCGTTCCCCAACACGAACCAATCAGGAACTGCCACGCCCACTTATATGATCTCAGAATTCCTGTGACAGGAATTAGCGTTACACTGGCTGGAAGTCATTCGCTAGAGGCGCTTCCTCAGCGCCAATCACCAGTGCGCGTGCGCGAATTTACGTCACGTCGGCAGCGAGAAGGCGTTCCCCAACACGAACCAATCAGGAACTGCCACGCCCACTTATATGATCTCAGAATTCCTGTGACAGGAATTAGCGTTACACTGGCTGGAAGTCAATCGCTAAAGGCGCTTCCTCAGCGCCAATAAGATTGCTCTTGCTGATTTCTGTTCAACTGAGGTGTCCTTAGTTTTTGAGGCATCTCAATTTTCCAGAAAAAAAACAAACATCAACCATCACATCACCCTAGCTAACAATACCCACAACAACCCCACACCCCTCCTCCTCCCATTTCTCTTCCCACTCCCCCTACGATCCCCCCTCAACCGTCACCCAACCTAACAATACCCATAACCACCTTACCCCCGCCCCCATCCCCTCACAATCCCCCATCAACCATCACCCTAACTAACAATACCCACGACCCAACCCCCTCCACCAACCTCTCACAATCCCACGTCAACCGTCACCATAACTAACCATACCGCACGAACCCCCCCCCCCCCCCCCAACCCTCTTCATCATCCCCAATCAGGATCGGAATCCAAGCTCGCAATGCACCGTTTCTCTATGTACCGTCGCCGGCAGGATCATGGCGAGTTCACAATGTGACGTCACTGACGATCTCGAAAATGGACAGTCGAGGGTTTTTTCGGCACTTTGTTATTGGCAAATAAAATATAATCCCCTTCAAATTCGACCATGATTAATGATTGCCAACGGTTTTCAGAAAAAGAAATTGCATTTGGGCTCCCCTTTAAGGGTTTTTTTGGGGGCCTTCAGGGTATTTTAGTCTTTTGGGTCTTTATGGTCTTTTGGGTCTTCAGGGTCTTTTCAGTCTTTTGGGTCTTGATAGTCTTTTCAGTCTTTTGAGTCTTTTCAGTTTTTGGGGTCTTTTTGGTTTTTGGGGTCTTTTAATTATTTAGAGTGTTATGGGACTTTAAGGATATTTGGGGTATTTTGGGTATATGGGGTCTTTATAAGGGTGTGTGGGGTATTTTGGGTCTTTGGGGTCCATTGGGCTTTGGGTCTTTTCGACATTTGAGGTCTTTAAGGGTCTTTGTGGTATTTTTGGGTCTTCAAGGATCTTTGGGATATTTTGGGTCTTCAGGGTATTTTAAGTGTTTAAGGGTCATTGGAGTATTTTTGGGTCTTTTGGGTCATCTGCGTCTTTTGGGTCTTTGGGGTCTTTAAAAGTCTTTGGGGTATTTTGGGTCTTCGTGGTCTTTTGGTTCTCTTTGGTCTTCGGGGTATTTTGGGTCTTTGGGGTCCATTGGGTCTTTTCAGTCTTCGTGATCTTTTAGGTCTTCGGGGTATCTTGGATCTTTTGGGTCCATTGGGTCTTTTAGGTCTTTGGGGTATTTTGGTTCCTCTGGGTCCTCCAGGTCTTTTTGTGTATTTAGGGTCCTTGGGGTCTGTTGGGTCCCCGGGGTCTTTTGGGCCCTCTGGGTCTTCAATCTTGTAGGTCCTAGGGGTGTTGACTGGGGAGAGGTGAGGGTCTGTTGGGTCCTCTGGGTATTTTAGGTTAAATATTTCAGGTTACATTTGTGGGTAGAGTCAGGTTAGCTGTCCAACCAATGGGTGAAGAGCAGGCATACATACATACATACATACATACATACATACATACATACAAACACTGGCTCCATTATATATAGATTACCTACATGTTAACACCAAGTCATTATAATTTTACTTACATGTTAACACCAAGTCATTATAATCATTACCTACATGTTAACACCAAGTCATTATAATCATTACCTACATGTTAACAGTCATTATAATATTTACCTCCATGTTAACACCAAGTCATTATAATCATTACCTACATGTCAACACAGTCATTATAATATTTACCTACATGTTAACACCAAGTCATTATCATCATGACCTACATGTTAACTCTGAGTCATCATAATCATTACCTACATGTTAACAGTCATTATATTCTTTACCTACATGTTATCACCAAGTCATTATAATCATGACCTACATCTAAACACCGAATCATTATAATCTTTACCTACATGTTAACACCGAGTCATTATAATCTTTACCTACATGTTAACAGCAAGTCATTATAATCTTTACCTACATGTCTACAGTAAGTCATTATAATCTTTACCTACATGTTAACAGCAAGTCATTATAATCTTTACCTACATGTTAACAGCAAGTCATTATAATCTTTACCTACATGTTAACAGTAAGTCATTATAATCTTTACCTACATGTCTACAGTAAGTCATTATAATCTTTACCTACATGTTAACAGCAAGTCATTATAATCTTTACCTACATGTTAACAGCAAGTCATAATAATCTTTACCTACATGTTAACACTGTCATTATAATATTTACCTACATGTTAACACAAAGCCATTATAATCTTGGTTGCTATACTTTATCTGGTGAGTAAAAGTGGTTGCTATGCTTTATCCGGTGAGTAAAAGTGGTTGCTAAGCTTTATTTGGTGAGTAAAAGTGGTTGCTATACTTTATCTGGTGAGTGAAAGTGGTTGCTAGGCTTTATCTGGTGAGTGAAAGTGGTTTCCTATACTTTATCTGGTGAGCAAAAGTGGTTGCTATACTTTATCTAGTGAGTGAAAGTGGTTGCTATGCTTTATCAGGTGAGTGAAAGTGGTTGCTATGCTTTATCTGGTGAGTAAAAGTGGTTGCTAAGCTTTATCTGGTGAGTAAAAGTGGTTCCTATACTTTATCTGGTGAGTAAAAATGGTTGCTATGCTTTATCTGGTGAGTGAAAGTGGTTTCCTATACTTTATCTGGTGAGTAAAAGTGGTTGCTATACTTTATCTGGTGAGTAAAAGTGGTTGCTATACTATATCTGGTGAGTAAAAGTGGTTGCTATGCTTTATCTGGTGAGTAAAAGTGGTTGCTATACTTTATCTTATGAGTAAAAGTGGTTGCTGTACTTTATCTGGTGAGTAAAAGTGGTTGCTATGCTTTATCTTGTGAGTGAAAGTGGTTGCTATACTTTATCTGGTGAGTAAAAGTGGTTGCTATACTTTATCTGGTGAGTGAAAGTGGTTGCTACACTTTATCTTGTGAGTAAAAGTGGTTGCTATGCTTTATCTGGTAAGTGAAAGTGGTTGCTATACTTTATCTGGTGAGTGAAAGTGGTTGCTATACTTTATCTGGTGAGTAAAAGTGGTTGCTATACTTTATCTGGTGAGTGAAAGTGGTTGCTATACTTTATCTTGTGAGTAAACGTGGTTGCTATACTTTATCTGGTGAGTGAAAGTGGCTGCTATACTTTATCTGGTGAGTAAAAGTGGTTGCTATACTTTATCTGGTGAGTGAAAGTGGTTGCTATACTTTATCTTGTGAGTAAAAGTGGTTGCTATGCTTTATCTGGTAAGTTAAAGTGGTTGCTGTACTTTATCTGGTGAGTAAAAGTGGTTGCTATACCCTGGCTGGTGAGTAAAAGTGGTTGCTATGCTTTATCAGGTGAGTAAAAGTGGTTGCTAAGCTTTATCTGGTGAGTAAAAGTGGTTGCTATACTTTATCAGGTGAGTAAAAGTGGTTGCTAAGCTTTATCTGGTGAGTAAAAGTGGTTGCTGTATTTTATCTGGTGAGTTAAAGTGGTTGCTATACTTTATCTGGTGAGTAAAAGTGGTTGCTATACTTTCTCTTGTGAGTGAAAGTGGTTGCTGTACTTTATCTTGTGAGTGAAAGTGGTTGCTATACTTTATCTGGTGAGTAAAAGTGGTTGCTATACTTTATCTGGTGAGTGAAAGTGGTTGCTATACTTTATCTGGTGAGTGAAAGTGGTTGCTATACTTTATCTTGTGAATGAAAGTGGTTGCTATACTTTATCTTATGAGTAAAAGTGGTTGCTGTACTTTATCTGGTGAGTAAAAGTGGTTGCTATGCTTTATCTGGTGAGTAAAAGTGGTTGCTATGCTTTATCTGGTGAGTAAAAGTGGTTGCTATACTTTATCTGGTGAGTAAAAGTGGTTGCTATGCTTTATCTGGTGAGTAAAAGTGGTTGCTATACTTTATCTTATGAGTAAAAGTGGTTGCTGTACTTTATCTGGTGAGTAAAAGTGGTTGCTATACTTTATCTGGTGAGTGAAAGTGGTTTCCTATCCTTTATCTGGTGAGTAAAAGTGGTTGCTATGCTTTATCTGGTGAGTAAAAGTGGTTGCTATGCTTTATCTGGTGAGTAAAAGTGGTTGCTATGCTTTATCTTGCGAGTAAAAGTGGTTGCTATACTTTATTTGGTGAGTAAAAGCGGTTGCTGTACTTTATGTGGTGAGTAAAAGTGGTTGCCCTACTTTAGCTGGTGAGTAAACGTGGTCGCTATGCTTTAACTGGTGAGTAAAAGTGGTTGCTGTACTTTATCTGGTGAGTAAAAGTGGTTGCAATACCTTATCTGGTGAGTGAAAGTGGTTGCTATACTTTATTTGGTGAGTAAAAGTGGTTGCTATGCTTTATCTGGTGAGTGAAAGTGGTTGCTATACTTTATTTGGTGAGTAAAAGTGGTTGCTACACTTTATCTGGTGAGTGAAAGTGGTTGCTATACTTTATTTGGTGAGTAAGAGTGGTTGCAATACCTTATCTGGTGAGTGAAAGTGGTTGCTATAGTTTATTTGGTGAGTAAAAGTGGTTGCTATGCTTTATCTGGTGAGTAAAAGTGGTTGCTATGCTTTATCTGGTGAGTAAAAGTGGTTGCTATGCTTTATCTGGTGAGTAAAAGTGGTTGCTATACTTTATCTGGTGAGCAAAAGTGGTTGCTATACTTTATCTGGTGAGTAAAAGTGGTTGCTATGCTTTATCTGGTGAGTAAAAGTGGTTGCTATGCTTTATCTGGTGAGTAAAAGTGGTTGCTATGCTTTATCTGGTGAGTAAAAGTGGTTGCTATGCTTTATCTTGTGAGTAAAAGTGGTTGCTATGCTTTATCTTGAGTAAAAGTGGTTGCTATGCTTTATCTGGTGAGTAAAAGTGGTTGCTATACTTTATTTGGTGAGTAAAAGTGGTTGCTCTACTTTATGTGGTGTGTAAAAGTGGTTGCTATACTTTATCTGGTGAGTAAAAGTGGTTGCTATATTTTATTTGGTGAGTAAAAGTGGTTGCTCTACTTTATGTGGTGTGTAAAAGTGGTTGCTATACTTTATCTGGTGAGTAAAAGTGGTTGCTACACTTTATTTGGTGAGTAAAAGTGGTTGCTATACTTTATGTGGTGTGTAAAAGTGGTTGCTATACTTTATCTGGTGAGTAAAAGTGGTTGCTATATTTTATTTGGTGAGTAAAAGTGGTTGCTATACTTTATCTGGTGAGTAAAAGTGGTTGCTATACTTTATCTGGTGAGTAAAAGTGGTTGCTATACTTTATCTGGTGAGTAAAAGTGGTCGCTATACTTTATTTGGTGAGTAAATGTGGTTGCTGTACTTTATGTTGTGAGTAAAAGTGGTCGCTATACTTTATCTGATCAGTAAAAGTGGTTGCTATGCTTTATCTGGTGAGTAAAAGTGGTTGCTATACTTTATCTGACGAATGAAAGTGGTTGCTGTACTTTATCTGGTGAGTGAAAGTGGTTGCTATACCCTGGCTGGTGAGTAAAAGTGGTTGCTATGCTTAATCTGGTGAGTAAATGTGGTTGCTATGCTTTATCTGGTGAGTAAAAGTGGTTGCTAAGCTTTATCTGGTGAGTAAAAGTGGTTGCTATACTTTATCAGGTGAGTAAAAGTGGTTGCTAAGCTTTATCTAGTGAGTGAAAGTGGTTGCTGTATTTTATCTGGTGAGTGAAAGTGGTTGCTATACTTTATCTGGTGAGTAAAAGTGTTTGTTTTTTTTTTTTTTTTTTTTTTTTTTTTTTTTTTTTTGTATACAATATCGAGGCTCGTGAAAGAGCGAACATTAATCACACAGAAAGACAAACCGACACATAAAACATATAACATAGGGAGCGGTAGACAAGATGGGGAGAGAGGGGGAAGGACACAAACACAACATTTGAGAGCAGGGACCGAGAGACATGGAGACATCGAGAGATCTGAGAGAGGGCGAGGGCTTTGGGGGGGGGGGGGGCGTGGGAAGGGGGCAGTGGGAGAGGTATAAAACATATGGACACTGCCAGGACTTCCAGGAAAGAAGTTGGAATTTCAAACAAGGTGGATCTGGGGTGAATTTGCGGGGGTAGAAAAGATCAAGGTTTTGGATGGGGGAAGATAAGAGATGGTGGTGAACAGCTGTTTTAAAGACCTGGAGGGAGGAGTGGGATTGAAGGGAGTGAGGGAGTTTGTTCCAGAGGCGGGAGAAAAGAGGAATGAAAGAGTGAAGGTGAGCGGAGAGCCGAGATTTCGGCAGTTTAACCATCAGAGGGTTGCTGGCAGATCTTGTGCGACCTGTAGGAATATTTGGGGGACAGAGCACAGAGAGAGCTGGGGGTGCAAGGCCGGAGAGGAGTCGGTAGAAGACAGAAAGACCACCTACCTGCCTGCGGTGAGTGAGTGAAAGGCCCTCAGAGATAGCTTCATCGCGGGAGATTGCAATAATTCTGAAAGCTTTGGTTTCAACAGCGTGAAGCCGAGCTAGGTGTGAGGCAGGAGCACCGGCCCATAGGGGAGAACAGTATTCCATTGAGCTGCGGATGAAAGCCTTGTATGTGGTGAGGAGCTCAGGTGTGCCGAGGAAGGACTTCGCACGACGGAGGATGCCCAGTCGGCGACTGGCTTTGGAGGCCAGCTTGGAAATGTGGTTTTCCCAAGAAAGATCATGGCAGATAGTGAGACCCAAAATCTTGAGCGACAGAACTTCTTGGAGAGGATTGTTGAGAAAGTAGATGGGAGGGTTGTCCAGTCGATCTTTTCGGAGAGACATAGTAAGAGTGTGAGATTTGTCAGGATTGAAAGACATGTTCCACTTGTTTGACCAGTCTGTGATTTTGTCCAGGTCTTCAGAGAGTGAGGAGGCAGCAGACTGCCGATCTGAGGGAAGAGGAATGGAGCGGCAGAGAGTGGAGTCATCAGCAAAGAGATAGAGAGGATTTTCGAGAGAGTCAGAGAGATCATTGATGAAGACCAGAAAAAGCACGGGGCCCAGAACACTGCCTTGGGGAACTCCAGCCTGAACAGGAAGAGGAGATGAGAGAAACCCATTCAGGGCCACACGTTGACGACGACTAGAGAGGAAGTCCGCCAGCCATGCGTGGAGATTTCCATGGATACCAAAGGAGGAGAGTTTGGTGAGCAGAGCGGGGTGCCAGACCGTGTCGAAGGCACGTGATATGTCGAGGGAGACAGCTCTAATTTCCTGTTTGGCATTGAGGACCTCCATCCATTGTTGAGACAGCAGAAGCAGCATGTCCAGAGTAGAGTGACCTGGTCTGAAACCAAATTGATGATCAGAGATCAAGCCATTGGAGAAGAGGAAAGATTTCATATCAGAAGCAATGATGGATTCCATGACTTTGCTGATAATTGGGAGAAGGCTGATTGGTCTGTAGTTGCTAGGATCTGTTTTTGCACCTTTTTTGTGCAAAGCGGTGATGTTGGCTGATTTCCAAGCAGATGGCAGTTGACCTTGAGCAAAAGAGAGGGTGAAGAGAACAGAGAGAGGGTGAGATAGAGCAGCAGAGCAGGATTTTAGGACCCGTGGGCTGATGCCGTCGGGTCCAGTTGCAGAATCAGAGTCGAGGGTTGACAGAAACTTTTCCACCTTGTCAGGAGGAAAGGACACGGAGTCCAGGAGCAGCAGGGTACGACTGGGTATGGTGGGTACAGAGAGGGATGGGTTTGGGACACAAGATTTAGAGGCAAACACAGAGTTGAGGCATTCAGCTTTTTCACGTGCGGAGTCAGCTGTGTAGCCGTTTGAGGTAAGGGAGGGGATGGAGGGGGAACAAACACCAGAAACGGATTTGACCAGACGCCACCAGGATTTGGAAGAGGGAGACAGATAAGAGAGTTCGGTCTTGAGAACGGAGAGATATTGTTTCCTGGCTCTCCTGAGGGTGGACACACACTTGTTTCGGGCTTTGTGAAAGGAAATGAGATTTCCTTCCGTTGGATTTGCTTTCCAGGAGACGAAGGCAAGTTGTTTCTGGGCAACAGCCTCACCACAAGATTCCGTGTACCATGGACGGGAGGAAGGGTATGACAACTGAAGACGAGATGGGATAAATCTGTGCATGAGAGAGAGCAATTTACTTTGGAAGAATTCCCAGGATGAGTTGATGTCAGAGGTGGTAGAGATGGGAGACCAGTCCAGATGATTGATGGCTGCTTGAAGACCGTGCCAGTTGGCCTGAGTGAAATGCCAGACTCGTCGACGCTGAGCAGGCTCCCTGAGGATGGTCAGAGAGATGTCCACTTTAACAAGGACATGATCAGATGATCCGATCGGAGCAGAAGAAGAGCAGCAGACATTTTCAGGGAAGTTAGTCATAACCAAGTCCAGAAGAGAAGATGTTCCGTTGACTGAGATCCGGGTCGGGAAATTGACAGATTGTGTCAGTCCCAGTGAGTCGCAGAAGTCCTTTGCTGAGGAGCCATGGCTGGTGAGAGAGGTACCCACACCCAGCCAACTGGCATGATGACAGTTGAAATCACCACATATGAGGAAGAGAGAGTTGGGATGAGTAGATAGAAGTTGGTCCATATCATCAGACAGCGAGATGTAGATGGAGTCATCACTGTTTGGTGGACGGTACAACACACATATGAACAAGAGGTGGGAGCGAAGGGGAAGCCGTAGCCAGAGGTATTCCTGGGGGTGAGGTGGAGAGAGTGCAGTGCAGGGCGAGTGAGGAAGAGAGTTTTTGATAAAGATAGCAACCCCGCCTCCAGGACGAGGCTCAGGTCTATCATACCGGAGGAGGGAGTAGCCCGGGAGAGATACTATGGAATCAGAGACATCATAAAGGAGGTAAGTTTCTGTTAAGCAGATCACGTCTGGTTTGACAGAAGCAACCTGTATGGAGAGATCAGTTAAGTTTGAACGAAGGCCCCGGATGTTTGAGGTCCATACCGTTAATGAAGAGGAAGGGGGAGCATCAGATACAGAACAGGGGGGAGGAGGGGTAGGGTAAGATGTGGAAGAGGTGGAAGAGGTAGGGAGAGCTGTTGAAGGTGTGTCAGAGATTTCAGAATAGCTCGGAGAAAGGGAAGGATGGGGCGGACAAAAGGTTTGATGGTGATTGGGTGAGCCACAATGAGGTGTTATTTGAGGAGGGGGAAGAGCGAGGCAGAAGGTTGGGGGAGATGGAGGTGAGAGTTTGAAGGGGGAAGAAGCGGGGAGGACGCTTTGAGGAGGGGGAGTGAGCGGGGGGAAATTGAGAAGCAATGAGGGTGGGGAGATTTGAAGGGGAGGGGTGAGGGGGGAGTTTGGGAGGGAAGGGACAAGGGGAGGGATTTGAAAGGGATGGGATATGGGGGAGATTTGGAGGGGAGGGGTGAGGCAGGAGTCTAGGAGGGGAGGGGCGAGGGGGCGTCTTGGTGGGGAGGGGTGAGGGAGTAGTTTAGGAGGGAGGGGGCAAGGGGGGAGATTTGAAAGGGATGGGTGATGGGGAAGATTTGGAGGGGAGGGGTGATGGGGAAGATTTGGAGGGGAGGGGTTATGGGGAAGATTTGGAGGGGAGGGGTGAGATTGGATTTTTGAAAGTGTACGATTTATGGGAAACGAACATTTATTGCAAAATGAGTTTCTTGTGACCTTCGAGTTAAAAATACGTTTAAGGACGCTGGATGGAGGATGGAGTGCAGGAGAGTTTAGGGAATGTAGAACAAAGGCACTATAGGAGATGGATATTTTTTTTGGGATGAATTGATTTGGTGAGCAAGTCGAAAGCAGCCTTTTAAAGAAGAAGAAGAAAAAGGTGTTATAAAATATGACGGAATACATAACTTGAGGGGAAAGTGTAAACATTGAAGGTTAATGAGTGAAAACTATCTGGGGAAATGGGGGAGAAACACGTGGTCGAAGAACGAACGAATGAATAAGAATGAATAAACGAATGAGAACAGAGAAGGAAATGTTTTTTTTTTTTTGTTGTTTTTTTTTTTGAGTTGAGATTTACACAAGGAAGTAGGCTATAGGTGAAAAGCCTGGGAATACAGAGAACGAAAGTTATTGGATCACAAACGACGGACCACTGAGAGAAAAACAAAGCCTCAAGGTTGTACAGTGCACACTGTACAAGGCCTTGCTCGCGACACGGCAAACAGACGATCAATTTATGAAAGATAAACACCGAGAAACAACCAAAGTTGCACACAATAACTTCACACACCGAAAGATAAATACAGTTTCGACAAAATACAATTGTGAACAGACTTAACTTCGAAAAACGTGGAGACCGTGTGGAGCTTCGAAAATCCCTGCCGCCGTCTCCAAGATCTCGCGAGATCTTTCTGGTTGCTATACTTTATCTTGTGAGTGAAAGTGGTTGCTCTACTTTATCTGGTGAGTAAAAGTGGTTGCTATACTTTATCTGGTGAGTGAAAGTGGTTGCTATACTTTATCTGGTGAGTGAAAGTGGTTGCTGTACTTTATCTGGTGAGTAAAAGTGGTTGCTGTACTTTATCTTGTGAGTGAAAGTGGTTGCTATACTTTATCTGGTGAGTAAAAGTGGTTGCTATACTTTATCTGGTGAGTGAAAGTGGTTGCTATACTTTATCTGGTGAGTGAAAGTGGTTGCTATACTTTATCTTGTGAATGAAAGTGGTTGCTATACTTTATCTAATGAGTAAAAGTGGTTGCTGTACTTTATCTGGTGAGTAAAAGTGGTTGCTATGCTTTATCTGGTTAGTAAAAGTGGTTGCTATGCTTTATCTGGTGAGTAAAAGTGGTTGCTCTAAGTGGTTGCTATGCTTTATCTGGTGAGTAAAAGTGGTTGCTATACTTTATCTTATGAGTAAAAGTGGTTGCTGTACTTTATCTGGTGAGTAAAAGTGGTTGCTATACTTTATCTGGTGAGTGAAAGTGGTTTCCTATACTTTATCTGGTGAGCAAAAGTGGTTGCTATACTTGATCTGGTGAGTAAAAGTGGTTGCTATACTTTATCTGGTGAGTAAAAGTGGTTGCTATGCTTTATCTGGTGAGTGAAAGTGGTTTCCTATACTTTATCTGGTGAGCAAAAGTGGTTGCTATACTTTATCTGGTGAGTAAAAGTGGTTGCTATACTTTATCTGGTGAGTGAAAGTGGTTTCCTATCCTTTATCTGGTGAGCAAAAGTGGTTGCTATACTTTATCTGGTGAGCAAAAGTGGTTGCTATACTTTATCTGGTGAGTAAAAGTGGTTGCTATGCTTTATCTGGTGAGTGAAAGTGGTTGCTATGCTTTATCTGGTGAGTGAAAGTGGTTTCCTATACTTTATCTGGTGAGCAAAAGTGGTTGCTATACTTTATCTGGTGAGTAAAAGTGGTTGCTATACTTTATCTGGTGAGCAAAACGGGTTGCTATGCTTTATCTGGTGAGTGAAAGTGGTTTCCTATACTTTATCTGGTGAGCAAAAGTGGTTGCTATACTTTATCTGGTGAGTAAAAGTGGTTGCTATACTTTATCTGGTGAGTAAAAGTGGTTGCTATGCTTTATCTGGTGAGTAAAAGTGGTTGCTATGCTTTATCTTGCGAGTAAAAGTGGTTGCTATACTTTATTTGATGAGTAAAAGCGGTTGCTGTACTTTATGTGGTGAGTAAAAGTGGTTGCTCTACTTTAGCTGGTGAGTAAACGTGGTTGCTATGCTTTAACTGGTGAGTAAAAGTGGTTGCTGTACTTTATCTGGTGAGTGAAAGTGGTTGCTATACTTTATCTTGTGAATGAAAGTGGTTGCTATACTCTATCTAATGAGTAAAAGTGGTTGCTGTACTTTATCTGGTGAGTAAAAGTGGTTGCTATGCTTTATCTGGTGAGTAAAAGTGGTTGCTATGCTTTATCTGGTGAGTAAAAGTGGTTGCTATAAGTGGTTGCTATGCTTTATCTGGTGAGTAAAAGTGGTTGCTATACTTTATCTTATGAGTAAAAGTGGTTGCTATACTTTATCTGGTGAGTAAAAGTGGTTGCTACACTTTATTTGGTGAGTAAAAGTGGTTGCTATGCTTTATCTGGTGAGTAAAAGTGGTTGCTATGCTTTATCTGGTGAGTAAAAGTGGTTGCTATAAGTGGTTGCTATGCTTTATCTGGTGAGTAACAGTGGTTGCTATACTTTATCTGGTGAGTGAAAGTGGTTGCTATACTTTATCTGGTGAGTAAAAGTGGTTGCTACACTTTATTTGGTGAGTAAAAGTGGTTGCTATACTTTATGTGGTGTGTAAAAGTGGTCGCTATGCTTTATCTGGTGAGTGAAAGTGGTTGCTATACTTTATTTGGTGAGTAAAAGTGGTTGCTACACTTTATCTGGTGAGTGAAAGTGGTTGCTATACTTTATTTGGTGAGTAAGAGTGGTTGCAATACCTTATCTGGTGAGTGAAAGTGGTTGCTATAGTTTATTTGGTGAGTAAAAGTGGTTGCTATGCTTTATCTGGTGAGTAAAAGTGGTTGCTATGCTTTATCTGGTGAGTAAAAGTGGTTGCTATACTTTATCTGGTGAGTAAAAGTGGTCGCTATACTTTATTTGGTGAGTAAAAGTGGTTGCTGTACTTTATGTTGTGAGTAAAAGTGGTCACTATACTTTATCTGGTGAGTAAAAGTGGTTGCTATACTTTATCTGGTGAATGAAAGTGGTTGCTGTACTTTATCTGGTGAGTTTAAGTGGTTGCTATACTTTATCTGGTGAATGAAAGTGGTTGCTGTACTTTATCTGGTGAGTAAAAGTGGTTGCTATACTTTATCTGGCGAGTAAAAGTGGTTGCTATACTTTATCTGGTGAGTAAAAGTGGTTGCTATACTTTATTTGGTGAGTGAAAGTGGTTGCTATACTTTATCAGGTGAGTAAAAGTGGTCGCTATACTTTATCTGGTGAGTAAAAGTGGTTGCTATACTTTATCAGGTGAGTAAAAGTGGTCGCTATACTTTATCTGGTGAGTAAAAGTGGTTGCTATACTTTATCTGGCGAGTAAAAGTGGTTGCTATACTTTATCTGGTGAGTAAAAGTGGTTGCTATACTTTATTTGGTGAGTGAAAGTGGTTGCTATACTTTATTTGGTGAGTGAAAGTGGTTGCTATACTTTATCTGGTGAGTGAAAGTGGTTGCTATACTTTATCAGGTGAGTAAAAGTGGTTGCTATACTTTATCAGGTGAGTAAAAGTGGTTGCTATACTTTATCAGGTGAGTAAAAGTGGTTGCTATACTTTATCAGGTCAGTAAAAGTGGTTGCTATACTTTATCAGGTGAGTAAAAGTGGTTGCTATACTTTATCAGGTGAGTAAAAGTGGTTGCTATACTTTATCAGGTCAGTAAAAGTGGTTGCTATACTTTATCAGGTCAGTAAAAGTGGTTGCTATACTCTGGCTGGTGAGTAAAAGTGGTTGCTATGCTTTATTTGGTGAGTAAAAGTGGTTGCTATGCTTTATTTGGTGAGTAAAATTGGTTGCTATGCTTTATTTGGTGAGTAAAAGTGGTTGCTGTGCCCTGGCTGGTGAGTAAAAGTGGTTGCTGTGCCCTGGCTGGTGAGTAAAAGTGGTTGCTGTGCCCTGGCTGGTGAGTGAAAGTGGTTGCTGTGCCCTGGCTGGTGAGTAAAAGTGGTTGCTGTGCCCTGGCTGGTGAGTAAAAGTGGTTGCTGTGCCATGGCTGGTGAGTGAAAGTGGTTGCTGTGCCCTGGCTGGTGAGTAAAAGTGGTTGCTGTGCCCTGGCTGGTGAGTGAAAGTGGTTGCTGTGCCCTGGCTGGTGAGTGAAAGTGGTTGCTGTGCCCTGGCTGGTGAGTAAAAGTGGTTGCTGTGCCCTGGCTGGTGAGTGAAAGTGGTTGCTGTGCCCTGGCCGGTGAGTAAAAGTGGTTGCTGTGCCCTGGCTGGTGAGTGAAAGTGGTTGCTGTGCCCTGGCTGGTGAGTGAAAGTGGTTGCTGTGCCCTGGCTGGTGAGTAAAAGTGGTTGCTGTGCCCTGGCTGGTGAGTAAAAGTGGTTGCTGTGCCATGGCTGGTGAGTGAAAGTGGTTGCTGTGCCCTGGCTGGTGAGTAAAAGTGGTTGCTGTGCCCTGGCTGGTGAGTGAAAGTGGTTGCTGTGCCCTGGCTGGTGAGTGAAAGTGGTTGCTGTGCCCTGGCTGGTGAGTAAAAGTGGTTGCTGTGCCCTGGCTGGTGAGTGAAAGTGGTTGCTGTGCCCTGGCTGGTGAGTGAAAGTGGTTGCTGTGCCCTGGCTGGTGAGTAAAAGTGGTTGCTGTGCCATGGCTGGTGAGTGAAAGTGGTTGCTGTGCCCTGGCTGGTGAGTGAAAGTGGTTGCTGTGCCCTGGCTGGTGAGTGAAAGTGGTTGCTGTGCCCTGGCTGGTGAGTGAAAGTGGTTGCTGTGCCCTGGCTGGTGAGTGAAAGTGGTTGCTGTGCCCTGGCTGGTGAGTGAAAGTGGTTGCTGTGCCCTGGCTGGTGAGTGAAAGTGGTTGCTGTGCCCTGGCTGGTGAGTGAAAGTGGTTGCTGTGCCCTGGCTGGTGAGTGAAAGTGGTTGCTGTGCCCTGGCTGGTGAGTGAAAGTGGTTGCTGTGCCCTGGCTGGTGAGTGAAAGTGGTTGCTGTGCCCTGGCTGGTGAGTGAAAGTGGTTGCTGTGCCCTGGCTGGTGAGTGAAAGTGGTTGCTGTGCCCTGGCTGGTGAGTGAAAGTGGTTGCTGTGCCCTGGCTGGTGAGTGAAAGTGGTTGCTGTGCCCTGGCTGGTGAGTGAAAGTGGTTGCGAAATTTTTGCCAAAGGGAATATGAAATAAAACCCGAACGATCCACAATCGAACAACGAACTCTTTGGAAGGAATGAAATCGAGTGGGTTGGAAGGAATGAAATCGAGTGGGTTGGAAGGAATGAAATCGAGTGGGATGGAAGGAATGAAATCGAGTGGGTTGTAAGGAATGAAATTCGAGTGGGTTGGAAGGAATGAAACACGTGGGTTGGAAGGAATGAATGTCGAATGAGTTGGAGGGAATGAAACTCTAGTGGGTTGGAAGGAATGAAACTCCAGTGGGTTTGACGGAATGAATGACGAGTGAGTTTGAGGGAATGAAACAGGAAGGAATGTCCTGATTTTGATGATAAGTTAAGCGATTTGGTTGATAAACAAAACCGTAGACTCAGTGGCACCAAATAGTTTCTCCCGGGATTCGGACTCGGGACTAATTAAGCACCAGCTGAGACAGCAAGCCATGTGGATCCTCCGCAGTGATCCCACTAAAAAGGTTGTTTTCTCCTTTTTTTGTGTCCAAAGTGGTCCCTGCCAAATCCGGGGATCTTCCATCCCCACACTCCTTGTCATCCCTGTACCTGTCGACCTGGTCCCACCCTCCCTCCCATCTCCAGGGACCTTCCATCCCCACATTCCCTGTCATCCCGTTATCTGTGGACTCGCTCCCACCTTGCTTTCTCCGAGGATCTGTCTCCACTGTCCTTGTAATTCCAGCATTGGTTGACATAGTCCTTCCCTATACTCACAAGACTTTATCTTTTCCGAAAATCCCAGTGATGGAAGTATTTCGTCATCCACGGTGATCTTTTCTCAAGGTTTCTCATCCCAGCGTTGGTAGACCCGGTGCAACCCTTGCCTTCTCCGACAATCTTTTCTCCCCACAGCCCCTGTAATTCCAGCGTTGGTAGACCCGGTCATATCCCTGCCCTCTCCGGCAATCTTTTCTCCCCACAGCCCCTGTAATTCCAGCGTTGGTAGACCCGGTCATATCCCTGCCCTCTCCGGCAATCCTTTCTCCCCACAGCCCCTGTAATTCCAGCGTTGGTAGACCCGGTCATATCCCTGCCCTCTCCGGCAATCCTTTCTCCCCACAGCCCCTGTAATTCCAGCGTTGGTAGACCCGATTCAACCCCTGTCCTCTCCGGCAATCTTTTCTCCCCACAGCCCCTGTAATTCCAGCGTTGGTAGACCCGGTGCAACCCTTGCCTTCTCCGACAATCTTTTCTCCCCACAGCCCCTGTAATTCCAGCGTTGGTAGACCCGGTCATATCCCTGCCCTCTCCGGCAATCCTTTCTCCCCACAGCCCCTGTAATTCCAGCGTTGGTAGACCCGGTGCAACCCCTGCCCTCTCCGGCAATCTTTTCTCCCCACAGCCCCTGTAATTCCAGCGTTGGTAGACCCGGTCATATCCCTGCCCTCTCCGGCAATCCTTTCTCCCCACAGCCCCTGTAATTCCAGCGTTGGTAGACCCGATTCAACCCCTGTCCTCTCCGGCAATCTTTTCTCCCCACAGCCCCTGTAATTCCAGCGTTGGTAGACCCGGTGCAACCCTTGCCTTCTCCGACAATCTTTTCTCCCCACAGCCCCTGTAATTCCAGCGTTGGTAGACCCGGTGCAACCCCTGCCCTCTCCGGCAATCTTTTCTCCCCACAGCCCCTGTAATTCCAGCGTTGGTAGACCCGGTCATATCCCTGCCCTCTCCGGCAATCCTTTCTCCCCACAGCCCCTGTAATTCCAGCGTTGGTAGACCCGGTGCAACCCCTGCCCTCTCCGGCAATCTTTTCTCCCCACAGCCCCTGTAATTCCAGCGTTGGTAGACCCGGTCATATCCCTGCCCTCTCCGGCAATCCTTTCTCCCCACAGCCCCTGTAATTCCAGCGTTGGTAGACCCGATTCAACCCCTGTCCTCTCCGGCAATCTTTTCTCCCCACAGCCCCTGTAATTCCAGCGTTGGTAGACCCGGTGCAACCCCTGCCCTCTCCGGCAATCTTTTCTCCCCACAGCCCCTGTAATTCCAGCGTTGGTAGACCCGGTGCAACCCCTGCCCTCTCCGGCAATCTTTTCTCCCCACAGCCCCTGTAATTCCAGCGTTGGTAGACCCGGTCATATCCCTGCCCTCTCCGGCAATCCTTTCTCCCCACAGCCCCTGTAATTCCAGCGTTGGTAGACCCGGTCCTACCCCTGCCCTCTCTAACAATCCTTTCTCCCCACAGCCCCTGCAATTTCAGCGTTGGTAGTCTGGTCCTACCCCTGCCCTCTCTAACAATCCTTTCTCCCCACAACCCCTGCAATTTCAGCGTTGGTAGACCCGGTCCTACCCCTGCCCTCTCTAACAATCCTTTCTCCCCACAACCCCTGCAATTTAAGCGTTGGTAGACCCGGTCCTACCCCTGCCCTCTCTAACAATCCTTTCTCCCCACAGCCCCTATAATGCCAGCGTTGGTAGACCCGGTCCTACCCCTGCCCTCTCCTACCCCTGCCCTCTCCTACCGCTGCCCTCTCTAACAATCCTTTCTCCCCACAGCCCCTATAATGCCAGCGTTGGTAGACCCGGTCCTACCCCTGCCCTCTCCTACCCCTGCCCTCTCCTACCGCTGCCCTCTCTAACAATCCTTTCTCCCCACAGCCCCTATAATGCCAGCGTTGGTAGACCCGGTCCTACCCCTGCCCTCTCCTACCCCTGCCCTCTCTAACAATCCTTTCTCCCCACAGCCCCTGTAATTCCAGCGTTGGTAGACCCGGTCCTACCCCTGCCCTCTCTGACAATCCTTTCTCCCCACAGCCCCTATAATGCCAGCGTTGGTAGACCCGGTGGTACCCCTGCCCTCTCCGGCGACATTTTCTCCCCACAGCCCCTGTAATCCCAACCCTATTGTTCCCACATTCCCAGTCCCAGCTCGCTTTCCTTTGTCTCTATGAACAACCACACCCAGCACCCCATCGCACATGTCCCCGTTTCGCACACTCGGGTTACACGAGTGTGCTCTCTCCTCCGCTTCGGTCCGTTTTCTTCCATGGCCACATCCCAAATGATCTTCCACGGCCACATCCCAAATGATCTTCCATGGCCACATCTCCCTCTCACGAGCGCTCGGCCCCCATAACCCAGAATCCCTCGTCTCGCAAACAGAGCATTTTAAACAAAGACCCTTCAAATGTCCATTCGAGAGTCCGGGGCTGCCAAACGTTTAAAGGGAATTTCTCCACCGGACATACCGGATCGGTCGGTACCCGGACAAGACAAAGACCCAAGCATCCTCGATGTGATAATGCCCATAAAATCACCTGTGAGATTCGTGGCACACAGGACGAGGATGACGAGGAGGTGAGGAAAAGGCGGACGATGCATGGCGGCAGACAGAGCTTGCAGAGAGGGGGCACAAGACGGAGGTAGAGGGATGGAGAGGGAGGGAGAACAGCTTGGAGATATGGAGGGCGCAGGAGAAAGGAGGGGTGCGGTGGAGACGAGGGAGGCCAGACCCATTCGAGGGTAACCACCCCCCCCCCCCCCCCAGTACCACCCACCTCCATCCCCAACTCCAACTCACTCCCACCCATTCCACCCGTGTGAAAACCCCCCATACTCCAGCGGATTGCCATTTGGGAGAATTCTTTCAACCGCGGAAGGAAAAGGGAGCTAGATGCGACGGGGTGGGGGGAAGGGGGAGGAGGGGTGGTGTCACAAGGGGGAGAGTGCGCTCGATCACCAGAACTCCCCCCAGATGATCGAAGAGGACAATGAGTGTGACGGGTGGTGAGTGTGAGAGGAGCGCTCGATCACCAGAACTCCCCCAAGATGATCGTAGGGGACAATGAGTGTGAGAGGTGGTGAGTGTGAGAGAGCGCTCAATCACCAGATCTCCCCCCAGATGATCGAAAAGGTCAATGAGTGTGAGAGGTGGTGAGTGTGAGAGAGCGCTCGATCACCAGAACTCCCCCCAGATGATCGAAAAGGTCAATGAGTGTGACGGGTGGTGAGTGCGAGAGGAGCGCTCGATCACCAGAACTCCCCCAAGATGATCGTAGGGGACAATGAGTGTGAGAGGTGGTGAGTGTGAGAGAGCGCTCAATCACCAGAACTACCCCCAGATGATCAAGATTGATCATGAGTGTGAGAGGTGGTGAGTGTGAGATTGTTGTACTCGATCACCATAACTCCCCCCAGATGATCGAGATGGATCATGAGTGTGAGAGGTGGTGAGTGTGAGACTGCGCTCGATCACCAGATCTCCCCCCAGATGATCGAAAAGGTCAATGAGTGTGAGAGGTGGTGAGTGTGAGAGAGCGCTCGATCACCAGAACTCCCCCCAGATGATCGAAGGGGACAATGAGTGTGAGAGGTGGTGAGTGTGAGAGAGCGCTCGATCACCAGAACTCCCCCCAGATGATCGAAGGGGACAATGAGTGTGAGAGGTGGTGAGTGTGAGAGAGCGCTCAATCACCAGAACTCCCCCCAGATGATCGAGATGGATCATGAGTGTGAGAGGTGGTGAGTGTGAGACTGCGCTCGATCACCAGATCTCCCCCCAGATGATCGAAAAGGTCAATGAGTGTGAGAGGTGGTGAGTGTGAGAGAGTGCTCGATCACCAGAACTCCCCCCAGATGATCGAGATGGATCATGAGTGTGAGAGGTGGTGAGTGTGAGAGTGCGCTCGATCACCAGATCTCCCGTGAAAGGGCTGTTTTTCATGGTTCGGGCTCGGCCCCTTAGTTCCAGTGAAGGGAAATCTTAACGCTACAGCATACATTGACATTCTAGAGTCCAGACGATTGTGTGTTTCCAACTTTGTGGCAACAGTTTGGCGAAGGCCCTTTCCTGTTTCAGCATGACAATTTCCCTGTGCACAAAGCGAGGTTCATACAGAAATGGTTTGTCGAGATCGGTGTGGAAGAACTTGACTGACCTGCACAGAGCCCTGAACTCAACCCCATCGAACACCTTTGGGATGAATTGGAACGCCGACTGTGAGCCAGGCCTAATCGCTCAACATCAGTGCCCGACCTCACTAATGCTCTTGTGGCTGAATGGAAGCAAATCCCCACAGCAATGTTCCAACATGTAGTGGAAAGCCTTCCCAGAAGAGTGGAGGCTGCTATAGCTGCAAAGTGTGGGGGTGGGGGGCAAACTCCATATTAATGCCCATGATTTTGGAATGAGATGTTCGACGAGCACAATCGAGGTGTGATGTTTGGGTGTCCACGTACTTTCGGTCATGTAGTGCAAGTTGATCACTCCGGTTTGTGTGTGTGTTTGTTTGTGTGTGTGTTTGTCTGTCCGCTCACTTATACTTGCTTGAAGGTCACAATTTCAAACCGATCTTCACGAAACTTCAGCAAATGGTCGAGTTCGTGGTCCGACAAAATCCTATATTTTTTTGAGGTCAGAAGGTCAAAAGGTCAACATATACCAAAGGTCAACTACTTTTTTCGACTTTCTAAAATCCTGAATTTTCATCCGATTCACTTGAAATTAAAATGGGATTTTCACATCAGCTAACTGAGTTCAACGACCAACTATTTTTGAGATCAGCATTGGCAAAAAGGTCAACATAAGCCAAAGTTCAACCACTTTTTTCCGATTTCTAAAATCCTCAATTTTCATCTGATTGACTTGAAATTTGAATGGGATTTACATATCGGCCAACTGAAACCAACCACCAACTATTTGAGGTCAACATAGGCCAAAAGGTCAACAAAGGCCGAATTTATAAAACTGTCAATTTTCATCCGATTAACTTAAACTTTGAAGACTATTTGCATGTCAGGTCACTGAATAAAACCACTAATTATTTTTGAGTTCAAAAGAATGCGTTACTGAGTGCCATGCTACTTTGTTTTGTTTTGCCAAGGGTAGTTCGATGAGTGATTTTTCATTTGTATGTTTGTCTGTCCGCTCATTTATACTTGCCTACAGGTCACAATTTTAAACCGATCTTCACGAAACTTCACCAAATGGTAGTGTTCGTGGTCCGACAAAACCCTATATATTTTTGAGGTCAAAAGGTCAACATAGACCAAAGGTCAACATAGACCAAAGGTCAACCACTTTTTTCGAATTTCTAAAATCCTCAATTTTCATCCGATTGACTTGAAAATTGAAAGGGACTTACATATCAGTGAAACTAATTCAACCAACAACTATTTTTGAGGTCAACATAGGTCACAAGGTCAACATAGGCCGAAGGTCCACCACCTTTTTACAAAGTTATATAATCCTCAATTTTCATCCGATTGACTTGAAATTTGAATGGGATTTTCATATCAGCAAACTGAATTCAACCACGAACTATTGTTGAGATCAGCATAGGCTAAAAGGTCAACATCGGCCAAAGGTCAACCACATTTTTTTAATTTCTAAAATCTTCAATTTTCATCCGATTCACTTGAAATTTGAATGGGATATTCACATCAGCGAACAGAATTCAACCACCAACTATTTTTGAGATCAGCAAAACCTAAAAGGTCAACATAGGCCAAAAGTCAACTACAATTAAAAATTTCTAAAATCCTCAATTTTCATCTGATTCACTTGAAATTTGAATGGGATTTTCACATCAGCTAACTGAGTTCACCCACCAACTATTTTGAGATAAGCGTAGGCCAAAAGGTCAACATAGGCCAAACATCAACAACAATTTTAAATATCTAAAATCTTCAATTTTCAACGATTGACTTGAAATTTGAAAAGGATTTTCATGTCAGCTTACTGAAACCAACCACCAACTATTTTTGAGGTCAACATAGGCCAAAAGTTCAACAAAGGCCGAATTTCTAAAATTGTCAATTTTCATCCGGTTAACTTAAACTTTGAAGACGATTTGCATGTCAGGTCATTGAATTCAACCACTAATTATTTTTGAGGTCAAAAGGATGCTCCACTGAGTGCCATTCTACTTCGTTCTGTTTTGCCAAGTGTCGCTCTCTGAGGGATTTTTCATTACTTGGCAAAATATATATTTTTTTGGACAAGTATGTTGATCACTACGGTTTGTGTTTGTGTGTTTGTCTGTCTGCTCACTTATACTTGCGTACAGGTCACAATTTTGAGCCAATCTTTACGAAACTTCACCAAATGGTAGAGTTCGTGGTCCGACAATATCCTATGTATTTTTGATGTCAAAAGGTCAAAAGCTCAACATAGGCCAAAGGTCAACCACTTTTTTTCAAATTTCTAAAATCCTCAATTTTCATCCGATTGACTTGGAATTTGAAAGGGATTTTCATATCAGCTAACTGAATTCAACCAGCATCTATTTTTTTGATCAACATAGGTCACACGGTAAACATAGGCCAAAGGTCAACCACTTTTTTCTAATTCCTAAAATCCTCAATTTTCATCCGATTGACTTGAAATTTGAATAGGATTTTCATTTCAGCTAACGAAATTCAACCACCAACTATTCATGAAATCAGCATAGGCCAAAAGGTCAACGTAGACCAAAGGTCAACAACAATTTCAATTTTCTAAAATCCTCAATTCTCATTCGATTGACTTGAAATTTGAAGAGGATTTACATATCGGCCAACTGAATTGAACCACCAACTATTTTTGAGATCAGCATTGGCCAAAAGGTCAACATAGGCCAATAGTCAACCACTTTTTTTCAAATTTCTAAAATCCTCAATTTTCATCCGATTGACTTGGAATTTTAATGCCATTTACATATCGGTTAAGTGAATTCAACCAACAACTATTTGTGATGTCAACATAGGTCACAAGGTCAACATAGGCCAAAGGTCAACCACTTTTTTCGAACTCTAAAATCCTCAATTTTAATCCAATTGACTTGAAATTTGAAAAGGTTTTTCATATCAGCTTAGTGAAACCAACAACCAACAATTTTTGAGGTCAACATAGGCCAAAAGGTCAACATAGGCCGAATTTCTAAAATTCTTCATCCGATCCGATCCGTAAATCTTCATCCGATTAACTTTAACTTTGAAGACGATTTGCATATCAGGTCACTGAATTCAACCACTAATTATTTTTGAGGTCAAAAGGATGCTCTGCTGAGTGCCATTCTACTTTGTTCTGTTTTTCCAAGTGTCTCTCTGTGAGTGATTTTTCATTTGTTTCTTTGTTTGTGAACAAAATATGTCAAAAAGTTGTGGACGGATTCGTACGACATTTGGCAGAGATGTGGCATATGTGACAAGGACGAAATGTTTAGATTTTTGTGAAGATCCGGATTCGGATCTGGCTACTAGATATTTTTAAAGTGATTCTTCACCATTGGGAGATAGGGCGAAAAATGATACATAGTGGTATATCTCAAAAAGTTATGGATGGATTTGGATGAAATTTGTTGGACAGGTTGTATGTGTGACAACGAAGAATCGATTCAATTTTGGTGAAGATCTGGATCCGGATCCAGCTAGTATAATTTTTTTTTATGATTCTTCAACATCGAGTGATATGGCCAACCAGGCGGAAATTAGCGGGGGAAGAAAAGATCACGGTTTTGGATTGGGGAAGATAAGAGATGGTGGTGAACAGCTGTTTTAAAGACCTGGAGGGAGGAGTGGGATTGAAGAGAGTGAGGGAGTTTGTTCCAGAGGCGGGAGAAAAGAGGCATGAAGGAGTGAAGGTGAGCAGAGAGTCTTGATTTTGGCAGTTTAACCATAAGAGGGTTGCAGGCAGATCTTGTGCGACCTGTAGGAATATTTGGGGGACAGAGCCCAGAGAGAGCTGGGGGAGCAAGGCCGGAGAGGAGTCGGTAGAAGACGGAAAGACCACCAACCTGCCTGCGGTGAGCAAGTGAAAGGCCCTTGGAGATAGCGTCATCGCGGGAGATTCCAATGATTCTGAATGCTTTGGTTTCAACAGCGTGAAGACGACCTAGGTGTGAGGCAGGAGCACCAGCCCAGAGGGGAGAGCAGTACTCCATTGAGCTGCGGATGAAAGCCTTGCATGTGGTGAGGAGCTCAGGTGGGCCAAGGAAGGACTTCGCACGACGGAGGATGCCCAGTCGGCGACTGGCTTTGGAGGCCAGCTTGGAAATGTGGTATTCCCAGGAAAGATCATGGCAGATAATGAGACCCAAAAGCTTGAGTGACAGAACTTCTTGGAGAGGATTCTTCAGAAAGTAGATGGGAGGGTTGTCCAGTCGGTCTTTTCGGAGAGACATCGTAAGAGTGTGAGATTTGTCAGGATTGAAAGACATGTTCCACTTGTTTGCCCAGTCTGTGATTTTGTCCAGGTCTGCAGAGAGTGAGGAGGCTGCAGACTGCCGATATGAGGAATGGAGCGGCAGAGAGTGGAGTCATCAGCAAAGAGAAAGTGAGGATTTTCCAGAGAGTCAGAGAGATCATTGATGAAGACCAGAAAAAGCACAGGGCCCAGAACACTGCCTTGGGGAACTCCAGCCTGAACAGGAAGGGGAAATGGGAGAAACCCATTCAGGGCCACACGTTGACTACGACTAGAGAGGAAGTCCGCCAGCCATGCGTGGAGATTTCCATGGATACCAAAGGAGGAGAGTTTGGTGAGCAGAGCGGGGTGCCAGACCGTATCGAAGGCACGTGATATGTCGAGGGAGACAGCTCTAATTTCCTGTTTGGCATTGAGGACCTCCATCCATTGTTGAGACAGCAGAAGCAGCATGTCCAGAGTAGAGTGACCTGGTCTGAAACCAAATTGATGATCAGAGATCAAGCCATTGGAGAAGAGGAAAGATTTCATATCCGAAGCAATGATGGATTCCATGACTTTGCTGATAAATTGGGAGAAGGCTGATTGATCTGTCGTTGCTAGGATCTGTTTTTGCACCTTTTTTGTGCAAAGCGGTGATGTTGGCTGATTTCCAAGCAGATGGCAGTTGACCTTGAGCAAAGGAGAGGGTGAAGAGAACAAAGAGAGGGAGTGAAAGAGCAGAAGAACAGGTTTTTAGGACCCGTGGGCTGATGCCGTCAGGTCCAGTTGCAGAATCAGAGTCGAGGGTTGACAGAAACTTTTCCACCTTGTCAGGAGGAAAGGACACGGAGTCCAGGAGCAGCTGGGTATGACTGGGTACGGTAGGTACAGAGAGGGATGGGTTTGGGACACAAGATTTAGAGGCAAACACAGAGTTTAGGCATTCAGCTTTTTCACGTGCGGAGTCAGCTGTGTAGCCATTTGAGGTAAGGGAGGGGGTGGAGGGGGAACAAACACCAGAAACAGATTTGACCAGACGCCACCAGGATTTGGAAGAGGGAGACCGATAAGAGAGTTCGGTCTTGAGAACGGAGAGATATTGTTTCCTGGCCCTCCTGAGGGTGGACACACACTTGTTTCGGGCTTTGTGAAAGGAAATGAGATTTCCTTCCGTTGGATTTGCTTTCCAGGAGACGAAGGCAATTTGTTTCTGGGCAACAGCCTCACCACAAGATTCCGTGTACCATGGACGGGAGGAAGGGTATGACAACTGAAGACGAGATGGGATAAATCTGTGCATGAGAGAGAGCAATTTACTTTGGAAGAATTCCCAAGATGAGTTGATGTCAGAGGTGGTAGAGATGGGAGACCAGTCCAGATGATTGATGGCTGCTTGAAGACCGTGCCAGTTGGCCTGAGTGAAATGCCAGACTCGTCGACGCTGAGGAGGCTCCCTGAGAATGGTCAGAGAGATGTCCACTTTAACAAGCACATGATCAGATGAGCCGATTGGAGCAGAAGAAGAGCAGCAGACATTTTCAGGGAAGTTGGTCATAACCAAGTCCAGAAGAGAAGATGCTCCGTTGACTGAGATCCGGGTCGGGAAATTGACAGATTGTGTCAGTCCCAGTGAGTCGCAGAAGTCCTTTGCTGAGGAGCCATGGCTGGTGAGAGAAGTACCCACACCCAGCCAACTGGCATGGTGACAATTGAAATCACCACATATGAGGAAGAGAGAGTTGGGATGAGTAGATAGAAGTTGGTCCATATTATCAGACAGCGAGATGTAGATGGAGTCATCACTGTTTGGAGGACGGTAGAACACACATATGAACAAGAGGTGGGAGCGAAAGGGAAGCCGTAGCCAGAGGTATTCCTGGGGGTGCGGTGGAGAGAGTGCAGTGCAGGGCGAGTGAGGAACAGAGTTTTTGATAAAGATAGCAACCCCACCTCCAGGACGAGGCTCAGGTCTATCATACCGGAGGAGGGAGTAATCCGGGAGAGATACTAAGGAATCAGAGACATCATGAAGGAGGAAAGTTTCTGTTAAGCAGATCACGTCTGGTTTGTCAGGAGCAACCTGTATGGAGAGATCAGTTAAGTTTGAACGAAGGCCCCGGATGTTTGAGGTCCATACCGTTAATGAAGAGGAAGGGGGAGCATCGGATACAGAACAGGGGGGAGGAGGGGTAGGGTAAGATGTGGAAGAGGTAGAAGAGGTAGGGAGAGCTGTTGAAGGTGTGTCAGAGATTTCAGAATAGCTCGGAGAAAGGGAAGGATGGGGCGGACAAAAGGTTTGATGGTGATTGGGTGAGGCACAATGAGGTGTTATTTGAGGAGGGCGAAGAGCGAGGCAGAAGGTTGGGGGAGATGGAGGTGAGAGTTGGAAGGGGGAAGAAGTGGGGAGGACGCTTTGAGGAGGGGGAGTGAGAGGGGGGAAATTGAGAAGAAATGAGGGTGGGGAGATTTGAAGGGGAGGGGCGAGGGGGGAGTTTAGGAGGGAAGGGACAAGGGGGGGATTTGAAAGGGATGGGATATGGGGGAGATTTGGAGGGGAGGGGTGAGTCTAGGAGGGGAGCGGCGAGGGGGAGTCTTGGAGCGGAGGGGTGTGGGGGGAGTTTAGGAGGGAAGGGGCAAGGGGGCGGATTTGAAAGGGATGGGTGATGGGGAGGATTTGGAGGGGAGGGGCAAGGGGGAAGATTTGAAAGGGATGGGTGATGGGGAAGATTTGGAGGGGAGGGGTGATGGGGAAGATTTGGAGGGGAGGGGTTATGGGGAAGATTTGGAGGGGAGGGGTGAGATTGGATTTTAGAAAGTGTACGATTAATGGGAAACGAACATTTATTGTAAAATGAGTTTCTTGTGACCTTCGAGTCAAAAATACGTTTAAGGATGCTGGAGGGAGGATGGAGTGCAGGAGAGTTTCGGGAATGTAGAAAAGAGGCACTGTAAGAGATGGAATTTTTTTTTGGGATGAATAGATTTGGTGAGCAAGTCGAAAGCAGCCTTTTAAAGAAGAAGAAGAATAAAAAGGTGTTATAATATACGACGGAATACAGAACTTGAGGGGAAAGTGTAGACATTATAAAGTTTAACAGTGAAAACTATCTGGGGAAATGGGGGAGAAACACGTGGTCGAAGAACGAACGAACGAATAAGAACGAATAAACGAATGAGAACAACAAATAAGAACAGAGAAGGAAATGTTTTTTTTGTTTTTTTTTGTTTTTTTTTTAGTTGAAATTTTAAACAAGGAAGTAGGCTATGGGGTGAAAAGACTGGGAAAACAGAGAACGAAAGTTATTGGAGCACAAACGACGGACCGCTGAGAGAAAAACAAAGCCTCAAGGTTGGACACAGTACAAGGCCTCAAAAGACACGACACGAATTAACACGATTTATCTATACAGGTATGAAAGATTTGCACCGAAAATCTTCCTCGGGACACACTATACGTACAACACCATAAAATAAATACAGTTATAACGAAAATACAAATGGGAACAATTACCTAACTTCGATTTCGATGGAGAGCGTGGAGAGCTGCGGATAAACGAAACCTTGCCAGCAAGACCGGAAGCGGAGGTCTGAAGTGTCTTTTGGTACCTCTGAGTCTTTAAGAATATTTTGGGTCTTCAGGATGTTTTGGGTGGATCTGGGGTGAATTAGCGGGGGTAGAAAAGATCAAGGTTTTGGATGGGGGTAAGATGAAAGATGGTGGTGAACAGCTGTTTTAAAGACCTGGAGGGAGGAGTGGGATTGAAGGGAGTGGGGGAGTTTGTTCCAAAGGCAGGAAAAAAGGGGAATGAAAGAGTGAAGGTGAGCAGAGAGCTGAGATTTTGGCAGTTCAACCATAAGAGGGTTGCTGGCAGATCTTGTGCGACCTGTAGGATTATTGGGGGCACAGAGCACAGAGAGAGAGCTGGGGGAGCAAGGCCAGAGAGGAGTCGGTAGAAGACAGAAAGACCACCATCCTGCTTGCGGTGAGTGAGTGAAAGGCCCTCAGAGTTTGCTTCATCGCAGGAGATTCGAATGATTCTGAAAGCTTTGGTTTCAACAGCGTGAAGCCGAGCTAGGTGTGAGGCAGGAGCACCGGCCCAGAGGGGAGAACAGTATTCCATTGAGCTGCGGATGAAAGCCTTGTATGTGGTGAGGAGCTCAGGTGTGCCAAGGAAGGACTTCGCACGATGGAGGATGCCCAGTCAGCGACTGGCTTTGGAGGCCAGATTTGAAATGTGGTTTTCCCAAGAAAGATCATGGCAGATAGTGAGACCCAAAAGCTTCAGTGACGGAACTTCTTGGAGAGGATTGTTGAGAAAGTACTGTTACGGATTCGGCCCTAATTATGGTTGTTATTGTTATCATTGTTGGTTCTAGATATTATGCTTATTGTGGCTTAAGGGAACGGGTTATTGTGGTTAAAAGGTTTAAAAGCGCTCCTGGTAAAATATGGCCGGAAATCGGATCGTGACCCGGAAGAAAAAGGGAGCGAGGAAGAAGAGGCCTGAGGAGATCGTGAAAAGACGTTTTTGTTGAAGCTCCGGACCTAGCGTGGTCGAGCGTACATGGCGAGTGCACGTTGAGTCCTGGACAGGAATCTCGAGCGAGTGGCGATCGTTGGAGTTGTGGAAAAGCCTGCGAAGCCAGGTACAGGTGTGAGATTCTGGAGAATCTTCGCCTAGAGGATACGGCTGGAGGACGAGCCGTCCGCCATTCTGAAGGCCTCGCGCATCGGTCGCGGAACCTGGTGCAGCAGCGTCCGCTGGTCCCGCCCTTCGGTGGCTTGCCGAGGATGTGTGTGCGTGACAGCGGCCTTTGAAGAATACGGTGCGGTTCGCGACTGCACGGTGTATGTGCACGTTTGGATAGCGTCTTTGGGATTCCACTTTCCACCGCCAATTGGGGTTGGCTGGGACCACGTGCCGGTCCCGGCCTTACCTACATCTCCTTACCCGCTTCATCGCCATCGCCTCTTCGCCGGGAGCACCATTGTGTTCTAGAGACATTGAGAAGGGCTCTGTTTCAGTCCCTGGGGGTGCCGTGAGTTTGAGCTAGGTTACCATCTTAAGATTTGTTTGTAGGGTTGATTGCCCCATTGTTGTATGGTTCTTTTTGTGTGCTTTTCATATAATATTTGTTCATTATCCTGGGTGTGGTTTCATTATTGATTTGATTGTTTCATTTGATGGTTTCCTTGATGGTTTCATTAGTGATTGATTGTGACACGGACTAACATATATATCTTTCTGCCGGGGTTCCTCTCGGGGTTCAGAGGTTACCGAGACCAGAGGATAGGGGAGGACCCCGTAACAGTACTGACTCCGGCCTTGCCGGAGTTGTACCGACTCCTCTCCGGCCTTGCTTCCCCAGCTCTGTCTGTGCTCTGTCCCCCAAATATTCCTACAGGTCGCACAAGATATGCCAGCAACCCTCTCATGGTTAAACTGCCAAAATCTAGGCTCTCTGCTCACCTTCACTCTTTCATTCCCCTTTTCTCCCGCCTCTGGAACAAACTCCCCCACTCCCTTCCATCCCACTCCTCCCTTCAGGTCTTTAAAACAGCTGTTCACCACCATCTCTTATCTTCCCCCATCCTTTCTCTTCTTCATTTCTTATCCCTTCTCCTTCATCCTTTGAAGTCCTTTGTGTCCTTGTGTTTTATACTTCTCCCACCCCCCCCCCCCTTCCCACGCCTCCTCCCCCAAGCCCTCTCCCTCCCACACGTCTCCCGATGTCCCTGCTGTCAAATGTTGTGTTTGTGTGCTTCCCCTTCTCTCCCCATCTTGTCTACCGCTCCCTCTTTTTATATATTTTGTTTGTCTGTTTGAATTGTTTGTGAAATAAATGTTAGCTCTTTCACGAGCCTCGATTCTGTATATTTAAAAAAAAAAAAAAATCCATAACCTTGATCTTTTCTACCCCCGCTAATTCACCCCAGATACACTTTTTTGAAATTCCAACTTCTTTCCTGGAAGTCCTTGCAGTGTCCATATGTTTTATACCTCTCCCACCTCCCCCAAGCCCTTTCCCTCCCACATTTCTCTCGATGTCACTGCTCTCAAATGTTGTGTTTGTGTCCTTCCCCCTCTCTCCCCATTTTGTCTACCGCTCCCCTTATTTTGTGTTTTATGTGTCGGTTTGACTTTTTGTGTGATTAATGTTAGCTCTTTCACGGGCCTCGATCTTGTATATAAAAAATAATAATAATAATAATAATAATAATACAAGTAGATGGGAGGGTTTTCCAGTCAGTCTTTTCGGAGAGGCATAGTAAGAGTGTGAGACTTGTCAGGATTGAAAGACATGTTCCACTTGTTTGACCAGTTTGTGATTTTGTCCAGGTCTGCAGAGAGTGAGGAGGCTGCAGACTGCCGATCTGAGGGATGAGGAATGGAGCGGCAGAGAGTGGAGTCATCAGCAAAGAGATAGAGAGGATTTTCCAGAGAGTCGGAGAGATCATTGATGAAGACCAGAAAAAGCACAGGGCCCAGAACACTACCTTGGGGAACTCCAGCCAGAACAGGAAGGGGAGATGAGAGAAATCCATTCAGGGCCACACGTTGACTACGACCAGAGAGGAAGTCCGCAAGCCATGCGTGGAGATTTCCATGGATACCATAGGAGGAGAGTTTGGTGAGCAGAGCTGGGTGCCAGACCGTATCGAAGGCACGTGATATGTCAAGGGAGACAGCTCTGATTTCCTGTTTGGCATTGAGGACCTCCATCCATTGTTGAGAAAGCAGAAGCAGCATGTCCAGAGTAGAGTGACCTGGTCTGAATCCAAATTGATGATCGGAGATCAAGCCATTAGAGAAGAGGAAGGATTTGATATCCGAAGCAATTATGGATTCCATGACTTTGCTGATAATTGGGAGCAGGCTGATTGGTCTGCAGTTGCAAGGATCTGTTTTTGCACCTTTTTGGGTAAAGCGGTAATGTTTGCTGATTTCCAAGATGCTGGCAGATGACCTTGAGCAAAAGAGAGGGTGAAAAGAACAGAGAGAGGGTGAGATAGAGCGGCAGAGCAGGATTTTAGGACCCGAGGGCTGATGCCGTCTGGTCCAGTTGCAGAATCAGAGTCGAGGTTTGACAAAAACTTCTCCACCTTGTCAGGAGAGAAGGACACAGAGTCCAGGAGCAGTTGGGTTCGACTGGGTATGGTGGGTACAGAGAGAGATGGGTTTGGGACACAAGATTTTGAGGCAAACACAGAGTTGAGGCATTCGGCTTTGTCACGTGCGGTGTCAACTGTGTAGCCATTTGAGGTGAGGGAGGGGATGGAGGGGGAACAAACACCAGAAACGGATTTGACCAGACGCCACCAGGATTTGGAGGAAGGAGACAGGTTTGAGAGTTCATTCTCGAGTGTGGAGAGATAGTGCTTCCTTTGAGGTTATTTTGGGTCTTTGCGGTGTTTTGGGACTTCGGGGTCTTTTGGGTCTTCAGTGTCTTTTGCGTGTTTTGGTTGTGTTGTGTCTTCATGGTATTTTGGGTTTTCAGTGTCTTTTGGGTCTTTAAGGGTATTTTAGGTCTTTAAGGGTATTTTGGGTCTTCAGGGGGTCTTTGTGGTCTTAAGCGTCTTGGGTGATTTAAAGGGTCGTCAAGACTGTATTTTGGGTGTTAATTTTATTTGAAGAGGAAAAGACGTTTTTGGGTGCTTATAAACAAACAAACAAACAAACATAACCATATACATTTGCTCTATTATAATAAGATGGTCATTATATATAACCAAGAGTACTAGTTATTATAGATATGATTACGATATACAGTGCATTCAGAGGTGACCAAGAACCCGATGGTCACTCTGGCTGAGCTCCAGAGATCCTGTGTGGAGATGGTAGAAACTTCCAGAAGGACAACCATCACTGCAACACTCCACCGATCTGGGCTTTATGGCAGAGTGGCCAGATGGAAGCCTCTCCTCAGTGAAAGACACATGAAAGCCCGCTTGGAGATTGCAAAAAAGCACCTAAAGGACTCTCAGACTGTGACAAACAAGATTCTGTGATCTGATGAACCCAAGAATGAACTGTTTGGCTTCTGTCTGGCAACTCTGCCATAAAGCCCAGATCGGTGGAGTGTTGCAGTGATGGTTGTCCTTCTGTAAATTTCTCCCATCTCCACACAAGATCTCTGGAGCTCAGCCAGAGTGACCATCGGGTTCTTGGTCACCTCTCTTCCCAAGGCCCCTCTCCCCTGATTGCTCAGTTTGGCCGGGCGTCCAGCTCTAGGAAGAGTCCTGGTTGTTCCAAACTTCTTCCATTTAAGAATTATGGAGGCCACTGTGCTCTTGGGAACCTTCAATGCAGCAGAGATTTTTTTGTAGGCTTCCCCAGATCTGTGCCTCGACACAATCCTGTCTCTGAGCTCTGCAGGCAGTTCCTTCGACCTCATGGCTTGGTTTTTGCTCTGATATGCATTGTCAGCTGTGAGACCTTATACAGACAGGTGTGTGCCTTTCCAAATCATGTCCAATCAATTGAATTTACCACAGGTGGACTCCAATCAAGGTGTAGAAACATCTCAAAGATGATCAAGAGAAATGGGAGGCACCTGAGCGAAATTTCAAGTGTCATAGTAAAGGGTCTGAATACTTATGTCAATGTGATATTTCAGTTTTTTCTTTTTAATAAATATTGTTACGTGCTCCTCCCCAAACCCCGGTCACGGTGTACCTCCAAGCCCCGAAAGGAGTCACGGCAGAAAGATGTGCTATTATGTGTGCCAATGACCAATGGTGCAACCACACCAATCAATTGTTACAAAATCAAGTATTGTATTAATATCACACAATAATAACAAATTGCACAAGTACAATAAAATCTCAATTACACAACAAACACCATATAATTCCTATGACGGTACCACCAGTTTCTTAACTCAATCACTCACGGTACTCCACGTGAGCGAAATGTAACACCCCCAAAGTCACTTTCACGACACCAGGCCAAAGTCGATCCACGCTCCGGTGATCACAAGAAAAAGGTCGTATTGAGACCTGAACCCCGGACGGCTGACAGTCGACGCTGCCGAAGAGCCGCTGGGTGGGTGTCGGGCCGACGTCGGTCAGGCAAAAGTTCACCCAAAAGGCAACTGGGAATTCACACCTTCAGTTCACCAGACAAGGACGCTGATATGAACGAGCAGCGGCTCCCAAGCGGAGAACCGCGAATTCCCAATCGAAATCCACGACACACATGAGAACCAGGTTAACGGCTGGTGCGCAGTGAAATGGCTGGAGCGAGGTGAAATGGCGGACGGGCCCGTAATGGAGGCGTACCTGCTCTCCAGCAATGATTCACTTTTGGAATCAACCGCAAAACCCGTCACGCAGGTTTATCTGCCACAGCGATAACGATTCTGTCACAGGAATCCCTTTCCCGGGGAAACCAATATTCGCTCGTGACCAACGTTCGCCAACGTCCGCTCGACACCTCCAAGCAGATCGGCCTTTCTTTCCCGATCTCACTTGATCTGCTTCAGCCTCCTCCTCTTCTTCTTCCGGTTTCTCCCGATCCATTTCGTTTTTCTTTTAAAACACTAATTTTTCCTTTTGAAGCCAGTTATCTCCATTTCACTCAAACTATAACAATAATAGTACATGGAACTAAAAATGCTTCCAGTGGATGAAAACCACAAAGACGAAAGTGACGAATCTGCACCAATATGCAAAACTTTCTAAAATCCTGTTTTCTCTTTGTCATTATGGGGTATTGAGTGTAGTTTGATGAGGGAAAAAATGAATTTAAACGATTTCAGCATAAGGCTGCAACATAACAAAATGTGAAAAAAGTGAAGGGGTCTGAATACTTTCTGAATGCACTGTATAACAAAGGGTCGTAGTTATTATCGATATGATCACGATATATAACCAAGAGTACAAGTTATTAAAGATATGAAACCTATATATAACCAAGAGTACGAGTTATTATAAATATGATTACGATATATAACAAGTCAGGAGACGACGATGGTTCATGAGCGAGTGGTATTCAATGACAAAGGACGGACTATAACCGAAACAGGCCCGGACTGGGGGGTCGGGGGCCCACGTGGCAGGTGTCGGCCCCCGACATGCAGTGTACATGCCTATTTACAAAGGGCCCCAATGCGCTGCGTTATAATGTTGGTTAGCTACACAATACCGAAAATTCGGTTTGATTCCAACAACTTTGAAAATTTGACCTTTGTGACCTTCAAAGGTCAAAGATTCTGAAATTTGTTGGAAAACTTGTATTTTTTTTATATATATTTTTATTTTTTTGTATACAGAGTCGAGGCTCGTGAAAGAGCTAACATTTATCAAACAAACAAATCAAACAAACAAGCAAACAAAGTATATAAAAAGGGGAGCTGTCGACAAGATGGGGAGAGAAGGGGAGGAAGCACACAAACACATTTGAGAGCAGGGACATAGGGAGATGTGTGGGAGGGAGAGGGCCTGGGGGGAGGCAGGACAGGTATAAAACGCAAGGACACCAAGGACTTCCAGGAAAGAAGACAAAAGTCACCTCAAAAAAGTGGATTTGGGGTGAAATTAGCAGGGGTAGAAAAGATCAAGGTTTTGGATTGGGGAAGACAAGAGATGGTGGTGAACAGCCGTTTTAAAGATGATTGATTTCATGATTGAAATACATCATGTATTTCATGATGTTTGTGATAACATAAGATCATGTACGACATTTCACCCGATCAGGAAGCGAACAATGTAATAAAACCATCAAAAATTGACTTTTCTAAATTTCGTGACCTTGTGACCTTGACCTTGGGGCGAAAATGAAAAATCGAGCTCCATGGGGCTAGACACATGACATTGGCCTAACCAAATATCGAAACCCCTGTCAGATTCCACCAACTCCCTCGGAGAAGATGTAGCTTGAACTTGATTACCCCTTAAAAAGACATCTTTTTCGGGCGTGACTCCACCCACAATGGGCGCAATACGCCCACTCTAGGCAGGACACAACTAGATCATGATATCAACCTCCCACCCAAGTTTCATCAAGATCGGATGATATCATCGGGTAGTTATGCTGTGGACAGACAGACACACACCCATGACGAATATAATGGTCACTCTGTTTGATAATTCGTGAACCAACAAAGGGTACTAGTTATTATCGATATGATCACTATATATAAACAAGAGTGCAAGTTATTATTGATACTAGCAGAGTACCTGCCCTACAGGCGACCCAATGGGCGTTCTTGTTCCAAGTGTACAACACATTTTCTGCCATCTCTTATTGAAGGATATTTTCTGCTGATACAACTGTTTTGACTTGGGTTTCTTGATTATTTACTTTGGTAATATTGCTGGATCTCTGTTCAACTTAGGTGGCCTTGGTTTTTGAGGCATCTCAATTTTCCAGAAAAAACAAACATGAACCGTCAGCCTAGGTAACAACAGCCGCGACCAAACCACATTTACGTCCTCCGCCCTACTCCCCCTTCCACCATCTCCTCAAAATCCCTCTTCAACCGTCACCCGAGCTAGCAATACCCACGACAACCCCACACCTCCCCCCCCCCACCCTCCCTTCAAAATCCCCCTGGCTAACAATACTCATGACAACCCCACACCACTCTCTTTCCTCCCCTCCAGCATCTCTTCACAAACTCCCATCAACCGTCACCCTAACTAACAATACCCATGACAACCCCACACCTCCCCCCCCCCCCCCACCCTCCCCTCCACCATCCTCTCACAATCCCCTATCAACCGTCACCCTAGCTAACAATACCCACGACAACCCCACACCACTCTCTTTCCTCCCCTCCACCATCTCTTCACAAACTCCCATCAACAGTCACCCTAGCTAACAATACCTACGACAACCCCACACCTCCCCTCCACCCAGCCCTCAACCATCTCCTCAAAATCCCCTTCCACCGTCACCCTAGCCAGCAATACCCACGACAACCCCACACCTCCCCCCCACCCTCCCCTCCACCATCTCCTCAAAATCCCCCTTCAACTGTCACCCTAGCTAACAATTACCCACGACAACCCCACACCACTCTCTTTCCTCCCCTCCACCATCTCTTCACAAACTCCCATCAACCGTCACCCTAACTAACAATTCCCACGACAACCCCACACCTCCCCCCCCCCCCCCACCCTCCCCTCCACCATCCTCTCACAATCCCCTATCAACCGTCACCCTAGCTAACAATACCCACGACAACCCCACACCACTCTCTTTCCTCCCCTCCACCATCTCTTCACAAACTCCCATCAACCGTCACCCTAGCTAACAATACCTACGACAACCCCACACCTCCCCTCCACCCAGCCCTCAACCATCTCCTCAAAATCCCCTTCCACCGTCACCCTAGCCAGCAATACCCACGACAACCGCACACCTCCCCCCCACCCTCCCCTCCACCATCTCCTCAAAATCCCCCTTCAACTGTCACCCTAGCTAACAATTACCCATGACAACCCCACACCACTCTCTTTCCTCCCCTCCACCATCTCTTCACAAACTCCCATCAACTGTCACCCGAACTAACAATACCCACGACAACCCCCCCCCCCCTCCCCTCCACCATCCTCTCACAATCCCCTATCAACCTTCACCCTAGCTAACAATACCCACGACAACCCCACACCACTCTCTTTCCTCCCCTCCACCATCTCTTCACAAACTCCCATCAACCGTCACCCTAGCTAACAATACCTACGACAACCCCACACCTCCCCTCCACCCAGCCCTCAACCATCTCCTCAAAATCCCCTTCAACCGTCACCCGAGCCAGCAATACCCACGACAACCCCACACCTCCCCCCCCCAACCCTCCCCTCCACCATCTCCTCAAAATCCCCCTTCAACTGTCACCCTAGCTAACAATTACCCATGACAACCCCACACCACTCTCTTTCCTCCCCTCCACCATCTCTTCACAAACTCCCATCAACTGTCACCCGAACTAACAATACCCACGACAACCCCCCCCCCCCTCCCCTCCACCATCCTCTCACAATCCCCTATCAACCTTCACCCTAGCTAACAATACCCACGACAACCCCACACCACTCTCTTTCCTCCCCTCCACCATCTCTTCACAAACTCCCATCAACCGTCACCCTAGCTAACAATACCCACGACAACCCCACACCTCCCCCGCCAACCTCCCCTCCACCATCTCCTCAAAATCCCCCTTGAACTGTCACCCTAGCTACCAATACCCACGACAACCCCACATCACCCCCTCCCCCCTCCCACCTTCCCTTCCACCATCTCCTCAAAATCCCCCTTCAACCGTCACCCAAGCTAACAAAAACCACGACAACCCCACAACACTCTCCTTCCTCCCCTCCACCATCTCTTCACAAACTCCCATCAACCGTCACCCTAACTAACAATACCCACGACAACCCCACACCTCCCCCCCCCCCCACCCTCCCCTCCACCATCCTCTCACAATCCCCTTTCAACCATCACCCTAGCTAACAATACTCACGACCATCCCACACCATCTCTCTGTTCAACTTGGGTGGCCTTGGGTTTTGAGGCATTCCAATTTCCCCCCAAAAAAAAAAAAAAACCATCAACCATCACCCTAGCTAACAGTACCCATGACCAACCTACACTCTCTTCCTCCCCTCCCCCCCCAGCTGCCCCTCCACCATGCCCTCACAATCCCCCTTCAACCGTCACCCTGGCCAACAATACTCACGACCACCCCTCACCACCACTACACAATCCCCCATCAACTATCTCTGTAACTAACAATACTCACGACCTCCCCACACCATCCCCCAACAACCATCACCCTCGCTAACAATACCCACGACCAACCCACACACCCCGCCCCTTCCAACATCCCCAATCATTATCGGAATGCGAGCAGCTCAGAAATGCACTGTTACGGGGTCCTCCCCTATCCCCTGGTCTCGGTAAACCTCCGAACCCCGAGAGGGTCCCCAGCAGAAAGATGTTATCCTTGGTTGAAATTAATCAATAATGAAACCACACCAAGGGTGATGAGCAAACAATATATTAAACGCACACAAAAAAGAACCATACAACAATGGCAATCAACCCTACAATCCAATCTTAAGAAGGTAACCTAGCTCAAACTCACGGCACCCCCAAGGACTGAAACAGAGTCCTTCTCAATGTCTCTGGACCACAATGGTGCTCCCGGCGAAGAGGCGATGAGGCAGGTAAGGAGATGTAGGTAAGGCGGGGACCGTCACGTGGTCCCTGTTAACTCCAATTGGCGGTGGAAAGAGGAATCCCAAAGACGCTATCCAAACGTGCACATACACCGGGCAGCCGTGAACCGCAACGTATTCTTCAAAGGCCGCTGTCGCGCACACACATCCTCGGCAAACCACCGGAGGGCGGGACCAACTGACGCGGCTAACCAAGGGTCCGCGAACGCCGCGCGAGGTCCCCGAAATGGCGGTCTGTTCTTCCTCGGGCCGCAGCCTCTAGGCGAAGATTCTCCGGAATCTCCCACCTTTACCTGGCTTCGCAGGCTTTTCCACGACACCAGCGATATCAACGATCGCACGAGATTCTTTTCCAGGCCTCAAAGTTCACTCTCTATGGCCGCTCGACCACGCTGGGTCCGGAGCTTTTACAAAACGCCGCGTTTCACCTCTGCCTCACGCGCTCTTCTTCTTCGCTACACCTCTTCCGGTGCCCTATCCGATTTCCGGCATCATTTTTGTCATGAGCGCTTTTAATCCTTTTAACCACAATAACCCTTTCTGAGAACCAACAATAATAATAATACCAACAATAATTAGGGCCGAATCCGTAACACTTCCCCCCCTCAAGAAAGAAAGTTTGAACACAGCGAAAACTTTATTTGTAGGCAAATTCTTGAAACCAACACAAGTAATCAATGTTTCCCCAAAAATAAAGCAACAAAACTTCGAACAATTTACAGAGATTTCCAAAGTTAATTCACTCTGGACAAAGCATCAGCATTCCAGCAATGACATTGTCCCTGCCCTTTACATGTTCAATTTCCAAGTTACCCCTGCAAAGCCAAACTCCATCTCATCAACCTCTGATTTTTACTTTTAGTTTCTTTTGAATGAAGGTTAAGGCGTTGATCAAAAATCCAAAGTCAAGCAAATTGATAGCAGTTTTTCTGGGAAGCCGAGCTGAGGGCCAGGTTCCATGGTGGTTGGGTGGTGAGGCCTGGACATATTCACTACCTGGACACCTTTAGGAACGTGGAGTTCACGGTTAGTCCGTGTAGGAAAGTTCACTACATGGACGCCTTTAGGAATGGGGAGTTCACGGTTAATCCGTGTAGGAAAGTTCACTACATGGACGCCTTTAGGAACGTGGCGTTCACGGTTAATCCGTGTAGGAATCTTGGCTCGGCTGCTCCGCAGCATTCAGTGCTTCCCTTCTTTCTAACTTTCCTAACAATCACGGTTGGACCACTTGTCACTGTAGTCACATGAATGGCGGTCTCCTTCTCGGCCACTGCTCTGATAATCCTTCCTTCGGGAGCTGCCATAACTCTGGAAGCCTCCATAATAATATCGATTGCGGCCACCACCACTACTACTCCGTGGTCCTCCTCTGTAGCCCCCTCGACCCCTAGGAAATGCCTTCCCTACTGTGATGGTCCGACCATCCAACTCCTTGCTATTCAGATCCTTTTCTGCAACTCTGACGTCCTTTGAGTTTTCAAACGTGACAAAGCCAAACCCTCTTGACTTTTGCATCTCCCTGTCTTTTATCAGCAGCACTTCCAAAAGCGGTCCATATTTGCTGAAGGCAGACTCCAGAACCTCTTCCTTTGTTGTGAAGTTCAGTCCCCCTACAAAGAGCTTGCCAATATTGCCTCCATCCCTGACGTGCGTGTGCCGACACCTAGTTTCAGGGTATTTCCTCTTCTCTTCAGGGCGCTTCCTACTAGGCTTTTCAACAAACATCGGGTTACCAGAAACTTGACCACCGGCCAAATCATTCCCGATAATAAAAGATACTCCTTCTACAGGAAGAGTGGCTTGTAACCCGACGGTGACCGGTTCTGACACCAAATCGGACTCCAAATGGATGACATGAAGTGGAGCACTAACACAGCCACCAATCCCCTGTGAACGAACACTATCCCCAGTTGCCGTCTCATCGGACAATGGCAAGATGCCTTCATGCATTAAAGATTGATGTGCTCCTGTGTCCCTCAATATCCTAACAGGTCTCCGGTTAGACGAGGCTCCATCCAGTGACACAAACCCCTCTGAAATAAATGGTTGGTAACCCTTTTGAGGGCGATTTCTCACAATGGCCAATGCATTTGGAGTCGTACTAGTCGAACTCCGCTCCTGATTTTCCTTTCCCAGAGCATAACAGTTGGACATCAAGTGTCCAGGTTTATGGCAAAAAGTGCAAGTAGGCCCGGAGGAGAACCTCGTGGTCTGCCAAGGCATGGGGGCGGTGGTCTGCCTCGAGCCCCCCGGATGATAGGTCTGTCTTGGAACCACAGTCTTCTGATTTCTAGAAGTCGCGGTGTCAGAGTGGTCCTCATTTTCATCTCGAGGCCACCCCCATGGATTTTCATTCTCCGCCCCTGATGTACCATAGCTCCCCTGGCTAGGTCTGGGCGAGAAGTTCGGTTTGTGGAACCCCATCCTGTGTGTTAAGGCATAGTCATCTGCCATGGTTGATGCCTCATACAGCTTTGGTACTTTCCTTTCCTCCAGATGAACTTTAATGTCCTCGTGGACACTGTTGGAATTCCTCCACCAGGATCAATTGTCGCAATAGTTCGAAGTCTTTTCCAACTCCTTTTGAATCACACCACCTATCAAACATGGTTTCTTTCAATCTGGCAAACTCCACATGGGTCTCACTCTCCCTCCTCCTGGCATTCCAGAATTTTTGCCGGTAAGCTTCAGGGACCAATTCATAGGCTTTGAGAATGTGTTTCTTCACTACCTCATAATCTGCACATTGGTCAATCGGTAAAGCCGAATAAATATCTTGAGCTTTACCCACCAGAACACTTTGCACTAGTATGGACCAGTACTCCTCAGGCCAGTTTAACAGTCGAGCCACTTTCTCAAAGTGTGTAAAAAAAAACTTGGCTACCTCCTTTTCATTGAAAGGTGGAACCAGCCTCACATGTCTGCCAACATCCCAGGTGTTCTGACTTGGTGTCGGACCAGTCGGCATGGATGATACCTCTCCCCATTCTTTCATTACATCCAGCTCCTTGAGTCTAATTTCCTGCTGAAGCGCCATTTCACGGTCCTTTAACTCCCTGTCGGCTTTTCTCTCCTCTGCTTCGAGTTCCCTTGCAGCTCTCCTTTCCTCTGCTTGTTTCTCTTCTCTTCTCTGCTTTCCTTTCCTCTGCTTTTAACCTTTCCTGGAGTTCTCATTCCTCTGCTTTTAATCTTTCCTGGAGTTCTCGTTCCACTCTCCTATCCTCTGCTTGTTTCTCTTCTCTTCTCTCTTCTGCTTTCCTTTCCTCTGCTTTTAACCTCTCCTGGAGTTCTCTTTCCTGTTCTGCTCTTTCCTTTTCTGCTTTCCTTTCCTCTGCTTTTTCCCTTTCCTGGCTCTGTAATTGCATCTCCAGTTTCCAGAGCTCCACATTTTCTTGCTCCTCTGGTAACCGATCCCAGGCTACCTCTTCCCATGTTCCTAATCCCACCATAGATTGTATCACCACTGTCTGCATCTCTGCCTTCTTCATATTAGTTCGGACCTCCAAGCTAAAATGTTTGGCCAATTTCCAGAGGTCCGATTTTACTAACGCTCTGAACTGTGCTTCACTAGGGGTCACTGCAAACTTGTCTGCGTCAAACTCCATGGTGACTATTGTTAACACCTGTTAACCTTCACACAAGAAATGTAAAGAAAAAAAAATAAATTATTTTTTGGAAAAATTTATGAATGTTGGAACAAGATCCAAATTTGGGAATATTAGGGAATTGTTTCCCGGACTAAATCTAGGGAATTTTATATCCCGGACGCAGACCCAATTTCGAGCCCACGAGTCAATTGGACGAGCCCCCAATTTCTGTTACGGGGTCCTCCCTTATCCCCTGGTCTCGGTAAACCTCCGAACCCCGAGAGGGTTCCCGGCAGAAAGATGTTATCCTTGGTTGAAATTAATCAATAATGAAACCACACCAAGGGTGATGAGCAAACAATATATTAAAAGCACACAAAAAAGAACCATACAACAATGGCAATCAACCCTACAATCCAATCTTAAGAAGGTAACCTAGCTCAAACTCACGGCACCCCCAGGGACTGAAACAGAGTCCTTCTCAATGTCTCTAGACCACAATGGTGCTCCCGGCGAAGAGGCGATGGCGATGAGGCAGGTAAGGAGATGTAGGTAATGCGGGGACCGTCACATGGTCCCTGTTAACTCCAATTGGCGGTGGAAAGAGGAATCTCAAAGACGCTATCCAAACGTGCACATACACCGGGCAGTCGCGAACCGCACCGTATTCTTCAAAGGCCGCTGTCGCGCACACACATCCTCGGCAAACCACCGGAGGGCGGGACCAACGGACGCGGCTAACCAAGGGTCCGCGAACGCCGCGCGAGGTCCCCGAAATGGCGGTCGGTTCTTCCTCGGGCCGCAGCCTCTAGGCGAAGATTTTCCGGAATCTCCCACCTGTACATGACTTCGCAGGCTTTTCCATGACACCAGCGATATCAACGATCGCACGAGATTCTTTTCCAGGCCTCAAAGTTCACTCTCCATGGACGCTCGACCACGCTGGATCCGGAGCTTTTACAAAACGCCTCGTTTCACCTCTGCCTCACGCGCTCTTCTTCTTCACTCCACCTCTTCCGGTGCCCTATCCGATTTCCGGCATCATTTTTGTCATGAGCGCTTTAAAACCTTTTAACCAAAATAACCCTTACTGAGAACCAACAATAATAATAATACCAACAATAATTAGGGCCGAATCAGTAACAACTGTCTCTATGTACTGTCGCCAGCAGGATCACAGTGAGTTCGCAATGTGATGTCACTGGCAAACTCGAAAATGGACACTCTAGGGCTTTTTTCAGCACTTTGTGATTCACAAATAAAACTAGATGGTATTCATAGAATACTTACCCTGTGCAGTCAACTTGGTGTGAGCCAACTCTTCTATTTTTGAACGTTTCTTTTTTTAATTATCCAATATGGCTGCCAGACCACGTGAGCGATGACATTGTAATGAAATTGTATCTAAGTTGAACCCAGGTGTCATTCGGCTTCTGTCCACTGCGCGCCAGTTATAAGAACTCAGACAGGCAGCGCTACGATTATTCCTGAGACATTTATCTGTGTGTAATGTTGTGCATACTTAGATGGTGCGTATTGGTTTTGTTCCAGGCTTGCTTGTTCTAGTTTGCGGATCCATTACTGATTCCTATGAATGCTGAATATTGATATATTGCTTGTTGGTTTTCTTGCAGGTATTGCTAGAGATCGATTCAGAATTAAACTCACACTTCTGGAAACAATGTTGAAACTCTGGTTTTTACAACAGACATCATAGATTTATATTCTCTAAATAATTGTTGCATAGATCATGCTCAATAAATTTCAAACTTATCAGACTAAGCGTTGTCCCTGTCGAATTATGACGTCGTAATTATGGCATCAATGACGTCATCGTTAACAACACCTATTCCCCATATGGAGTTATTTACAATGAGCCACGTTTCAATTTTTTAATGCTGACATGGCACACACTTTACTTTGCTGAAATGCATACACAAATGTTATATTTTCATCAAAAATCGTCAGAATTTCGCCAAATCTGTTTTCGTCATGTGTTAATATACCTCAGCGATTGACAAATCTGACATCAGAATTTTATTTGATGTCAAAATGACCCCGTGAGGTCGCTTCGTACTTTGCCTGCTCGTCATTTGCAGTGTGATAATTAATTCCATGCCCAGTCTCGAAGACTCCTCTTCTTCACGCAATAACAACTTCTAGCTTCCAGACCGTACATTCAATCATCTTGAAATTTTGCACACGTTACACTTCATCACCTCTACCATAATATAAAGTTTCACGTCGATCAACGAAGTGGTTCAAGAGTTATAATTTTTAAAATATTTACGTTTAATTATTTATATCTGCCAAACCACGTGACCTATCGCAAATTCCAAAAGGTGATTTTAGTATACTGATGTGCTGAACACATCTGTGAGGTTTCCCCTCGATGGGATCACAAATGAGGGAGGAGCTTGGTTTTAAAAGTTTATGCTTAAAAACGTCATAACTCCGAAAAACCATGTGATGCATGATGTCATTCTTGCTGACTTTTTTGTTCGTCATGGGTATGCGATTTTGCCTGCAAAGTTTGGCCTCGGTCTGTTCAGTTGTTTAGGAGAAAATTGGATTTTAGTGGTTTTTCACTCAAAACAATATGGCGTCCGAACCACGTGACCAACGACGTCATAATTTTATTTCTGCTACAATTTATACCGAGAAGATGCTCAAGAAATTTCATCCTGATCGGATAAAGTTGTTTACTTGTCGAATTATGACATCATAACGGCGGCACTTATGATGTCATCATTCACATGTTATTCCGCATGGAGAGTTCTTTGCAATGAGACCTGTCTCAATTATTTCTGTGCAGCGGTTTTTGAGATATAGAGGTGCAAACTTTTTTGGTTTTTCCAATATGGCGCCCGTACCACGTGACATGTGACATCATAATATTCACTAAAATATTCTACAGGAGGCGTCCGTCCTATGGTGAAAATTTCATGTCAATCGGACCAACGGTTGCCGAGAAAATGAATTTTTAAAATGCAGACACGCACGTACGTATGTACGACGTATGGACGGACCTGAATGCTTAACCCTGCCTTTCGCTTCGCGAGCGCAGGGTAATAAAATCCCCTTCAAATTAGAATGTGATTGATTGTCAATGGTTTTCAGAAGAAATAAAAATTGGGTTCCCCTTTAAGGGTCTTTTTGTTTTTTTGGGTGTTTTGGTCTTCAGGGTCTTTAAGGGTATTTCGGGTCTTTTGTGTCTTTGGGGTTTTTTGGGTCTTTGGGGTATTTTCAGTCTTTGGGGTCTTCTGGGTCTTTTCAGTCTTTGGGGTCTTTTAGGTCTTCGGGGTATTTTGGGTATTCAGGGTATTTTGGGTCTTCCAGGGTCTTTTCAGTCTTTGGGGTCTTCGGGGTCTTTTTGGTGTTGGGGTCTTTTGGGTCTTTTTATTATTTGGGGTCTTTGGGGGTCTTTCAGTCTTTTAAGTCTTCAGGGTCTTCAGGGTCTTTTGTGTCTTTGGGGTGTTTTCAGTCTTTGGGGTATTTTGGGTCTTCGGGGTCCTTTCAATATTTAGGGTCTTTGGGGTCTTTTCATCTTTGAGGTATTTTAGGTCTTTGGGGTCTTTTGTATCTTTGGGGTCTTTTGTGTCTTTGGGGTGTTTTTAGTCTTTTCAGTCTTTGGGGTATTTTGGGTCTTCAGGGTCTTTTGGAGTATTTAGGGTCCTTGGGGTATTTTGGGTTCTCAGGGTCTTCTCGGTATTTTGTGTCCTGGCGGGGGGGAGTCTTTTGTGTCTGCTGGGTACTTTAGGTTAAGTATTTCAGGTTAAATTTGTGGGTGGAATCAGGTCAGCTGTCCAACCAATGGGTGAAGCCCAAACACCTTTTCCCCACTCCACTTCCCCCCACAATCCCCCTTCAACTGTCATCCTAGCTAAAAATACTCATGACCACCTTACCCTCCTCCCCCATCCCATCACAATCCTCCATCAGCCATCAACCAATGGGTGAAGTGCGGACATACATACATACTGTTATGTCAGGGGGTAAAGGAATATCTAGACCCAGGTAGATCTGTATAGGTAACATGCTTCGACTGTCACGATAGGGAATCTACACTGTAATAAGTTCTGTGTTTTTAGGCGGTTTGTCGGGGTAAGTGTATACCTGTGAACATACAAGGATGTTCGTGTGTTAAATAGTTGTAGGGACTAAGATAAACCCCTGTGTGTCAGACCTGGTAATCATTCCTTTGTCCCTTTTGGCAACGCACACATATAAACACTTAGATAGGTCCTTAGTGCACACATTAATTAGTTCCCTTCCCTTACAATGACATTGGAAGAAGACCGGCAGGAGGCCAGATCGGGGCACCGCAGGATGGCCGCCACCAGCCGCACCACCAGCTGGCCAAGCATCATCGCGTGAGACGAGCTGTAACCATGCCCAGGAGGACTGTGATTGGTTGGCGTGGAAGGCGCGAACCTGGAGCGAATCAGAGCGGAAGGCGCGAGGAGGTTCGGCAAACGGCAGGAAGCTACAAGGCTCTGGTTGGTGGCGCGCCAGAACTGACGTCACATGCAAAAGTTACAAAAGGGCTCGTGGGACGACATTTTGTCTCTTGTCTCTCTTTGCTCTCTTTTCGCTCTCCCCTCGTGCTGGACCCCTTCGTATTGGAGAGATCTCTGTGCTTGAAGCTCTTGCCTTTATTTTTGGTCTCTGCGCTTCTCTTCGTCTTGAGAGGTCCTGGTGGTCGTTGGTTCGCCATCTGCGTGGTGCTTGGAGTGGTGCTGGGGCCTCGTGTGCGATCGACCCGGAGCTTGGGGCCTGGCGAAGCGTGCGAGCGAGCGGACGGAGGGAGGGTTTCCTCGCGCCGGAGCTTGGAGCCGGACGGGGCCGCGTTGGACGACGGACAGATAAGCTCGCACCACATTGCACGAACCCACGACGAATGTGTTCTTTTGTTAATTCATTTTCCCCTGTCTCATATTTGGATGTCGGTGTGTGGGATCCCAATTTAGGATCATTATTTATTTACCGTCACGTTCCTTGTTCTCGGGTTCCGTTTAATAAATACATCATTTTTGTACATTTTACCCTGGATTCCCGTTTTGAGTTAATTCCCCTGCAGGATCGGAGCTGCCGTCGGTTCGCTCTAGGTAAGCGCTTCCGCCTCTTCCTCTTCACTTCTTCTTCCCGCGGTTGATAGCAAAATCCGTATTTGGTCGTCGCCTCAGTTAAAGCCGTTCGGTCTTCAGCAGTCCCTGGTGTTAACCTTGAGGGATTCGCACGACAACTGTTGTCAAGGAGTGGGATAGAACCCAGTTATAAATTTGGTGTCAAGAGTGTGGAGAATTTGGAAGCAAAAATTTTTTAGTCGGAGGCGATAAATTAGAATAGTCGATTGGTGTGCGAGGCGCGAACGGCGCGTCGTTAAATTTAATTTGATTTGATTCTGAGATAAAATACGTGCGGGAAAGCGACCTCTTCTTAACGGATGGAGGGGGTGGGCAATATGGAAGAAAGGAGAATGGAAGGTGCGTTGAGCATTCGAAGTGAGTCGGAAGTAGTGGGGGGCGGGGGGGTTTGAGCAGAGCGATGGAACTTCCCCCGCCGTAGGGACAGCCCCGATACCCGAGCAGCCACGGGATCGATTATTTAGGAAGATTGAGGGAATGTATAGTATCCCTAACTTAAGGTTCATCTGTGAAAAAATTTAAAAGAAGCTAATTTCAACTGATTTGGGTAGGTATGGGTATGGACAACTACCAAAAAAAAGTAAGGAGGGATAGGGGTTGGGGAAACCTTTTTATTAGAGGTCAAAGGTCATTGACCTCTGCCTAAATCATATAAAATTGTATTTCAGCAACAAAATATGGCATATAGATGATCTTGGTGTCAAAATGCACAGGATTACGAAAGAAGATGACATAGAATAATGACTGACCCATGGAACCAATTACTGACCTCCGAAAATGAGGTCAAAGGTCAAAAATAGACGTCTTATCACCAAAATATCATATCAAATATCATATTGGTAACAGTAACAGAATTATACCAAGATACAAACGAAATATGAAATGGATTCTTCACCACCAAAATACGAGGTTAATGGTCAAAATAAGCAGGGGGGGGGGGGGGGGGTAAAGTTCATTAGTGTCAAATAGTTTGTGTATGTAAAGTATATGTGAATTTATAATCAACAATTTGCAGAATACTACTCACAACTTAGAACTTACAGTATCTATCGGCAACAACAAATTAATAATACTCAGTCTGTTTCCTCTTCATCGCTACCAATTTCTTCTTCTGCATCTATGCTATCTGTTCCATTGTCGCAATGCCCACAGCACACTCCACATGCAGATACACACGACATGCGAGCTTTCATGCAGCTGCATCTCATTGTTTGACATTGCCTCTCCCCTTCCTTGCAGTTGCAACAAATTACTTTCAGAAGGTTGTCTGGCGCGATACCAACAGATAGCATTTTTGGTCTGAGTTTTCTGTTGGAATCTAACTCCCATCCTCTTCCTTTGGGATCAAGAATAGAGGTGTCAAGATGCTTCCATACCACAACTTGAAGATGGACACGAAGGGAATGTTGAGCTGTTGCATCTTCCGTTGGTGGTAGGCGGTCAGGATCGATTTTGCCCTTGGCTGCTTGCTTCTTGAACTTCATGTAGCGAGACTTTTCTAGGGGAGTATCCCCACAGCCATATGTGATCTGCATGGCTTTTAATCCAGCTGTTCGAATTATGGAGTCGGTTGAAGTGGGACTTGTGAATGCAGTAATGACACTGGCAGGAAATCTGCATTTGTAGAGAGCACATTTGGTATGTCCATGAATGCATGAAACAGTGTCGTTTCCAGACCAGCCATACTTGAAGAGGAACTCTTCTTTGTCTCCGATGTGTATGCTAGAGATGTCGTAAAGACCACCAAAATCTGCTTGTAAATAGAAATTAGTACAGTGGATAGGCCTATGATAGCAGAGCAATATCAAAATATCAGTGTCCTGGGCGACAACAACAACTGGGGATTTAACACTTGCGACCAGGTCCATTGCAGACCTAACAATCAGCGTGTCACCATCATCTTTTGCTTGGCGTACAGTGATATTGTGGCTTGCCATCTCTGCAGATATCATCATGATTAAGGCTCCTTTGTTCTTCTCATTTGCCAGGAAAACCTCTCTGTCACATGATATAGTCAATTCCGGTGTGACCCTCATGTCCGGAGAAACCTTCTTCCCAGCCATCCGCCGCATATGTTCATGGTCTTTCGTTGATGATTCCTCCCCGTAGCCATCAAACACTACAGTAGCATCCTTGAATTTGTTGTCAACATATCTGACATATGTATCAACTATAGTCTTGATGGTTGCACTGCTGGACCACTTTACCTGATGAAGTAGCCACCCTCCATCAACAACATGCATCTTGCTGTTTATGTCCACGTCAAGTATTGTAGCTGTTTCCTTGAGCATTTTGCCAAATTCATGCTTTTTGGGTTTTCTCATCATGCGATCCATTGTGAAGAGAGATGTTGGGACCGGGGTCAGCTCAAATTTGAACATGTGTTCGATCCCTTCATCTCTCTCTGCCATGAAAATCAGTCTATTGAAAAGAAGGGTCTTTTCGATGTAGATCCTCTTGTCGCCTACCTTTACTTTCTTCTGAAGTTCAGCCAGATTTTTGCATTTCTTTGCTGTCTTCATGCTCTTAACCGGTGACTCATTATCAAGATCCTTTTGCATTTCATGGCCTATCCTCACTGCATCATCACAGTTGACAATTGACTTGTCGGTAGTTATTACTCCACTAGACAGCGAAGTAATGGTGTTGGGGTCTTTTACCTGAAATGAAAAATGAAATATTATTTTACATAGCTAAGATGATAAGTAAATGTTCCACAAATAGTAACTGAAATGTGGAATGATTTCTGTGCTACTATCAGTAAATGAAACAGATCTATACTAACCTCTATGAAGGGGTTATGAGTTGAAAACCATGCAGAAATCAACTTGACGTGCTGGCTGTCTTTCTCTAGACGCTTTGCCCCAAGGTCTGTGTGGGTACTCTTACTCCGCTTTCCACCAATCATTTCTTCCATCAGGTCCCCCAGAAGCTTGAGATGTGAAAACGTACCAGCCCATACTTTCACAGAGCTCTCGTTGCGCATTCTTCCTCTTGTTAAGCCTCCATTTGACTTGGCTTTCCGCATGAGTGTCTCTTCGATTGTCTGGTCAGAAAATTGTCCAGAAAATTGCTCATCGCTGTAGCGTGTTGTGTGATTCCCCTTGTAGCATTTATTATGATAGACAGCGTCTTCCGCTACAAGATCTGCCATTCCTTCCAAGCGTCCTTTCACAGCCATTCCAAGACTATCTTTTCTTTCACTTGCGATTCTCAGAAGTGATTTCTTTAGCGTCATAGTTGATGCTCGATGTATGGTCTGCTGTCTATCAGGATGTCTTTCATCAAAATGGATGTCCTCATTGCATATGAAACATCTTTCACTGTATGGAAATCGAGTAGAACCCTGGCCTGAAAACATTACATGAAAACATGGACAAAGTTAGTTGCCATCCCATGTAAATCACCATACTAACTTCAAACATTCAAAATTCAAACAAAATAACATAAAACAGGTATGGGCTTGGAATCTTAATGAAATTTACATGAATCAAGTGAAGAATTACTTTATCTTACCATCAACTTTGTCATCATTTACTGCTTGAGACACCTTTTGTCGCTTTGGTCTTGGCGCATGCTCTTGCTCCTCAACATCTGGCTCCTTTTGCATGAAAAGGGTTCGGCATCTACGATGGACTGTCATAGGAGTGTTGCTACTCCATTTTTGTTCCAATCGCTCCAATAATGAAGAGTTGTTGATAAGTCTACACTGCTCTATTAGATTCTCATATCCCTTTCTGTACAACCTCTGTAGCTTTCCTGCTTCTGAAAAGTCCTCACTACATATTTCACATATATCCATCCTGGTAATTTTGTTATTTTACAGTATTGTTCCAAAGGCCTCAGGGAACTTTTGGGACATCTCACTGCACTGGGGTAGTCAAGGTACATGTAGGCTAGCTAGGTTTTCTCAGTAATCACTCCTGAAACAAAGACAAAACAAAGACTTCATTCATGCAATATATAGTGTTTTAGTCTAGGGTCAATGACATTTGATCCCAAGAAAGGTAATTTCCCCCTCCCCCTCTGCTCTTGGAATAAATAATAACCCCCATATCCACCACGTAAGTTGAAATTAACCTCTTCGGTTTTTGTTTTGCTCATTTTTATATAATATGGTAATTTTCCTGTTATAAATATGACATTTTAGTGATAAAACAGCTTTTTGACCTTTGACCTCATTTTCAGAGGTCAGGATTTGGTCCCAAGGGTCAATAATTATCTTATGTCATCTTCTTTCGTCATCCTGTGCATTTTGACACCAAGATCATCTATATACCATATTTTGTTGCTGAAATACAATTTTATATGATTTAGGCAGAGGTCAATGACCTTTGACCTCTAATAAAAAGGTTTCCCCAACCCCTATCCCTCCTTACTTTTTTTTGGAAGTTGTCCATACCCATACCCACCAAAATCAGTTGAAACTAGCTTCTTTTAAATTTTTTCACAGATTGGCTAATATATGGCTAATTTAGGGTTACTAGTAGGAGAAAATGAATAACAACATGAGGGAAATAAATAGCAAAATGGATGCTCAGAGTGAGCGATTAGAAAAAATGGAGTCCCAGGGGAATGAATTTAGGGAAGGAATGAAGGGAATGAGTGATCGATTGGAGGGACACATTGAAGGAATGGGAAATAAAATTGATGGGTTGAAGGGGGAATTGAATGCCCAGTGATAAAATTGAGGGACTAAAGGAAGAATTGGAGGGTCAAATTGAAGGATTAAAGGAGGGATTTGAAAGAACAAATCAAAGGGATGGAAAGCAAAATTGATGGATTGGAGGGGAAAATGGAGGTGATGAATGAGCAAATGAATGAACAAGGGAATGAAATGAAGGAAAGGAATGAACAACTGGAAGGAAAATTGGGGAAATGGCACAGCAGCTGGGGGAACGAATTGATGGCATTGAAGGGAGAGTGCAAAACCAAATTACGGACAGACTGGGGGAATTTGAGGTTAAAGTAGAAACTAAAATGGGGGAGATGGAAAAATCAGTGGGGGTGGAAATTGAACTTAAACGGGAAGAATTAATGTCAAGAATAGAGGAGGGCATGACCCAGGCTGTCCGAATGGGGGAAAAGTTGGAGGATAGGATTGGTGCCACAAATGCCCGAATTGATCAAGCAAATGGAGACCTGGAGGGCTATCGGGCCGGGTGGATGCCAGAATGTGACAACAGAGTGAGGAATGGGGACTGCTCAAACAACGGGGGGGGGGGGGGGGCAATTGGCCGAAGAGGTAAAAGGGTTGTAAGCCCGCATAACAGAGCAGGAGTGGGGGTTAATTGAAAAAGGCCTGTGGGGGTCGCAATTGGATGACGAACGAGTGAATGATTTGATGCAGGAGCGACTGGAGACCTGGGACAATACCATCAAGGCGGAGGTTGTTCGGGTCCAAGAAAGCCTAAGAGAAGAGGTGAGTCGGTCTGTTGAATATCTCCAGGATCAGATTAAGGTGACCCAGGATACCCTCACCACGAGCCACATTTGGACACCAGAGGCTCCGAAACTGAATACCCAGTTGGGGGAGTGTGTTGGCTCTGGCTGGATTCGGACAGAGAGGGATCGGGAGATCGAGCCTCGGGAAATTTGGTCCCCGTAGGGAATTTGGAACAGCTGCAGGGAGGAGCAGAACAACCTGGGGGGGGGGGGGGGTTGTTACCTGCAGCTGCGGTTTGGCAATGGGGATGAAATTTTTTTAAAGGAAAAATAAATTTACATTTAAATGGGAATTTGATTTGGAGCAGCCATGGAGGGAGTTGGTCCCCAGGCTGTGGAATGTGGACCAGGAGAGGTCATTGGGGATGGCTTCGGGCAAAAGTTGCCCCCTTCGAAATTTGGGAATGCCAGCCAGCTGGGGGGCTGATCCCAATTTAAGATCATTATTTATTTACCGTCGCGTTCTCTTGTTCTCGGGTTCCGAAATAAGCGTGTTTCCTTTTGTACATTTTACCCCGGATTCCCATTTGAGTTCGTTCCCTCTCCAGATAAGCGCTTCCGCTTCTTCTTCTCCTTCACTTCTTCCTCCCACGGTTGATAGCAAAATCCGTCTTTCATCGTCGCCTCCATTAAAGCTATTTGAGCCATCATCCCTGGTGTTAACCTTGAGGGATGCGCACGACAGTATTCATACCCTTTGCTATGACACTTGAAATTTAGCTCAGGTGCCTCCCATTTCTCTTGATCATCTTTGAGATGTTTCTACACCTTGATTGGAGTCCACTTGTGGTAAATTCAATTGATTGGGCATGATTTGGAAAGGCACACACCTGTCTATATAAGGTCTCACAGCTGACAATGGATATCAGAGCAAAAACCAAGCCATGAGGTCGAAGGAACTGCCTGCAGAGCTCAGAGACAGGATTGTGTCGAGGCACAGATCTGGGGAAGCCTACAAAAAAAATTCTGCTGCATTGAAGGTTCCCAAGAGCACAGTGGCCTCCATAATTCTTAAATGGAAGAAGTTTGGAACAACCAGGATTCTTCCTAGAGCTGGCTGCCCGGCCAAACTAAGCAATCGGGGGAGAAGGGCCTTGGTAAGAGAGGTGACCAAGAACCCGATGGTCACTCTGGCTGAGCTCCAGAGATCCTGTGTGGAGATGGGAGAAATTTCCAGAAGGACAACCATCACTGCAACACTCCACCGATCTGGGCGTTATTGCAGAGTGGCCAGACGGAAGCCTCTCCTCAGTCAAAGACACATGAAAGCCCGCTTGGAGTTTGCAAAAAAGCACCTAAAGGACTCTCAGACTGAGAAACAAGATTTATGTGGTCTGATGAAACCAAGATTGAACTGACCGGCTGTCGTGATAGGGAACCTCACCTGTAATAAGTTCTGTGTTTAGCCATATGTCGGAATAAGTGTGTATCTGTGTCCCTGCCATGAGGGGGCGGGGCTTGGTAACTAGAATTAGGGAATATGCTAACTCCATTGTGTGTCGTTCCCTCTGTGAGCATCCGTGTCCCTTATGGCAACGCACTCCCATAGACACTTAGAAAGGCCCTTAGTGCACCACATTAATTAAATCCGCTCCCGTACAATAAAACAAACCGGAGAGACAAGCAGGCAGCGGCCGCGCAGTGACCGGGAAGGCTGGGAGCCACGCCCAGGAGGACTCTTGATTGGCCAGGGGGAGGCGTGAGCAACAAGCAGGGCACCGATTGGCAGAGTAGGGGAGGACGAGTGATTGGTCAACGGAAGGGCAGAGAGCTTCCCCGTGATTGGAGGGTAAAGAGGAACTTGTGGTTGGCCACCGACGGATGGCATGACCAGGAGGCGCTCGGCCAATGGGAGGACGCCAACGCAGTGAGAAGATTCGGGAAACCGAGGGGCACCGCGCTGGTTGGAGTAGAGGAGGGCTGACGTCACACCGCGAGTGACAAAACAACTGGCTCGCCGGCATTTTGCTCTTCTCGCTTTTGGCTTCGTTCCTGCCGGACCTTTCTCCTCGTTTTGGCTTCGTTCGTGCCTGGGCATTCCTTCTGTTTTGCCTTTCCTTTCCATTTGACCTCCCTTCTGCCCTTGCTTTCGTTCCCGGTTGGAGGTCGCTTCGAAAGACGGTGGAAAGACATTGGAGCGCCGACAATTATCTTCCCCGGTGTTCACGTGCGGATGGCGAGCGCACGAGCTGCAGTAGCCTGGAGACCGTTGCACGCTCGCTCGCTTGGCGCAAGAGGCCTGGTGAACGGGGGTGGGCCGGTGGAACACCAGCAGACGGGACCGAGCGGTTCGCCCTGACCAGAGACGCGTTGGACGGTGCCTGATCGACCCGATGCTACACTGCCAGACACAGATAAGACGCACCACATTTCACCAACACAACGAGACACTTATTTTATTAAATCTCCCATTGTTTGTATCCGAAGTGTGAGTGGGGATGTCCCAACGTAGGTTCTAGTTTGATCATCGCGTTTCCCTGTCCCGATATTTATTTTGAATAAACCCTTTTATTACTTTCCCTTTCATTCCAAATCCCGTGTTTGTATGAGATTAATTTGCAGGGTTGAAGACTGCTCGGATCGTGTCAGGTAAATTCCCGCTTCTTCCTCTTCCCCTTCTTCCTCCTGTGCTTGCATAGTCTAATCCGCAATTGATCGTCGCCTTGGAGTTAAAGCTCGTTCAGGCTATCCACGATCCCACGGTCTTAACAGAGGGCATTCGCTCGACAATATATACACAAACTCACTAATTTATAGAAACACAAACTCACTATTTTATATAAACACAAACTCACTATTTTATACAAACACAAACTCACTATTTTATATAAACACAAACTCACTATTTTATACAAACACACTTACTATTTTATACAAACACAAACTTACTATTTTATATAAACACAAACTCACTATTTTATATAAACACAAACTTACTATTTTATACAAACACAAACTTACTATTTTATATAAACACAAACTCACTATTATATATAAACACAAACTCACTATTTTATACAAACACAAACTTACTATTTTATATAAACACAAACTCACTATTTTATACAAACACAAACTCACTATTTTATAGAAACACAAGTTCACTATTTTATATAAACCCAAATTCACTATTTTATATAAACACAAACTCACTATTTTATAGAAACACAAACTCACTATTTTATATAAACACAAATTCACTAATTTATACAAACACAAATTCACTATTTTATATAAACACAAACTCACGATTTTATATAAACACAAACTCACTATTTTATATAAACACAAACTCACTATTATATATAAACACAAACTCACTATTTTATACAAACACAAACATACTATTTTATATAAACACAAACTCACGATTTTATATAAACACAAACACACTATTTTATACAAACACAAATTCACTATTTTATATAAACACAAACTCACTATTTTATACAAACACAAACTTACTATTTTATATAAACACAAACTCACTATTATATATAAACACAAACTCACTATTTTATATAAACACAAACTCACTATTATATATAAACACAAACTCACTATTTTATACAAACACAAATTCACGATTTTATATAAACACAAACTCACTATTTTATAGAACACAAGTTCACTATTTTATATAAACACAAATTCACTATTTTATACAAACACAAATTCACTATTTTATATAAACACAAACTCACTATTTTATATAAACACAAATTCACTATTTTATAAAAACACAAACTCACTATTTTATATAAACACAAACTCACTATTTTATATAAACACAAACTCACTATTTTATATAAACACAAACTCACTATTTTATATAAACACAAATTCACTATTTTATATAAACACAAACTCACTATTATTTTATATAAACACAAACTCACTATTTTATAGAAACACAAGTTCACTATTTTATATAAACACAAACTCACTATTTTATATAAACACAAACTCACTATTTTATACAAACACAAATTCACTATTTTATAGAAACACACTTTCACTATTTTATATAAACACAAACTCACTATTTTATATAAACACAAATTCACTATTTTATATAAACACAAACTCACTATTTTATATAAACACAAACTCACTATTTTATATAAACACAAACTCACTATTTTATACAAACACAAATTCACTATTTTATAGAAACACACTTTCACTATTTTATATAAACACAAACTCACTATTTTATATAAACACAAATTCACTATTTTATATAAACACAAACTCACTATTTTATACAAACACAAATTCACTATTTTATATAAACACAAACTCACAATTTTATATGAACACAATTTTATATGAGACTGTTGCATGCTCGCTCGCTTGGCCTGGTGAACGGGGGTGGGCCGGTGGAACACCAGCAGACGGGACCGAGCGGTTCGCGCTGACCAGAGACGCGTTGGACGGTGCCTGATCGACCCGACGCTACACTGCCAGACACAGATAAGACGCACCACATTTCACAAACACAACGGGACACTTATTTTATTCAATCTCCCATTGTTTGTATCCGAAGTGTGAGTGGGGATGTCCCAACGTAGGTTCTAGTTTGATCATCGTGTTTCCCTGTCCCGATATTTATTTTGAATAAACCCTTTTATTACTTTCCCTTTCATTCCAAATCCCGTGTTCGTGTGAGATTAATTTGCAGGGTTGAAGACTGCTCGGATGGCGTCAGGTTGTTAGGGTTAGGAGGCTGCTCATGGACTCTGTGCGAGTAGCCCAGCTTTGTGCAGCTGGGGGCCGTGCCGAGCGAACCAAGGAGGCAGCGGGACTTGAGCGGAACGCACAGGCAGGCGAACAAGGGCTCAGCGAGACCTAATTCCCGCACACACGAGTTTGCGCCAACTGGCGTGCGTTTCCCGCCAAGGCCGGATGATTCCCGACGAGGTTCAAGCCGCTCGCAGATAAGACCGAAAAAAATATATTGCTGGTTTCTGGTCAGACGAAAGTTCCAGAATTGATGCGGAGATGCGTTTTTTCTTCTTCTTCTTCTTTTTTTTGAAAAGCATGGATTGCACATATAAAGGTGTTGTTTTTTGTGTCCTCATGCTTTGCGGTCCTCCTCATCTGCCGTGGTGCCGTCCAGAGAGAAATTAAAGACAGCCAATGGGACTGGTAGGCCTTTTTGTAAATAATGAACACAAGCTTAAGTTAATTTAAAATGTATTTATTCTGAAAATCATTAAGTTCTTCAAGCATATTATAGACTGCCATTTCGTTCTCGAGATCGCCTCGCCGTACCGTCAAACATTCCAATGCGTCGATCGCGTCAACACTGCGCATGCACAAGTGGTCTAACAGGCGATTGCCGAAGCATTTGAATGCTGAAAAAACCGCGCATGCGCAAATGACTACACCCCGGACCAATCTTCGTGTACGGGATGACACGCTGCATGTGTATCAAAGCCGCGCATGCGCAGATGGGCTGTATGGTGTGGTTCAAATCGGCGCATTCACCGCTGGGCTAACGCGGAAGCGCTTGAATCCATTGCGATGGTCTCCCACGATCTCTTCTCCCAGTCCACCAGATGATCACAGACACTTACAACTTCATGACATACGAGATAGGATCCAGGCCTAACTAAGGAGACTACCCACAGCTCTCTAGGCCCTCTGGTTGCTTCACACGAACGCGACAAAGAACGTCTTCGTTTCAATAAATGACAATATCCAGCCGATTAGATTCATGACGTCACGGCACACAAAACTACTCATATTTTTGGAAAGGCTGGTTGGATTTGGACAAACTAAGCGTAGTTTTGTAGGGGAGAACCGTGCGCGAACATCGATACCAATGGCGACCCGCACAGACCTGTATTCCCCGAGATAGCGCGCCGGCCCGGCAACAACAGGCGCGCGCTGTTGGCGGTACCGTTGGAAATTTGAAAAAAAAAAACTATTGATGCACAGGGTCAAAATCGATGCGCGCGCTGACCAGAGACCAGAAATATATTTTTCTCGGCCTAAGTGCCAATCACACACCTATTATTTTTGATTGCATTAATTTTATCCTTCATCTGTGTTTGTGTCTGTCTTTGGGGACGTCCCATTTAGGAACATTATTTATTATCGCGCGTTTTATTTTGTATTATAGTCAGGTTCACTATGTGTTTTCGTTCAAAATCATGGTAGATTAGCAAACCTATACATTTTTGGAAACGTTATTACATGGAAAATCTGAAAATCAATGTTTACATTTGCCAATTCCGACCAATTCGATTCGACCAATTCGACCAATCGACCAATTCCATTCGACCAATTCGACCATTCGACCAATCGCTTCGATCGACCATTCGACCATTCGACCAATTCGATCGATTCGATTCGATTCATCGAATTCGATTCGATCGACCATTCGACCAATTCGATTTGCCAATCAATTTGACCGACCTTTGCTTGTGTGGAACGGACTGTGAAAACGATGCGGACTATATTGTCGGATACGACACACAGGACAGTGATGACGAACTCGAAATGGCATATTCTGTAATCGTGTATGTTTGATGCCATTGACTGCCTGTGTATATTTTGTCATTGACTGCCTGTGTAGATGTAAAGTTATACTGACTGCATGTGTATATATGATTTTGCTGACTGCCTGTGTATGTTTGGTGATATGAATTATTGTGTCACATTTTGATGTTATTAACTGCCTGTACAAAATGATAACATGTATTTGATTATGCAACTTATCGCGAATATAAAGACAGTATTTTGCAATTCAAAACCTTTGATTCGTGTCTTACCATTCCCCATAGCACTAATTTGATACTTTCATTGGATTCCTTGTCCCTGAAAATATAGGTTTAGTATATTTTAAAAAGTTTTTAGGGTAATTAGAGGCAGAAATAGAACAAAATATGTATTTTACAGTGGCCATTTTGAAAATCCAAAATGGCCGCCATACAGGTATCTCTCCAAATGTAAACATTGATTTTTAGTTTCCTTATGCTGTAACCTTTCCAAAAATGTATAGGTTTGCTAATCTACCATGATTTTGAACGAAATATAATTTATTGACATAGTGAACCTGACTATTACCAGCATTCCGTTTAATAAAGCCGGCATTTTTGTACATTTTAATCTCACCTCGATCTGAGTTATTTTCCACAGGTTTGAGGACTGCCGGTGGGATCTGCGCAGGTAAGTGCTCTTCAGCATCCTCCTCCTCCAACTCCTCCTTCCCCTTCCCCCTTTCACCCCCCCTGCCCCCCCCCCCCCCCCCCCCCCGTGTATTAACTCCGCCATACATTTGAACTGAACGCTTCGGAGTAACGGCTTGTTCGGCTATCCGTTCCTTGGAAAGATTTTAATCGCCAGGAACGCGACATTCGGTGGCAGAAGTGTGATTCGGACCCGGTGGACATTTTGTGTTCGAGGGTGATGAGATCGACACCCGCTGGGTGCAAATTGCGCCCAGCATTCGGATTTAAAATTTTTCATAGTACCGGGGTGTCCAAATTCTATAGTAAATTGGTGTACGAAGCGCAACATCGCGTTTTTCAGAAAATGTAAATAGTTTTTTTTCCTGATGTAAAAATACGCGTGCTGGAAACTACTTTCTCACCGCGGATGGCTGAATGCTTGTGAGATGGCCGTGCAGGTTAGGGATGCTGAAGACTTTGGAAGTGAGCCGGGGATAGAGGGGTATGAGAATAGAGATGGAACTTCCCCCGTTCCGGAGCGATAGAGCCAGGAAACAGACCCGATGGATTTCCAGGCCAGGATAACAAATTTTATGGGTGAATTGAAGGCTAAAATGCATGCCCAAAATGATAAAATGGATGCTCAGAGTGAGCAATTGAATAACAAATTGGTTGCCCGTCATGAACGATGGATAGCTAAATTGGATGCCTGTAGTGAACTGGTGAAAGGAATGACTAGAGAAACGAAAACCCCATGTGAACAAACGAATGAAATAAAGAAAGAGCAAAAGATATCCCTATAGGGCACAGGAGAAGCCATGGGTGGCAGAATTTGAATCAAAACGGGGGGGAATTAACAGTGGGAATGGAAGAGTGTGAGACCCAAGCTGATGCGCTTTGGGCACAGGAGAGGTCAAGCTTAAATGGGGAATGCTTGGAAGCAAATGGGGAATGTTTGGAGGTAAATGGGGAGTGTGTAGAGGTAAATGGGGGAAACTCACATTTAAATGGGGATTGTTTGGCTGAGGAAGACCTGGAAGGTTATCGGGCTGGTGTGGATGCCGCATTGCACCAGCAGGGGGCAAAATTTCGATTTGTGCAGTGCCAAGATGGTGGTTCAGAGCAACAGGGGGTAAAAATATTGGGGGTCCGTGTAACGGAACTGGACCGGGTATTTATTGATAAAGGCCTGTTGGGGCCAGGATTGATTGGGGATGATAAGATTAATGATTTGACTCAGCGGGTGAGCACCTGTGACAATACCATTGAGGAGGGGTTGCTCAGGTCCAACAGGGTCTGGAGGATGAGGTGAGTCGGTCCGTTGATGAGGTTAGAGTGACCAAGGGGACCCTCATCACGACCACGATTGGGTACTAGAGGCTCCGAAACTGGATACCCAGCAGGGGGCATGTTTTGACTCCAAGCTGGATTTGGACAAGGAAGAGTCGGGGAATAGAGCCTCAGAAGAACTTGTCCCCGTAGGGAATTTGGAGCAGCTGCAGGGAGGGGCAGAACAACCCGAGGAAGGGGTTGTCACTGCAGCTGCGGTTATTGGACACACGAGGCCAAATTTTTTAAAAGGAAATCTAAAATTAAATTGAAATCGGAGTTTGATTTGGGTCAGCCTTGGAGGGAGTTGGTCCCCAGGCTGCGGAATATGGACCACGGGAGGTCATTGGGGTCGGCCTCGGGGAAAGGTTGCCCCTTTGGAAATTTGGTTATGCCAGCCGGCTGAGGGGGCTGGGCTGGCACGGTTTGGACGTGGGGTCTGACCATGGGTGTCGTGGTACGACTTGGGCCCCATGGGGGGTCTGGCGGAGTGTGGCGTCCCTTGTCCATCGAGGCGCCGCCTGAGCGTGTGTCTCGGGCCGGCAGGGTCACTGGACCCTAGTGGGGGTTAAGACCTCCGAGGGGGGTCCGAGGTGGTTTCTCACAGGTACCTGGTATGGTGTATTATGAGGACCACTAGGGGGAGGTGTTGTGGGCTGCGCTTTGGTGGCGGCACCACGGACGGCAAACATGGGCTTGATGTGGTGACCGCCTGGGCATTCGGCCTGGCAGCCTCTCCCTGAGACCCTGGGACAGCCAGCTGGTCTATTGATGCGGGTCGAACCGCATGGACAGGGATGGATATGGCCTACTGGACAACCATTGAAGCATCTGTGGAATGTGATGGTGTGAGAAGGATCTGCCACAGATGCTCTGTTGTGATTTGTGGACTCTCGGCTTGGGAAGAGAGCCATGGGTTTGATGAATGGGAATTTGTAAAGAGCCGAGCAAATGGGCCATGCTCGGCTGGAAGGTGTATGGAGAAGCACCCTTCTTTGGTGAAATTAGTGAAATGTAAAAAAATATATTTGGCATGGGTAATCTGAGGGTTAGATGTAAATTTAAGGGTGAATTTTGTAAAGAGGTAAGGTGGACACTGACAGCAGTGACACCATTATTGATCCAGGGTGTGTTACACCAAAGTGTTGGAGGCTAGGATAAAATGGATAGACTAGCAGGACACAGCCTTCAACTGGCTACAGGGGTGATGGCGCCGATATTTGGGAAGCGGAGATGTAGTTGGGTAGTCCAGAGGTCAACGTGGTGCTGTGGGTGTCCGAGGTGTGTGGACCATGTCTTTTGGGATTGAGCCTCCTGGGGGAGCATGGTTGTCAACTAGACCTTGGGCGTGGTCAAGTGTGGGTGGGCACTGGGGGCATTTTGGGTCTTTGGGGGTCTTCAGGGTATTTTGGGTCTTCAGAGGTCTTGGTGGTCTGAAGGGTCTTGGGGGAATTAAAGGGTCGTCAAAGGTCTGAGGGGTCTCAGTCACGCAATTAAGAGGGTTAATTAAGAGGGTGGTAATTTTCTTTGAAGAAGAAGAAGACGTTATCGTCGCATTTAAACAGCGACATAACGACATAACCATATATGTTTGCTCTATTATAATAAGATATATTTTTGAAAAAATTCTAACAAAACATTGCTTAAAATAAAAATTGAAAAATAATGTTTAAATACTTAAACAGTCTCCTCCAAGGATCCCATACTAATTTGGATCTGTGTCAAGAATATATAAAATAAATATTAAAATATTAAAATGTATAAAATGTGAAATTGAATGTGTAATGTAAATATATAAAATTGATTTTAACATAAAGAATAATTTTTGTTATGCAAATAGAAATGAATACAACATTTTGCGACGTTTGTTAACGTGAATATAAATATTACAAAAAACACCTCCAAACCAACAAACACACATTCAAACTTTTTCAGCTGGAGGAGATGGAGGAGGAAGAAGAGTGGGAGGAATGGGAGAAGGATAAGGAGGAATGGGAGAAAAGTAGTAATTTTCCGAATAAGTTAATTAAACGGATATCAATCACTCAGAGGGAGAAAAAAAATATTTTGTATTACCGGCATTCCATTTAATTAAGCCGGCATTTTTGTACATTTTTATCTCACCTCGGTTTGAGTTATTTTCCGCAGGTTTGAGGACTGCTGGTGGGATCCGTGCAGGTAAGTGCTCTTCAGCATCCTCCTCCTCCTACTCCTCCTTCCCCTTCCCCTTCCCCCCAGTATTAACTCCGCCATTTATCTAATAATAAAAAGGAAAAGATGGCATTGGTGATTGAGGTTTCAGTTCCAAATGACCTTGGACTAGATGCTTCAGAAGCCAGGAAAATGATGAAATACCAGGAGCTGAAAAATGAGGTCAAGAGGACTTCTTCTTTTTTTTTTTTGTAGTATACAAGATCGAGGCTCGTGAAAGAGCGAACATTAATCACACAGAAAGACAAACAGACACACAAAACAAATAACATCGGGAGCGGTAGACAAGATGGGGAGAGAGGGGGAAGGACACAAACACAACATTTGAGAGCAGGGACCGAGAGACATGGAGACATCGAGAGAACTGTGGGAGGGAGAGGGCTTTGGGGGGAGGCATGGGAAGGGGGGGGGGGGGGGGTGGGAGAGGTATAAAACATATGGACACTGCCAAGACTTCCAGGAAAGAAGTTGGAATTTCAAACAAGGTGGATCTGGGGTGAATTAGTGGGGGTAGAAAAGATCAAGGTTTTGGATGGGGGAAGATAAGAGATGGTGGTGAACAGCTGTTTTGAAGACCTGGAGGGAGGAGTGTGATTGAAGTGAGTGTGGGAGTTTGTTCCAGAGGTGGGAGAAAAGAGGAATGAAAGAGTGAAGGTGAGCAGAGCCGAGATTTCGGCAGTTTAACCATCAGAGGGTGGCTGGCAGATCTTGTGCGACCTGTAGGAATATTTGGGGGACAGAGCACAGAGAGAGCTGGGGGAGCAAGGCCGGAGAGGAGTCGGTAGAAGACAGAAAGACCACCTACCTGCCTGCGGTGAGTGAGTGAAAGGCCCTCAGAGATAGCTTCATCGCGGGAGATTCCAACGATTCTGAAAGCTTTGGATTCAACAGCGTGAAGCCGAGCCAGGTGTGAGGCAGGAGCACCAGCCCATAGGGGAGAACAGTATTCCATTGAGCTGCGGATGAAAGCCTTGTATGTGGTGAGGAGCTCAGGTGTGCCTAGGAAGGACTTCGCACGACGGAGGATGCCCAGTCGGCGACTGGCTTTGGAGGCCAGCTTGGAAATGTGGTTTTCCCAAGAAAGATCATGGCAGATGGTGAGACCCAAAAGCTTGAGCGACAGAACTTCTTGGAGAGGACATTGAAGAAGTTGGACATTGAAGAAGGCTGAAATTGTACCAGTGATAGTCGGAGCAACAGGGATGATCAGGAAAACCCTTACTGAGTACTTAAAAATCATTCTGGGGAATATCACCACAAATTAAAAATCATTCCGGGGAATATCATGACAAACAAGCTACAAGTGGAGGCCGTCAGAGGCTCAGTGAGTATTCTAAAAAGAGCCCTTGGAAATAAGCTTTGAGAATGAAGTTTCACAATGTGGTTCATGAATAAGGATCCTTTGCCGAAAAGGAGGTGGAGATTTTGCCTTATGGGAGAACTTCTCCAATTCTCCCCTCTCAACCCTTCTCCTCAAAGCGGCCTCCTCCCCACTTCCTCTCCCTTTTAACTCTTACCTGAATCTCCTCCAACCTTCTTCCTCGCTTTCCCCCCCCCCCCCCCCCTCAAACAACACCTCATTGTGCCTCATCCTCACATGCCTCACCATCAAACCTTTTGTCCTCCTCATCATTCCCTTCTGTAATCTCCGACACACTATCAACAGCTCTCCATACCTCCTCCTCCTCTTCCACATCTTACCCTTCCCCAACCCCTCCACTGTTCTGTATCCGATGCTCCCCCTTCCTCTTCCTTAATGGTATGGACCTCAAACATCCGGGGGCTCAAACCTGACTGATCTCTCCATACAGGTTGCTTCTGACAAACCAGACTTAATCTGCTTAACAGAAACTTTCCTCCTTCAAGACGTCTCTGATTCCTTAATATCTCTCCCTGGTTACTCCCTCCTATGGTACGATAGACCTGAGCCTCGTCCTGGAGGTGGGTTTGCTATCTTTATTAAAAACTCTCTTCCTCATTCTCCCTGCACTGCCCTCTCTCCACCTCACCCCCAGGAATACCTCTGGCTATGGCTTCCCCTTTGCTCCCACCTTTTGTTCATATGTGTGTTGTGTTGTAAAATCAGTCTCACAACCGCTTTCTCGATCCGAGTTTAATCTGAATCAATCTCAAACAGCATCTAAGAAAGAATACATAACAGCCATCATTCATGTACACTGATAGGCATCAGGATTATATATATAGTAAGGGAAACATATGAAAATCTGTTAACTAAATTGTTACCAAAAAATTTCTTCACCAATATGTTTGTAAAGGTGTGTAATAACATGTGTTAAAATGTTGAAGGTCAACTCCCGTGGGAAACCCAGAAAAAAAGCTGTTGAATTCGGGTACCGAAAAATTATTTTCGAGAATTTTTATTTTTTTAATCGGCCCTTAAGTAACTTATGAGGGGTCAAATAAGGGTTTTTCATGATTCTGAGTTGATTGTTAACATTTATATTTCACCACAGACACTCCTTTGTGGAAAAATAATTTCTAAATATATCTCATTTTCTACTTTGCAGGACATGGAGTCTAGCAATATGGATGAAGACGTTACTCCACCTGTGCTCAATTGCTTCATCTGTGCACGCTCGGATACACCAGCTGAAAGGCTCATACAGGCAACTCCAAAGGGATACTCAAACTTTATTGAAACAAGCAGAAACTGTCGAAAATGTTACTGTTGTGGAACGTATGAAGGAGGCTCAAAAGGAAGGAAAACTGAGGTACCACCAGAAGTGTAAAAATGATCTGTACAACAACTTTGTTGCAACCACCACCAAGAAGTCAGCTCAAGCATCAAAGGCAGAGAAAGAGTCATCAAAGTTGAAGAGAAGACGCACTACTTGTGAGTTCAGTTCATCAACTGGCTGCAGTTCTAGAAGATCACAGTCAGTTGACCTCCTGTATAAGGATGTATGCATTCTTTGCAACCAACCAGCCCAGCTCTACAAAAATAATCCAGCACAAGCTAGAAAGAAATACAGAGTGCCAGATAATTTGACTGCAGATACACTGAAGGCAAGCTTGCTGAAGACAGCACGGAGCCGCGGGGATGACTGGGGCACTGAAGTCACTGGACGCCTGGAAGGGATCAACGACTTGGTAGCAGAAGAAACACTGTACCATTTGCGATGCAAACTTATGTTTGCGAGAGGTGACAGTTTGTCCAAGACTGATGAGGAAGGAAAAAGGAAGAGAGGACAGAGGAGTATTGATGAGGAGCGAGAGGCAGTTTTTATTGAATTCTGCGAATGGTTAGACTCAGAATTAGAGCATGGGGTAATGAACATGGACCACGTCCATGAAAAGCTGCAGGAGTTTGATCAGTCACCAGAGAAGAGCCTTTCTTATTCAAAGCATTGGCTAAAGATAAAACTTCTAGAGAAATACGAAGACACCTTGTATTTCACAACACAGGAAAGAAGGGCAGATGTACTCTGTCTCAAAGATGGCACCGACAATATTCTGCGAGCGCATCATGCTAATCTTGACCATGGAGATGAGAAGACTCAGATCATAAAGACGGCACTCAAGTTCATATCCAATGATATTGCCTTGATTGATTTAGGTCCAAAGTCATACCCCACCACACACAGTATGACTGACATCGATAGTCAGCTGACACTTGTTCCTGCAAGCCTTCAGATGTTCTTGAGACCGATTGTCAAGACAAACGAAAGAGTTGCCGTTTGGGGGCAGAATTTTATTAAGGCCTGTCGACCTCGGTCTGGAGTATTGCCACACCAAATGGGGCTTGCCATACAACTTGATCATAGATTTGGGTCAAAATGGATGCTCAACAAGTTCCACCGGCTGGGATACACTGAGTCTTACACGGAGACACAAAACTACAAATACTGCTTCCTTAATAGTAGGAGTGGAGATGATGTTCCAGATACTTCTGGCACTCTTGACACCATTGTGGAGGAAACCGATGAACAGATCAATGATGAGGTTGTGGTTGATGCTGCGCTTGAGGATCAATCAGTGATGACAGCCAAAGTGCCAGCCAGTGAAAGTGAATTGTCAAGTAATGATCAGGTGGTCTTTATGGAGGTTGGGGAAACAAACAATGCAGTCACTCAGTTTGTTGGAGACAATATAGATTTAAACATTGTCTCTATTCACGGAAACACTCTCTTTCACTCAATGGGTTGGATCGAAGTCACCTCTCCGGCACCACCTTTTCCAGATCCACAGACAACAGCAGCTTTCCCCTGGGTGAAGTTGAAGGCACTCGACAAAGCTAAGATCCTGAGAGGAACTGAAGTAAAGATTATTCCATTTACGAACAGGAAACAGATAGGAACGAACGCGATCATGTTTCTCCCCCTCGCTGAGCTTTCCTCCTCCCTGGCTCATGATCAGCCACTCCTCACTCCAGGTGACACACTCTGGGCAGCGGGGTGGGTGATCAAAGCCAACGATCCTGAGTTCCCATACTCCAACTGGAATGGCTGGATGAAGAGAATCCATGCTAATGATGCAAAGCAGAGCACACAGATCGAGTTCCTCCCAGTTATTGAAGGAGACCCTAATGACCTCAACACCATCTTCACCACTCTGAAAGAGTGCATACGGCGCGCTGGGGTCGCTATAGTGACCTTTGATCTTCCGATTTGGAGTCATGATGTCACTGCAGAAACTGCAGTCATGATGTTGTTGAGTCTGAAGAAGACATAGACAATGACTGTTGAAACTTCTGACATTGTGAATGAGAAATAACTTTTGAGTATTATATATGTATGTGAAATAAAAGCTACTTTGTGTGTAAATGTAAAAGTGAAAATATAAATGTTAACAATCAACTCAGAATCATGAAAAACCCTTATTTGACCCCTCATAAGTTACTTAAGGGCCGATTTTAAAATAAAAAAAATTCTCGAAAATAATTTTTCGGTACCCGAATTCAACAGCTTTTTTTCTGGGTTTCCCACGGGAGTTGAACTTCAACATTTTAACACATGTTATTTCACACCTTTACAAACATATTGGTGAAGAAATATTTTGGTAACAATTTAGTTAACAGATTTGTGAAATATCTCATAAAATGCCCTTACTAATAATATCGGGCACAATTAAGCAAGCCTCATGCAAATATGATTTCCTCACCATCCTAAGTAAGCACATAATGGTCACAGGTCTGCCCCTCGCTTTCAGCGGATGGATATTTATAAGAGCACTTCAGTGGGCAAGAGATGTTACTACACCTGGCTTATAACTTATGACTTAGAGTTCCTACGTTTCACTACAATCCTCCCAGAGAGCAAAAAATTTGCAAGGAGGCCATTTTAGCAGAATACACATAGTACCAATCAGCAATCAATTATAGCAGTATACCAAAGAAACACCGAAGAACACCTATCAAGGAGTTACTACCACCCAAAGCGCTCCGGACGACGGCTCTCTGCCCGTGCGGGTTCTATATACATCCGAGCTGTCAGTTGGTTTGCTCAGGTCTTCCTCAGTCAGCGCTCGAGTCAGTTCAGGCGACCGGATCGGTACCACGGCTCTGTCCGGGTCAGGTGACCTGGAAGGAGACAGACTCGGACAACGGAACCTCCGTACTGAACTCAGACTCGTCGGATTCCCTGCAAGGAGCGAGATGACGCACCGACACAGTAGTTTCACGGCCGTCCGGCATTCTAACCCGAGCGTAATCAGGATTAGCTTGAATTATTTGTTCCTCGTCGACGAGCGGATCGTATTTGCTCGAACGCACAGCTCGTTTGAGATAGGCCAGCCCGGGTTCGGAGAGCCAAGCGGGCAATGCCTGCCCGCTATCTGTACAACGCTGGTAGTGAGACAGACGGTCGTGAGGAGTCTTATTTGTAGCGGTGAACAATAGGGACCGAATTGCATGTAGAGCCTCGGGTCACACCCAAGTCCACTCATCCGGTCCCAACCCCCGGGCCTTGAGCCCTAGGGTAATGGCCCTCCATATGATCCCAATAAAATGCTCAATTGTCCATTTCCTTGTGGCCGATAAGGGGAAGTGCAGCTGGAAGCAATATTCCGATGCAACAGGAAGGCCCGGACTTCATGAGACATGAAGACAGCACCCCTATCAGTATGAAGGAAAGTAGGACAAGCGTTACGCCTAGGTCCCCCGTCGGTGAAGTGATGTGAGTTGACAAAGTGGAAGACGCAGAAAACATGCTACGATATGATATTTCGCTCACAAGGTTCAGACATACATGGAGGCGGCCATCTTGGATTTTGACGTGGCGACCCAATTTTCAATGGCGTTCTTCCTTATGCCCAGATACACCCACACACCAGATTAGAAGTTGGTACTTTGCTTATTTTTCAAGATATTTCACTCACAAAGTTCAGACATATATATGGTGGTGGCCATCTTGGATTTTGACGTGGCGACCCAATTTTAAACAACGTTCTTCCTTGTGCCTAGATACAGCCACACACCACATTAGAAGTTGGTACTTCGCTTATTTTCCGAGATATTTCGCTCAAGGTTCAGACATATATATGGTGGCGGCCATCTTGGATTTTGACGTGGCGACCCAATTTTCAATAGCGTGCTTCCTGATGCCGAGATACACCCACACACCAAATTAGAAGTTGGTACTTCGCTTATTTTTCAAGATATTCATCTCACAAGGTTCAGACATACATGGCGGTGGCCATCTTGGATTTTGACGTGGCGACCCAATTTTAAACAGCGTTCTTGCTTGTGCATAGATACACCCACACGCCAGATTAGAAGTTGGTACTTCGCTTATTTTTCGAGATATTTCGCTCAAAAGGTTCAGACATATATATGGTGGCGGCCATCTTGTATTTTGACGTGGCGACCCAATTTTCAATAGCGTTCTTCCTTATGCCGAGATACACCCACACACCAAATTATAAGTTGGTACTTCACTTATTTTTCAAGATATTCATCTCAAGGTTCAGACATACATGGCGGCAGCCATCTTGGATTTTGACGTGGGTTGCACCCACACACCAAATTCGAATGCGGTCCTTCGCTTACGCACGCACGCACGCCCGCACGCACGGACGGACGGACACACGGACGGAGGGGAAAACCATAGTCCCCCTTTCGCTCCGCTGTGCGACGGGGGACAATAACCGAACATCACGAACAAGAGCCTCAAGCAGCGAAGAACTGACCCGGAGGTCATGTCGTGACACGGAAACGCGAACGGGAATCGGGAGTACTTGTCGATGAATGTAAGAAGATAACGATACGAGCCAGACGCTGGCAAAGGCCCTTTGAAGTCCATAGCTAATCTCTCCCACGGCCGGCTAGCTTGAATCAAAGTCCCCATGTCTGGTTTGTAGAAGCGCGGTTTCAGCTCCACGCAAACAGGACACGCTCGACACAAACGACGAACGTCCTCCACGGAGTAGAGCAAGTTCCAGCTGTGCACGAAATGCGCCAATCGCGTCACACCCGGGTGGCATAGCGATTTGTGAAGTTCGCGGAGATCCTCGCCTGTTGTGAGGCCCGCGCACACTCCGGGCCAAGATAACGCATCCGCAGCTAAATTATCCCGCCCCGGGCGATATGTGATCTTGAAACTGTAGTCAGCCAATTTGATGTGCCAACGAGTTATCTTTTCGTTTTTAATGCGCTGTGCATGTCGCGTGTCATACATAAACACAACGCTCTGTTGATCGGTAATTACTTCAAACTTCTTGCCAAGCAAATATGACCTCCATCGTCTTATTGCTTCTATCACGGCATAGGCTTCTATCTCGACAGCAGAATGGCATCTCTCACTATCTGAGAGGGTGCGAGAAAAGAAGGCGACCAGTTTCCCCCCTTGGGTCAGGGTCGCCGCGATAGCACAGTCGGACGCGTCAGTTTCCAAGACAAAGGGTATGTTCTCGTCAACCAAGGTTACAGCTGCGCTAGCTATGTCTACCTTCAGCCTTTAAAAGGCGGCCTTGGTGGCCTCGGTCATCGGGAATGTTTTGCAATCAACAAGTGGACGGAGCTTCTCGGAGTAATTCTGGCCCCAGCGAGAATAATGTGCAAACAAGCCGAGAGCCCGTCTCAAGGACGCACGATCACGCGGCGCCGCCATGTCTAGCAAGGGTCGCAGGCGCTCTTTGTCGGGTGTTATCTTCCCTTGGGTCACCGTGTACCCTAAAAGATCAATCGTCCTTGCGGAGTAGCGACATTTGTCCTCGTTGAAAGTTAGATTATATTGTCACGCGACCTGTAAAAACCACCGCAGATTAGCGCCGTGGTCCGCTTGATCTCGTCCACACACTGTGAGATTATCAAGGTACACAAAGACATCCTTTAATTGCTCCTTGGCAATGATGTCATCAATCGCCCTTTGAAAGCACGCAACGCCGTTGGTTACGCGGAAGGGCAAACGCGTGAATTGATACAACCGTTGTCCCGACTCGAACCCCGTATAGAGTTTATCTGCCTCACGGATGGGTACCTGGTGATACGTGCTACGCAAATCGAGCGTACTATAGACAGCGTATTGAGCAACCTGTCGAACTAGCGAGTCTAGACCGGGAAGCGGGTAGGCGTCCAGCTGCGTGAATCTATTTATAGTTTATGAATAATCGATTACCATCCGCTTACGTTGATTCTCAGTTTGGACCACCAATACTTGAGCCTGCCAGGGTGATCGGCTCGGTTCGATAATCCCATCCTTTAAAAGCAGACGTTTCCTCGGCGATGAATTGCTCGTCGGCCCGTGAGTGTGGTAGGCGTCCAGCTGCGTGAATCTATTTATAGTTTATGAATAATCGATTACCATCCGCTTACGTTGATTCTCAGTTTGGACCACCAATACTTGAGCCTGCCAGGGTGATCGGCTCGGTTCGATAATCCCATCCTTTAAAAGCAGACTAGTTTCCTCGGCGATGAATTGCTCGTCGGCCCGTGAGTGTCGTCTCGACTTGATTGCGACCGGCGTGCTGTCGGAGGTTAGACTCAGGAATAGTGACAGTGGCTCTATAGACATTCCGGTCAAAGCACACACAGAGTGTGGATTCCCCATTAAACGTCATCTCCAGACGACCATGCCGATGAAGAAAATCATGTCCCAACAGTACGTCGGCACATAGAGTAGACAAAATCATCAAACGGACATCCGGATACATCGTGCCATTAACCACTAACTAGACACGGCATTCACCTTTGGTGCGCATCCAGAGCGACTGCGAAGCCATGAAAAATCTTCGCGAGGTCCCCAAAACTGGCCATCTGTGCCGTCGTACAAGGGCCATGTCAACATAGCTCTCTGTCGACCCTGTGTCCACAAGAGCGTTAGCAGACTGACCTTCAATCAGCACCGGTACCACGGCGCTCGCCAAACCATGCGGTACGGACAGTGCCGGGACTTCTAGAGGCCCGCGTCGGGCCTCGCGCGTCGCGGTGATCCCAGCCAGAATCGAACGCCGCCCTCTCGAGGCGTGGCAAACCTTCGCAAAATGACCTTTCCTGGCACAGGTGTGGCACGTCGTGTCCCGTGCCGGACATGTGGCTCGAGGGTGCCTTCGATTGCCACAGAAATAGCACTTAGTATTGCCTCCGAAAGAGGCAGTCGCCGCCAGGCTCGTACCTTCTGCTCCGAGGATTTCTGGCTGGCTCGGCTCCATAGGGGTATCAGCAACCTCACGCTCCATGGGAGGAAATCCCCGGACGTTTCTCCCCAGTGAGTCTGGCAGTTACATAAGGTCGACCATACGACTCCGATTGAGCCTGTGCCAACTGTAGTACTCGTGCCTGATCATACGCCTCTTGTAGGGTCAGGGTGGGTTTCTCAAGCAAACGTTGACAGATCGAAGGTGTATGAAGCCCAGACGCAAGAGTCCCGCATAAGATCGTCACACATTTATTCTTGAGTTCGAACCTCATGTGCACATTCCTTTCCCAGCCGACGTAGTTCTTGAAGGAATTGCTCAAGCGATTCCGAGGGGTCTTGCCTCCGAGTAGCAAGCTTGTATCGGGTATAGACCACGCTTCGAGGCTTGATGTAGATACTCCGAAGCGCCGCCACCGATATCGCATATGTGGGACAATGTGAGATGTAGTCGTGGATGGTCTTAGTCACGTGACAGTTGAGAACAGAGTTTCTGCGTGTCCGTGATGTCAGCAATGTCTCCATGTAACTTTCGAGCAAACATAACCAATGTGTAAGCTGGCTCGCCACGTCATCAGCCTGAGGGTCCCCACTGAAAGTAGGTAGTTGCAGAAGCTTGTTCATCTCATACTGTGACAGGAGATGATTCAGATTAAGTGTTGCAAAATCAGAGCCTCACAACCGGTTTCTCGATCCGAGTTTAATCTGAATCAATCTCAAACAGCATCTAAGAAAGAATACATAACAGCCATCATTCATGTACACTGATGGGCATCAGCAGTATATATAATATCGGGTACAATTAAGCAAGCCTCATGCAAATATGATTTCCTCACCATCCTAAGTAAGCACGTAATGGTCACAGGTCTGCCCCTCGCTTTCAGTGGATGTATATTTATAAGAGTACTTCAGTGGGCAAGAGATGTTTGTTACTACACCTGGGTTATAACTTATGACTTAGAGTTCCTACGTTTCACTACATGTTGTACCGTCCACCAAACAGTGATGACTCCATCTACATCTCGCGGTCTGGTAACATGGATCAACTTCTTTCCACTCATCCCAACTCTCTCTTCCTCATATGTGGTGATTTCAACTGTCATCATGACAGCTGGCTGGGTGTGGGTACCTCTCTCATCAGTCATGGCACCTCAGCAAACGACTTCTGCAACCAACTGGGACTGAAACAATCTGTCAATTTCCTGACCCGGATCTCAGTCAATGGAGCGTCTTCTCTTCTCGACTTGGTTATGACAAACTTCCCTGCAAATGTCTGCTGCTCTTCTTCTGCTACAATCGGTTCATTTGACCATTTGCTTGTGAAAGAGGACATCTCTCTGGCCATTCTCAGAGAGCCTCCTCAGTGTCAACAAGTCTGGCATTTCACTCAGGCCAACTGGCACGGTCTTCAAGCAGCCATCAATCATCTGGACTGGTCTCCCATCTCCACTGCTTCTGACATCAACTCTTCCTGGGAATACTTCCAAAGTAAATTGCTCTCTCTCGTGCACAGAATTATCCCATCTCCTCTTCAGTTGTCATACCCTTCCTCCCGTCCATGGCACACTGAAGCTTGCGGTGATGTAGTTGCCCTGAAGCAACTTGCCTTCTCCTCATGGAAGGCAAATCCAACGGAAGGCAATCTCAGTTCCTTTCACAAAGCTCAGAACAAGTGTTTGTATACCCTCAGGAGAGCCAGGAAACAATGTCTCTCCACTCTCAAGACTGACCTTTCAAACCTGTCTCCCTCCTCCAAATCATGGAAGCACCTGGACAAATCTGTTTCTGGTGTTTGTTCCTCTTCCATCCCCCCCCTTACCTCAAATGGCTACACAGCTGCCTCAGCACGTGACAAAGCCGAATGCCTCAACTCTGTGTTTGCCTCAAAATCTTGTGTCCCAAACCCGTCTCTCTCTGTACCCACCTTACCCAGTCATACCCAGCTGCTCCTGGACTCTGTGTCCTTCTCTCCTGACAAGGTGGAGAAGTTTCTGTCAAACCTCGACTCTGATTCTGCAACTGGCCCAGACAGCATCAGCCCACGGGTCCTAAAATCATGTTCTTCCGCTCTTTCACTCCCTCTCTCTGTTCTCTTCACCCTCTCTTTTGCTCAAGGTCATCTTCCATCTGCTTGGAAATCTGCCAACATCACCGCTTTGCACAAAAAGGTGCAAAAACAGATCCTAGCAACTACAGACCAATCAGCCTGCTCCCAATTATCAGCAAAGTCATGGAATCCATCATTGCTTCGGATATCAAATCCTTCTTCTTCTCCAATAGCTTGATCTCTGATCATCAATTTGGTTTCAGACCAGGTCACTCTACTCTGGTCATGCTGCTTCTGCTGTCTCAACAATGTATTGAGGTCCTCAATGCTGAACAGGAAATCAGAGCTGTCTCCCTTGACATATAACGTGCCTTCGATACGGTCTGGCACCCCGCTTTGCTCACCAAACTCTCCTCCTTTGGTATCCATGGAAATCTCCACGAATGGCTGGCAGACTTCCTCTCTGGTCGCAGTCAACGTGTGGCCCTGAATGGATTTCTCTCATCTCCCCTTCCTGTTCTGGCTGGAGTTCCCCAAGGTAGTGTTCTAGGCCATGTGCTTTTTCTGGTCTTCATCAGTGATCTCTCTGACTCTCTTGAAAATCCTCTCTATCTCTTTGCTGATGACTCCACTCTCTGCCACTCCATTCCTCATCCCTCAGAAAAGCAGCCTGCAACCTCCTCACTCTCTGCAGACCTGGACAAAATCACAGACTGGTCAAACAAGTGGAACATGTCTTTCAATCCTGACAAATCCCACACTCTTGCTATGTCTCTCTAAAAAGACCGACTGGACAACCCTCCCATCTACTTTCTGAACAATCCTCTCCAAGAAGTTCTGTCACTCAAGCTTTTGGGTCTCACTATCTGCCATGATCTTTTCTGGAAAAAACACATTTCCAAGCTGGCCTCCAAAGCCAGTCACCGACTGGGTATCCTCCGTCGTGCGAAGTCCTTCCTTGGCACACCTGAGCTCCTCACCACATACAAGGCTTTTATCCGCAGCTCAATGGAATACTGTTCTCCCCTCTGGGCCGGTGCTCCTGCCTCACACCTAGCTCGGCTTCACGCTGTTGAAACCAAAGCTTTCAGAATCATTGGAATCTCCTGCGATGAAGCTAACTCCGAGGGCCTTTCACTTACTCACTGCAGGCAGGTTGGTGGTCTTTCTGTCTTCTTCCGACTCCTCTCCGGCCTTGCTCCCCCAGCACTCTCTGTGCTCTGTCCCCCAAATATTCCTACAGGACTCACAGGATCTGCCAGCAACCCTCTTATGGTTAAACTGCCAAAATCTGGGCTCTCTGCTCACCTTCACTCTTTCATTCCTCTTTTCTCCCACCTCTGGTACAAACTCCCTTGCTCTCTTCAATCCCTCTCCTCCCTCCAGGTCTTTAAAACAGCTGTTCACCACCATCTCTTATCTTCCCCCATCCAAAACCTTGATCTTTTCTACCGCCACTAATTCACCCCAGATACACTTTTTTTGAAATTCCAACTTCTTTCCTGGAAGTCCTTGCAGTGTCCATATGTTTTATACCTCTCCCACCTCCCCCCAAGCCCTCCCCCTCGCACATTTCTCTCGATGTCCCTGCTCTCAAATGTTGCGTTTGTGTCCTTCCCCCTCTCTCCCCATCTTGTCTACCGCTCCCCTTATTTTGTGTGTCGGTTTGACTTTTTGAGTGATTAATGTTAGCTCTTTCACGGGCCTCAATCGTGTCCCCCAAAAAAAAGAAGAAAAAAAAGCACTTCCGGTGGTCAGATTTTGGTAGACTTTTTTCTGTCGTTTAAAACACCCAGCAGGTAAAAAAAAAAACACTGAAAAACCTTTTGTTAGACTTGTTTGAGGGTGTGATGGTATATTGTCTCGTCTAACCTAAAACCTGCAGAGGGAGATAACCAACCAGTGCAGACTGAAAGGCCTCATATCGCATTCATGTCATTTTGAACGCCACGCATTGAACACGAACATGGCTGCATTGCAGCACAAGTGGAGGAATTACCGACGAAGCGTAAGCAGGGTCTCAGTGGATGTAGTAAGGTTCAGAAATTGAAATGTGAGAGACCATGAGGTGGCAGAGGGAAGCAGATTTGAAATCTGAAATAAAGCTTCAGATAAAGGAGTATATTCCACAGATGAGAGAAGAGGATTGATGAATGAACATTATCGTTGTTCAGATGTGGGAAGGGTAACAAGGAAAGGGGGCTGATGTATGCCAAGGGACGCACTTCAAGATGTATGGCACGGTAAGAGGATGGCCTAGATGTATGGCACGGTAAGAGGATGGCCTAGATGTATGGCACAGTAAAAGGATGACCCAGATGTATGGCACGGTAAGAGGATGGCCTAGATGTATGGCACGGTAAGAGGATGGCCTAGATGTATGGCACGGTAAGAGGATGGCCTAGATGTATGGAACAGTAAAAGGATGGCCTAGATGTATGGAACGGTAAAAGGATGGCCTAGATGTATGGAATGGTAAGAGGATGGCCTAGATGTATGGCACGGTAAGAGGATGGCCTAGATGTATGGCACGGTAAGAGGATGGCCTAGATGTATGGCACGGTAAGAGGATGGCCTAGATATATGGCACGGTAAGAGGATGGCCGAGATATATGGCACGGTAAGAGGATGGCCGAGATGTATGGCACGGTAAGAGGATGGCCGAGATGTATGGCACGGTAAGAGGATGGCCGAGATGTATGGCACGGTAAGAGGATGGCCTAGATGTGTTGCACGGTAAGAGGATGGCCGAGACGTATGGCACGGTAAGAGGATGGCATAGATGTATGGCACGGTAAAAGGATGGTCAAGATGTATGGAACGGTAAAAGGATGGCCAAGATGTATGGAACGGTAAAAGGATGGCCTAGACGTATGGCACGGTAAGAGGATGGCCTCGATGTATGCACAATCACCTCCAAGCTGTCGCCTCTGCGTTCAAATTCCACCCTCGCTATAAACTGTCATGTCGCAGTGTTGCACAGGTAAGGTGGTTCATCAAGGTGTATGCCATCCATAGTTAAACAGGTTGTCTGCCGATATTAGTTGGTGGATGGTAAGATCCCACGATGTCCTTCGCGAAGAGTAGCTGCACCTTGAACAAATTCCAAATTCCTCTCCTGACTTCTTGAGTTGGAATGACGACCCAACCACAAGTTCAGACTAGTAACTGCCTCGGCAGCACCAACGCATTTCATCAGGCATGTAACATGATGATGATGATCAAGGACGCACTTCATCAGGCATGTAACATGATTATGATCAAGGACGCATTTCATCAGGCATGTAACATGATTATGATCAGGGACGTACTTCATCAGGCATGTAACATGATGATGATGATCAAGGATGCACTTCATCAGGCATGCAACATGATTATGATCAAGGACGCACTTCATCAGGCATTTAACATGATTATGATCAAGGACGCACTTCATCAGGCATGTAACATGATTGTGATCAAGGACGCACTTCATCAGGCATGTAACATGATTATGATCAGGGACGCACTTCATCAGGCATGTAACATGATTATGATCAAGGACGCACTTCATCAGGCATGCAACATGATGATGATCAAGGACGCACTTCATCAGGCATGTAACATGATGATGATCAAGGATGCACTTCATCAGGCATGTAACATGATGATGATCAAGGACACACTTCATCAGGCATGTAACATGATTATGATCAAGGACGCACTTCATCAGGCATGTAACATGATTATGATCAGGGACACACTTCATCAGGCATGTAACATGATGATAATCAAGGACGCACTTCATCAGGCATGTAACACGATGACTATCAAGGATAGGATTTCAGGTAAAAGATGTGTGATCTGTATAAACAGGTTGGAGGAAGATGTACAGGTGAATACGAGTTCCACTTACAAGGAACATCAACATAGGAGGTCATTTGACCCATCAAAAGCCTGTGCAGTGGTTGCCAACCTGTGGTTGTTCATCTGTGCTCTATCCCCTAAATGCTCAGCATCTAGCAAGGAACCATAACGTACCATTTTTACCTGTTGTTATTTTTTACCGATTCTTGAAACGTGCACTCAATGGTCAGACAGCTGCCGGACCCCACCCACATTTGTCTCCTGACTCGACCCACCATTGCACCGAGACAAAATGTGGCCTCAATCTTGGTTTTTCTGGTGGGCCGACGAAATCAGGCCTGGAGGCCTCTGCTGATTATGCACTGCTTCAGATTTCCATTTGCTTTGTTTAGATCGAGTTTTACTCACAATGAGGGTCCTCAAAAAAATCGAATCAACGTCGAATACAAGTTATTAGCAAGGTTTAATCAAACCTGACAGCACACATGGCACACACCTCCCTAAAAAATAGCGTTACATAACTTTTGAACAGCCTCATATTGGGGTTAAACCATCCGTCACCGTGTGACAAATCGGCTCATTCTGATATAACTGTGGCAGAGGGTGACATGGATGAGGTCTCATATTGGGGTTAAACCATCTGTCACTGTGTGACCAATCAGCTCATTCTGATAAAACTGTGGCGGAGGGTGACATGGATGTCTCATATTGGGGTTAAACCATCCGTCACTGTGTGACCAATCAGCTCTTTAATGAAATTGTGTCTAAGTTGAACCCAAGAGCTATGCTGGCTCCGACCACTGAGGGGCTTCCATAAGAACTCGGACGGACATCGCTCCGATTCATTCCTGTGACATTTATTGTGTGGTGGTGCATACTCGAATGGTGCGTATTGCTAGATGTTCCAGGCTTTCTTGTACCAATTGCCAATTCATTATTACTTCTATGATTACGGTATACTGATATTATTCTTGTGGATTTCTTACAGGTGTTACTAGAGATCAATTCTGAATGAAACCTACTATTGGGACAATGTTGAAGATCTCATTTTTACAACAGATTTACAAGGGCGACAATTCTGATAAAACTGTGGCGGAGGGTGACATGGATGGAGGTGTCAAATTAATCGTTAAAGATGCTTTAAAATGTGCATTTCCCAATCGGCCCGTTACCAGATTGTTTTGCAAGTTGTGACCACAGTGCGGCCCATTCTTGTTAGTGTTTGGTGCTATAGGTCTCGGTCGGGGTTTGAACTACCGACCTCCTAGACTCAGACCCTCTAACCATTACATCATGGAGTCTGGCCTAGTTGTTGTATAGCCCCGGACAGGTGTATCGAACAACCCCGTGGCATGGAGACGGCCGCCGAACAATCTCCCAGGAGCGACCCGTAGATCCCCCACATCCAGAATGGCGTACCACCACCTTCACGAAGTCAGTGCCACGACAGAGTTGGGGAGAGAGGGAGGCAGACAGACAGACAAGAGGGAGAGGGCTGATCCATGGGGACCAATCGGCTCTCTGACCATGACCACACTGCCCTGACAAATCCCAGCAGCAGGAATAATGGGAAAGATTTGGCCCCTCGACTTGCGTTACAAGGGGGGGGTGGGGGTACATTACAACCACCGCGAAGAGGCGTCCCAGGAAGTTGTAGTCCGGTCTCGTTGAACGGAGAGGTCAGATTTCCAAGGTGCAAGTATGATATAAGGCTGCAAGACCACAACCAGACTAGGGTGAGCAAGAAGCACACCCTTCGACTCAGCCTCACATGGTGGGGTTTTCACCACAGAGACACTGGGATTTCATGGTCGAAAAGGACGAGAGCTGGAAACCGGAAGCACCGGTCCATTGGGGAAGTGGCAGAGGCTACACCCCAATGGCTTTGCACTCCGCTATAAGCTAACGAAGACAGACTGTACTGTAGACAATTCTAAGGCTTAAAGCAGTTATGGAAGCCATCTTGGAGATTGTTGAATATACTCATGACAGGGAAGAATGGGGGAGATTTGACCGCCTCCACCCTCCCCCCCCCCCCCCCCCCCCACACACAAGCATACGTGATTATGAGGTATAAAACAGATGTTGGCTACATTTTTATATAAAATACCTTCAGACAGAATGAAGAAAATTAATTTATCAATATGATATTTTAAAATGAGAAATCGGTGGCAGGTCTTGGACTATTTTATGTTGTTTTGGATATTTTTGATCTAAACTGCACAAGCACGGAATGAGCAAGCAGCTCGTATCTCAACGTACATGTCCAAACCTTATTAAACAAACAGGAAAGAGACCACATCTTATAGAGAATATCCCACTTTGCTGGATTATAACATTTGAACAAAGCAAACTTCCTAAAGCAGCAAATCATGCCGTCATCATGGCAACTTGTAAAAGGAACCAATCGCATTCAAGCTGTGAAGGAAAGGTGGAGCTCACCGGGATTGAGGTGGTGAAAATGGAGCGTGTGTTGTGGAAGCGTCAATCATGACTCTGACTCAAGTGGAGGGAGAAAAAAAGAGACTAAAATAAACAGGATTTGGATGATTATGAGCACTGCAGCAGTTAACTGAGGGGAGGGGCAGGATGATCCCACCGCCCCCCCACCCCCAGCTCCCTATCACCCTGGCAGCTGCAACCGCAACCGCAACCACCCTGTTTACGCTGAGACGGTTTTGGGGATTTTGTGCCTCGTTTCGTAACTCGAACAGCACAGACTTTGCGATGAACCAGGGCCCACGTTGGGAGAAATGGATCACGAAGTTACATGAAAAGCCCCTTCGCCAATTAGAGAAGGGCCTGGCTCATGGAAGCACTAAATAAATAAACACGTAAAGCACCAAGGGATGCCGAGCACAGTCTGGAAGATTCATATCGTGAAGCGTTTCATAAAGGGCGAGCAGAATCAAACTAACCACAAACCGCACCGGCCCTGTGGTTATCAGGATTCAGGGTGGACGGCATGATCAGCCTTTGGTTTAGCAGTGAACCAATAAGTTGTGGATATAAAACAAGACAACTACAACCAACCAACGATGAAGGGCGATACGTGTGGTACATTATCCTGAAGGGCGACACGTGTGGTACATTATCCTGAAGGGCGACACGTGTGGTACATTATCCTGAAGGGCGACACGTGTGGTACATTATCCTGAAGGGCGACACGTGTGGTACACTACCCTGAAGGGCGACACGTGTGGTACACTACCCTGAAGGGCGACACGTGTGGTACATTATCCTGAAGGGCGACACGTGTGGTACATTATCCTGAAGGGCGACACGTGTGGTACATTATCCTGAAGGGCGATACGTGTGGTACATTATCCTGAAGGGCGACACGTGTGGTACATTATCCTGAAGGGCGACACGTGTGGTACATTATCCTGAAGGGCGACACGTGTGGTACATTATCCTGAAGGGCGACACGTGTGGTACACTACCCTGAAGGGCGACACGTGTGGTACACTACCCTGAAGGGCGACACGTGTGGTACATTATCCTGAAGGGCGACACGTGTGGTACATTATCCTGAAGGGCGACACGTGTGGTACATTATCCTGAAGGGCGACACGTGTGGTACATTATCCTGAAGGGCGACACGTGTGTGTGGTACATTATCCTGAAGGGCGACACGTGTGTGTGGTACACTACCATGAAGGGAGACACGTGTGGTACATTATCCTGAAGGGCGACAAGTGTGGTACATTATCCTGAAGGGCAACAAGTGTGGTATGTTACCCTGAAGGGCGACAAGTGTGGTACGTTATCCTGAAGGGCGACAAGTGTGGTACACTATCCTGAAGGGCGACACGTGTGGTACGTTATACTGAAGGGCGACAAGTGTGGTACGTTATCCTGAAGGGCGACAAGTGTGGTACACTATCCTGAAGGGCGACACGTGTGGTACGTTATACTGAAGGGCGACAAGTGTGGTACGTTATCCTGAAGGGCAACAAGTGTGATACATTATCCTGAACCTCCTGAACCACGCCGTAAGCAAGTATGGTACTACGCTGAACTATGAAGTGAGCGAGTGTGGTACTACCCTGAACCATGAAAATAGTGAGTGTGGTACTACCATGAACCATACCATGAGCGCGTGTGGTACTACGCTGAACCATGAAGTGAGCGAGTGTGGTGCTACCCTGAACCATGAGGTGAGCGAGTGTGGTACTACCCTGAACCATGGAGTGAGCGAGTGTGGTACTACCCTGAACCATGAGGTGAGCAAGTGTGGTACTACCCTGAACCATGAGGTGAGCGAGTGTGGTGCTACCCTGAACCATGAGGTGAGCGAGTGTGGTACTACCCTGAACCATGGAGTGAACAAGTGTGGTGCTACCCTGAACCATGAAAATAGCGAGTGTGGTACTACCGTGAACCATTCCATGAGCGAATGTGGTACTACCCTGAACCATGAAGTGAGCGAGTGTGGTAATACCCTGAACCATGAAAATAGTGAGTGTGGTACTACCGTGAACCATTCCATGAGCGAATGTGGTACTACCCTGAACCATGAAGTGAGCGAGTGTGGTACTACCCTGAACCATGGAGTGAGCGAGTGTGGTACTACCCTGAACCATGGAGTGAGCGAGTGTGGTAATACCCTGAACCATGAAAATAGTGAGTGTGGTACTACCGTGAACCATTCCATGAGCGAATGTGGTACTACCCTGAACCATGGAGTGAGCGAGTGTGGTACTACCCTGAACCATGGAGTGAGCGAGTGTGGTACTACCCTGAACCATGAAGTGAGCGAGTGTGGTACTACCCTGAACCATGGAGTGAGCGAGTGTGGTACTACCCTGAACCATGGAGTGAGCGAGTGTGGTACTACCCTGAACCATGGAGTGAGCGAGTGTGGTACTACCCTGAACCATGGAGTGAGCGAATGTGGTACTACCCTAAACCATGAAGTGAGCGAGTGTGGTACTACCCTGAACCATGGAGTGAGCGAGTGTGGTACTACCCTGAACCATGAAGTGAGCGAGTGTGGTACGATGCTGAACCATGAAGTGAGCGAGTGTGGTACTACCCTGAACCATGAAGTGAGCGAGTGTGGTACTACCATGAACCATGGAGTGAGCGAGTGTGGTACTACCCTGAACCACGGAGTGAGCGAGTGTGGTACTACCCTGAACCATGGAGTGAGCGAGTGTGGTACAACCCTGAACCATAAAAGGTGAAAGGGGGCATATGTGGTACTATCCTGGACCATAAAAGGTGAAAGGGGGCATAGGTGGTACTACCCTGAATCATAAAAGGTGAAAGGGGGCATATGTGGTACTACCCTGAACCATAAAAGGTGAAAGAGGGCATATGTGGTACTACCCTGAACCATAAACGGTGAAAGGGGGCATATGTGGTACTACCCTGAACCATAAAAGGTGAAAGAGGGCATATGTGGTACTACCCTGAACCATAAAAGGTGAAAGGGGGCATATGTGTTACTACCCTGAACCATAAAAGGTGAAAGGGGGCATATGTGGTACTACCCTGAACCATAAAAGGTGAAAAGGGGCATGTGTGGTACTACCCTGAACCATAAAAGGTGAAAGGGGGCATATGTGGTACTACCCTGAACCATAAAAGGTGAAAGAGGGCATATGTGGTACTACCCTGAACCATAAAAGGTGAAAGTGGGCATATGTGGTACTACCCTGAACCATAAAAGGTGAAAGGGGGCATATGTGGTACTACCCTGAACCATAAAAGGTGAAAGGGGACATATGTGGTAGTACCCTGAACCATAAAAGGTGAAAGGGGGCATATGTGGCGTCTATCTCTCTGGAGTTCTCTATGCAAGTCGGCCGTATTCATGGAGATGCTTGCAGGTGAGTGACCTTTTATCCACTACTCCTTCAGGTGAGTGACCTTTTCTCCGCGACTCTGACACACCCGGATCCCCTTTTGAAATGCCATCCATGCACGATGCTCCTATACTAGCAACGGCAAATAGCAACCGGATCGGATCACAACGTACCAGCACACAGGGAGCACTTTGTACAGTCTCTATTCCATTGGTCCAAACAAGGTAAATAAACATGGATAGGGAGAGGCAGTGCGAGTCAGTCAGCAGGTGTGATGAAGTGAGAGCAGAGATGAGCAAAGAGCAGAACGGTGGGTCAGTAAACCACAAAGGTCAAGAAATGAAATATTTTGGACCTGCATTCAAGGAGGCATTCCGATTATGTAGTTAGACTTGCACATAACACCATTTTTAAACAAACACGTGGAGCCTTTGTGGTCCCTCCTCCTCCAACCTGACCAACCTTAAAAAATATATAAAATAGAAAAGCAGGAAACAGGCACAAGTGAGAGTGGAAGAACATAAGAATGCTTTGAGAGGTAGGGAGCCATTCATCAAACCATTATGGGGTAAAACCCAATGACGGTCAAGGTGCAAGGATCAGAGGTAAAGGCACAAGGATCAAGGCACAAGGAAAGGTCACAGGGTCAGTGGCAATTACTCCAAAAATAAAGCCCTTCATTATACAGGAGTCACACGGTGTTGGGTCAGTGTTCAGATTCACGGCATCGAAGGTAAAAACGGACAACCGTGGACTACTAAGTGGGTCTAATCGTCGAACTGAAAACGGAGCATTGCCGAGTTCATTCGGCCTTTAAACAACGCCGGTGAATAATACATTCAGGTTTCACGAAATACAAGTTCATTGGGTTAGCGGATCATGTGCGCAAGACGATGTGAGAGACAGGCAGCATATCTGCATTTGAGGCACAAGATCCCTCAGAAGGGATCGCGTAAAAACGATGGATTTTAAAACAAGGGACAAGCTGGAAAAAAAACCAAGCACTCAAGGAGAAGGTGGAAAAAAGAAGAAAGACGAGCCGGACAAGTTCAGGCTGGCTGGACCAAATTTGTTGGCAATAGTGGGAGCGGAAAAGAACGAGACGGAAGGGACGAGCTCGCGGTTTCTACAGAAAACGGCAGCGGCCCTTGTGTCCTCCAGGCGGGGACGGGAAGAGTACCGCACGGGCCGCCTGCTCGAACACCTTGGCGACACCCTCCTGCGTCAGGGCGGAGCACTCGAGGTACTGCACGGCACGGATCTGCCGAGCGAGGGTGTTCCCTTGCGTGTGGGATATCACACATTGGCCACTCTCCTGTAGAACGTGCGTGGAGTGCAGATGGAAAGAAAAAAGGGAAAGGGAGTGATCCAATCGATAAGGTGCATTAGCGAGAACCATCATGGAAATGTTAGTGTCGAACAACGAAGCAAAACAGTGGATGTCTCGCTTCATAAACGACATGATTCGTGAAAACACGTGAAAAAAATTAAACATTGCACATCACACCTTCAACTTCCTTTGAGTCTCAGGGTCCCCCCGGAGATCCAGCTTCGTACCGACCAGCAAGACCGGTACACCGGGGCAGTGGTGCGACACCTCGGGGTGCCATTTGAGACGTACGTTCTCGTACGAAGGAGGACTCACGAGGGAGAAGCAAATCACAAAAACGTTGGTCTGTGGGTAGGACAACGTGCGCAGTCTGTCATACTCCTCCTGACCTGGAGATGAGGAATCACACAAAATGGAGACATATTTTTAATCCACAGTTAACAAAAAGAAAGTTATAAATCAATCAAATTCCAGAACGTGTGCACGAGTTTGATATCGGGAGAATGACACATCTACCCCACATTTACGCAACGATCCATCCCACTCCTCTCCATCATACGTGTTCCCCACATCCCAAATACTACCGGCAGTGTCCCACAGGTTGAGAGAAATGCTGCGTCCCTCCACGGTCAGGTTACTGTTGTAGTTGTCAAAGACGGTGGGTACATATTCGGCAGGAAAAGCATTACGAGTGTACACAATGAGCAGACACGTCTTGCCCACTGCACCATCTCCAACCACGACGCACTTCACTGCCTGCATCCCGTAACCTGAAAGAAACAAAAAGGTTTGAGTTGTAACTAAACTAACATACAAGTCCCCCACCTAATCAATGACTTCCATTCCTTTCCATTTGCTCCTTTTCCCAGTTCTCCCATCTTCCAAATGTGGTCCACAGATTTCGGATAACCTTATCGGCTCTAGCCCCTCGACCAATAATCACCACCCACTCTTTCCCCCCTTTCACAGACAAACATTTTCAAGCTCAGTGTTGTGCAGCCACTCCCCAGTCTTCCACAACTCCATACTCGCTGACAGTTTCCTGCTTTAACCACATCCCTAGCCTCACTAGCAGGATGAGTGTGGGAGGTTGAGGAGATTGCAGCTTCCCATGCTCACCCAACTTCCACATTTGATATGTAACAGACACGAGGAGAAGACTTGTAAAAATGCTGTACAATCCTGGTGTACATGGTCCGGTTTACAACGGTTAACAAACCGGAAACTTACAAAAAAATTTTTTAGAATCAACAACAAAGCAAATTTGCTTTATGGTCAAGTATCCAGTCCAGGGTCAAGTGCAACCATGCTCTCCTTCACAAGAAACGAGACAGAGAAGCAGAATTCACCATCTACAAACTTGCTTAAGTGAACTCGACGAGCCAAGTGCGCAGTGACAACTTGGCTCGAGTCACAAAAACCCTGACACAGAGTGCAGGAACACTCCAAGTAACCAATCATTGACCAGCTTCAAAATTGATTACCCAACAAAACAACGACATCAGTGAAATGCCTATTCATAGGACAAAGTGCAGGTCAATGGTCAGAGGAATTACCAATGCCAGATACATTGAAGCACACCCACACAGAATCACAACCATCAACAGTACAATCAAATATATGTTATCAAAAGAACAATTTTTATTGGTAATGTTGAGGTCCAACAGTATATTTTATAATAGTTTTTTTTAAATTGGGTCCAACGCTCATGGAAGAGCTGGAACCCAAATTGAACACACACATGGACAAACTTCAGACAAGGTATCAACAAGATCAATGGAAAATATCATCAAGATCGATGGGAGGTATCAACAAGATCGATGGGAGGTATCAACAAGATCGATGGGAGGTATCAACAAGATTGATGGGAGGTATCAACAAGATCAATGGGACGTATCAACAAGATCGATGGAAAATATCATCAAGATCGATGGGAGGTATCAACAAGATCGATGGAAAATATCAACAAGCTCAATGGAAAATATCATCAAGCACGATGGGAGGTATCAACAAGATCGATGGAAAATATCATCAAGGTCGATGGGAGGCATCAACAAGATCGATGGAAAATATCATCAAGCTCGATGGGAGGCATCAACAAGATCAATGGAAAATATCATCAAGGTCAATGGGAGGTATCAACAAGATAGATGGGAGACATCAACAAGATAGATGGGAGGTATCAACAAGATCGATGGGAGGTATCAACAAGATCGATGGGAGATATCAACAAGATCGATGGGAGGTATCAACAAGATTGATGGGAGGTATCAACAAGATTGATGGGAGGTATCAACAAGATTGATGGGAGGTATCAGCAAGATTGATGGGAGGCATCAACAAGATAGATGGGAGGCATCAACAAGATCGATGGGAGGTATCAACAATATCGATGGGAGTCATCAACAAGATTGATGGGAGGCATCAACAAGATATATGGGAGGCATCAACAAGATATATGGGAGGCATCAACAAGATATATGGGAGGCATCAACAAGATATATGGGAGGCATCAACAAGATATATGGGAGGCATCAACAAGATATATGGGAGGCATCAACAAGATATATGGGAGGCATCAACAAGATATATGGGAGGCATCAACAAGATATATGGGAGGCATCAACAAGATTGATGGGAGGCATCAACAAGATTGATGGGAGGCATCAACAATATTGATGGGAGGTATCAACAAGATTGATGGAAAGCATCAACAAGCTCGATCGAAAGCATCAACAAGTTCGATGGGAGGCATCAAGAAGATTGATGGGAGGTATCAACAAGATTGATGGGAGGCATCAACAAGATTGATGGGAGGCATCAACAAGATTGATGGGAGGCATCAACAATATTGATGGGAGGCATCAACAATATTGATGGGAGGCATCAACAAGATTGATGGGAGGCATCAACAAGATTGATGGGAGGCATCAACAAGATTGATTGGGTGTATCAAGAAGATATATGGGAGGTATCAACAAAATTGATGGGAGGTATCAACAAGAATGATGGAAAGCATCAACAAGGTCGATATAAAGCATCAACAAGTTCGATGGGAGGCATCAAGAAGATTGATGGGAGGTATCAACAAGATTGATGGGAGGTATCAACAAGATTGATGGGAGGTATCAGCAAGATTGATGTGAGGCATCAACAAGATCGATGGGAGGTATCAACAAGATCGATGGGAGGTATCAACAAGATCGATGGGAGTTATTGTAAGATAACTGCTTTATGTGTCATGGCCATAGCGGCGTGGTAGGCTCTTGCGAGACTTTAAACGATCCCGCTCGAGTCGCAAGGGCATATAGTATTTCACAAAACAGTGAACCAAGCACATGCATGGAGCAGGAACAGCATTACATTACATCGCCTCTGCTTCACAATGAAAACAAATTAAAAAGATTAAGTTTCAGAATGAAAATCTATAATAATCTTGGGTAAAATGCCAGGGGCATAGAAAAGGCCCCTTTATATGGTATGTGCCATGTGGCAAAGCATAGAAAAGAAGGGACATTCAAAAAAAATAAGATTGTATGCATGCTGGAATACCCTTGTGTTCTTTGGAGGAACCAAGTAATGCTCCAGAAAAGTTCATATACACTACCGGTCAAAAGTTTTAGAACACCTCAATTTTTCCAGTTGTTATTGAAATGTAAGCAATTCAAGTCCAGTGAACAACCTGAAATGGTACAAAGGTAAGCAGTAAACTGCTTGAGGTTAAAAAAAAAAGTTTAGGTTAGCCAAAAACAGGCAAATAATGCAAATTGCACAGTTATATTGTAAAAAAAAAAAGGCCTTCTTCAGGGAACAAGTTAACAACTTACAGCTATTCTGCAGCAATGTAAGTAAATTAAGCCTTGAAAGTTGATGCAAACAATCCTGACAGGTGTCCCAACCTCTGCTGATTACTTGATTACAAACCCCCTGTCCATATAAAAGCAGTATTGGAACAGACTGTTATTACACCCTCTGAAGCATTATTTGGACAATATTGCACTGCAGGAAGTAGTATATTGCTATCATAATGGCGAGAAAAAGGCAATTAAGAAAGGAAGGCAGGCAGACCATTATAACCCTTAAAAGTGTAGGTATTTCCTTTAGAGAAATTGCAAAGAAAGCCAAGGTGTCAGTGAGTACAGTTTCCTACACCATCAAAAGGCACTTGGAAACTGGAGGAAACTCTGACAGGAAGAGGTCTGGCAGACCCAAAGCCACAACAGAATCAGAAGACAAGTTTCTGAGAGTCAACAGCTTGCATGATAGGCGGCTCACAGGACAACAGCTTCAAGCACAGCTTAACACTGGTCAAAGTAAGCAAGTCTCAGTTTCAACTGTGAAGAGAAGACTTCGAGCTGCAGGTTTGACAGGTCGAGTGGCAGTAAGAAAGCCATTGCTAAGATGGCAAAATAAGAAAAAGAGGCTTGCCTGTGCCACGAAGCACCGCCAGTGGACTACTGAAGACTGGAAGAAGGTCTTGTGGACCGATGAATCAAAATTTGAAATCTTTGGTTCATCACGCAGGGTTTTTGTATGCCGTCGAGTAGGTGAAAGGATGGTTCCTCAGTGTGTGACAACAACAACAACATGCATTTTAAAGGCCATTTTCCCTGCTGGAGCGGGGGTTAGCCTTGCGGTCCCCATGACAATCTTCTCCATTTTGCCCTATTTTCTGCATCTCTCCTTGTTAACCCCCTTGCCCGCATTTCTTCTTCCACCATCTTTAGCCAAGTCTTTCTCGGTCTTCCCCGTCCTCTGCTTCCTTCTACATTCATTTCCATCACTCTTCTCAACCAGTCACTTTCATCCTTCCTCAACCCATGACCAAACCATCTCAACCTGTTCCTCTTCACAGCATCAATCACAGGCTCTATTCCCATCATCTTTCGCAATTCATCATTTGTCTTCCTCTCTCTCAACGATACTCCACACATCCACTGAACCATTCGCATTTCCACCCTTTCCAACCTTCGTTGCTGCTCTACGTTCATTACCCATGTCTCGCTCCCATAAATCATAACACTTCTCACACATGCAGCATACACCTTTCCCTTCAGCTTCAACGACACTCCCCTCATCATCAGCATGCCACTCAGTTCCCGAAACTTCTTCCATGCACATCTCACTCAAGCAACCGTTGCCGAGTCTGATCCACCTTCTCCATTCAGCATGTCTCCGAGGTAGCAAAATGTTTTCACACCTTCCAGCTTCACGCCATCTCCAAGATCCAACTCAACATTTCCTCCATCTGCAGCTCCCTCTGTGCACACCTTACATTTGAATGTAGCTGCCACACTGGTTAATGACCCTCTCAGACCACTACATTTTTGATGAACCCACTCAGCGCACATTGTACATTGAATGGAGTTCACTCCGACACCCTTCCTACACACAGCACAGGGCCACTTCCCAGTGCTTTCCACCTCACCACATGCTTTACCACTTGCCATCACCTTCGTCTTTCCGATATTCACCTTCAGACCTTTTGTCTCCATACATTCCTTCCACGTGTTCATCTTTTCCTTCAGTCCGGCACTGTGGCCCCCCCCCCCCTTCACATGCCTCCCCCCCTTCACATGCCTCCCCCCCAAAGCCCTCTCCCTCCCACAGATCTCTCGATGTCTCCATGTCTCTCGGTCCCTGCTCTCAAATGTTGTGTTTGTGTCCTTCCCCCTCTCTCCCCATCTTGTCTACCGCTCCCGATGTTATTTGTTTTATGTGTCTGTTTGTCTTTCTGTGTGATTAATGTTCGCTCTTTCACGAGCCTCGATCTTGTATACAAAAAAAAAAAAAAAAAAAAAAAAAAAAAAAAGTCCATCCATACTTTCCGCAATCAACACCAGATCATCTGCATACAACAACTCCCACAGTAAACCCTCCTTTACGTTCTGAGCCAGCACCTCCATCACAGCTACAAATAGTAGTGGACTTAGTACCGACCCCTGATGCACTCCCACCTTCACCTCAAACTCACCACTGTTCCCGTCCTTCGTCCTTACAGCTGTGCGCGCTCTTTTGTACATTGCCATCACTACTCTGATCAACCATTCCTCCACTCCTAACTTCCTCAATGCCCATGTCAATACTTTGCGTGGTACCCTATCGAATGCTTTCTCCAGATCAACAAACCCAAGAAACAACTTCTTCCTCTTCTCCATGTACTTCTCCTGCAACTGCCTCACAATGAAAAGCGCATCTGTCGTTCCTCTTCCTGGCATGAATCCAAACTGCATTTCGTCGATCTTCACTTTCTTCCTTATCCTCCAACTGTGTGTGACACCAACTGTCAAATATGGAGGAGGAAGCGTGATGGTCTGGGGCTCTTTTGCTGGATCCAGTCGGCGACTTGCACAGAGTGACTGGCACCCTGAACCAAAAGGGCTACCACAGCATTTTGCAGCGCCATGCAATACCCTCTGGTATACGCCTAGTTGGTCAGGGGTTCATCCTCCAGCAGGATAATGACCCTAAACACACCTCCAGGCTATATCAAAACTACCTTCGAGGAAAAGAACAAGACGGTAGACTTCAAATCATGGAATGGCCAAGCACAGTCTCCAGACTTAAACCCCATCAAGCTGGTTTGGGATGAACTGGACAGAAGGGTGAAAGCAAAGCAACCTACAAGTGCAACACATTTGTGGGAACTTCTGCAACAGTGTTTGGAAGAACTTCCCGAACAATATTTGATTTCCATTGTAGAAAGAATGCCACGAGTGTGTTCGGCGGTTATATCTGCAAAAGATGGCTACCTTACTGAGTCAAAATTTTAAAACACATTTTGTTAAACTGAATGATTCCGTGATTTCTTTTTATCTCCAATTGTTTATTTGTTCTATGCTTAATTTCAGAGTACATTGAGACATGAAACTGTGTAAATTTCAATAAAACTGGAAAAATTGAGGTGTTCTCAAACTTTTGACCGGTAGTGTGAAGGGGCGCCAATTTGATTCATTCAGCTACATGAAGAAGTAAATGTATTTTCAATGCAGTTACAGTCTCTTGGTTTCAAAGGGACCTCTTCGTGGTCCTTCATTTTTCTGTAAAAAAAATTAAATTCCCATACATATTAGTTTTCTATTCTATTGCAGAAGTAGGTGTACATATACAATTCATCCATCATCTCTAATTAACATCAGTATTCATCATGTACATATCACGTTTGTCAAATATGTCTGCAATGTCAACACTTACAAGTTGATGTACTGTGCAATTATGGTCCAAAAAGGATTGGTAAAATAGGCCGAACTGCACATGTGTACAATTCTCTCATCTAATCAAATTGTTGCCTATAATGTGTACACACATCGCGCTTGTCCAACACTTGTCCCGAAGAATACATCACACCCAACATGTCTGCAATTGGTTGGTACATATTATTGTTACGTTTGTAGAGGGTAGGCATTACCTTAGTCCAAGTACAATATTGTATAGGTAGTGTGCTCTGACTGTCGTGAAGAAGAAGAAACCTTGATGTATCATAAGTAGGAAATTTGTGTAGACCGGATGTCCGGTAAGCTTGTATCTTCATCCCCATGAGAGGGGTGGGGTTTGTTAATTAGCGAGGGATTATGGGTAAATTAATCCCCTGTATGCAATTGCCTCTGTAATCTTTTCCTGTGTTCCTTAGGACACCGCACTACACCCACCTAAAAAGAAATCGGCCATTAACCACACTAATTAAAAACCAACCAGAAACCAGGCATCGAACACTTTTTTTTTTTTTTTGTATACAGAATCGAGGCTCGTGAAAGAGCTAACATTTATCAAACAAACAAATCAAACAAACAAGCAAACAAAGTATATAAAAAGGGGAGCGGTAGACAAGATGGGGAGAGAAGGGGAGGAAGCACACAAACACATTTGAGAGCAGGGACATAGGGAGATGTGTGGGAGGGAGAGGGCTTGGGGGAGGCAGGATCGGGATAAAACGCAAGGACACCAAGGACTTCCAGGAAAGAAGTTGGTATTTAAAAAAAGTGGATTTGGGATGAAATTAGCAGGGGTAGAAAAGATCAAGGTTTTGGATTGGGGAAGATAAGAGATGGTGGTGAACAGCTGTTTTAAAGACCTGGAGGGAGGGGTGGGATTGAAGGGAGTCGGGGAGTTTGTTCCAGAGGCGGGAGAAAAGAGGAATGAAGGAGTGAAGGTGAGCAGAGAGTCTTGATTTTGGCAGTTTAACCATAAGAGGGTTGCAGGCAGATCTTGTGCGACCTGTAGGAATATTTGGGGGACAGAGCCCAGAGAGAGCTGGGGGAGCAAGGCCGGAGAGGAGTCGGTAGAAGACTGAAAGACCACCAACCTGCCTGCGTTGAGTAAGTGAAAGGCCCTCGGAGATAGCGTCATCGCGGGAGATTCCAATGATTCTGAACGCTTTGGTTTCAACAGTGTGAAGACGAGCTAGGTGTGAGGCAGGAGCACCAGCCCAGAGGGGAGAGCAGTACTCCATTGAGCTGCGGATGAAAGCCTTGTATGTGGTGAGGAGCTCAGGTGTGCCAAGGAAGGACTTCGCACGACGGAGGATACCCAGTCGGCGACTGGCTTTGGAGGCCAGCTTGGAAATGTGGTTTTCCCAGGAAAGATCATGGCAGATAGTGAGACCCAAAAGCTTGAGTGACAGAACTTCTTGGAGAGGATTATTCAGAAAGTAGATGGGAGGGTTGTCCAGTCGGTCTTTTCGGAGAGACATCGTAAGAGTGTGAGATTTGTCAGGATTGAAAGACATGTTCCACTTGTCAAAGACATGTCACATGTTTCACCAATGCCTCATGCTCACCACAAAGATTCTCATTCAATTCCTCATTTGCACCTAAAGCTCATCCTCCTACTCACACACAATTTCTCCACACTACTACACACACACACAGCGTCATCTAAGTAACTACTTCCCTCTAATACTAGTGCTTTCCCGTCTTCCCTTACACTAAGGTGAATGGCGAATCTGCATATGGCGATCCGCAGATTCACGTTTAGAAAGTAGAAACCGTCACGGCATTTCGTCATTCACTTGAACTCGATATCTCTTTTTTCATTCCAAACAGCATAACTCCAATCACAAATGAAATAACATGAATATAAAAAATAAACTTTTGACGACATTCGTGACATAAACAAATATTTAAATCCTGATGTAAAGTTCCGTACGGTTGGGTGAATACAATTACGAATTCAAAATCGTACTTGTATTCACTCAATTCCAATCATCAATTGATAGTTTAACAAAACGATTAACACGATTAACGTTTGACGATTTAACATTACGATTGAATGACGGTTGTATTTGGATATTATCAAGCCCGCGCATTGCTGTCATCTGTCCACTTCCGCATTCGCGGCAGAATCATAATTGTCATCAAAATCTAAACAGTATTTGTTGAATTTCAATGAAAGCCGCATCACTGTTCATATAGGTAAATATAATTCCATCGTGTTTGGAAAAACTGGAAAATTTGGAAAAACAAGATAGCCTATTTTACTCCCAGTGGTCCCAGGAATACCCACCCAAAATATCGTTGCGATCAGCTGAGCCGTTTTTGCGGTACCTTCAAACGGACAGACAGACATTTGGTGAATTATAGTAAGATTTGTTATTATTACCTCCACCACCAAAGGTGAATGGAGGTTATATTTTCACCCCTGTCTGTCTGTTTGTTTGTTTGTGAACAAAATATCTCAAAAACTTGTGAACGGATTCAGACGAAATTTGACAGAGATGTAGTGTACTTGACAAGGACGAAATGATTAGATTTTGGTGAAGATTCGGATTCGGATCCGGCTAATGGAAATTTTTTCTGTGATTCTTCACCATTGGGAGATCGGGCCAAAAACGATACATAGCAGGATATCTCAAAAAGTTGTGGACGGATTTGGACGAAACTTGGTGGACCAGTTGGGTGTCTGACAAGGATGATTCGATTTTGGTGAAGATCTGAATATGCATTCGGATACGAGTTATTTAATATCTTAAGTGATTCTTCACCATTGAGGGATCAGGCGAAAAGCGACACATAACATGATATTTAAAAAGTTTATGGATGAGTTATAACTAAACTTGGTGGACGAGTTGGTTCGGTGACAAGAACAAGCCGATTAGATTTTAGTTCAGGTCTGAATCCAGATGCGGCCCATCATTGGGATACAAAACAAACTGTTCAGCCTGTTCAGTACATGCTCTACCGAGTGCTGTTCTCGTTACTCCTGTTATTATGTATTACTGTTGCAACTGTTATATGTTATTACTCCTGGGGCTTATGGCTCAACCCTGGTAGATGTATTTAAAAAAATCTTGTAGAAGCAGCTAAAAGCATGTTCTGGGATCTCAGTAGCCTGATGTCTTCCGCCCACCAGAAAACCAAGATGGCGGCCATATTATTTTTGCCTGGGTGTCATGGTGGGTGGAGATGAGCAACAAATGTGAGTGGGACCAATAAGTGTGAGTTCTGGCAGCTGTCCGACCAATAGGTGCACATTTCAAAAATCGACCCCCAACAAGAATCACAAGAACAACAACGCGGGGATCTTGAAGATCTGCGATATCAAACACTCGTAAAACTTAAAGTGGGATGGTAGCACACACACTTGCTCGAGTTTAAAGCGTGAAAAACACTGATGTAAACGTGCACACAATCTCCCTACTCAAACAACATCGATAACATTGGGGTCAGGATCATAGCAATCCTCAGCACTGTGACCAGCCATCCCGTACTTTCAGGGATTGTCCCTTTTTATACCGAAGTGTGCCGTTTCATACCTTTTACGGGACGCCATTTGTCCCGTATTCTCAGCATTTTGGCTTTTTACTGTCGTGATGCCAATTACCATGAAGCAGCTGGTCTGTATATAGGAAGTGCACCTTAACATACTCAAGGAATATCTCAGGCACATTTAAATATTCAACTCCCCCTTGCTTATTCTAATACTGTAGCATCATAGCTTGGGTGGGGAAGGGGGTGGGAGGGGGGAGGGGAAGCCTTGCCCCATGAATCCAACAAGTGGTCTTACAGCAGCTCCATTGCCACCTGCTTGAGTGTCCTGTATTTTTTTTATGCAAGCTCGTCATCCTGATCCTCACCCTCCCAGCTATACTCGCTCATCTTCACCGCAATATTTCTCCTTGCTGAGGCTGAAGTCACCACGATACGCTTGCAATCGCCCAAATACAGACTGCAACATGCCCCCCTCCACCACCTCCCCCTACTTCTCAATCCATACTGCAATGTGATCACTCACTCCCTCACATTAGAAACCACAACATGCTCAGAAAACCCTCAAATCCAGACCTCAGTATACTCACCTATGCTCCCCCCCTCCCAAATCCAGAACGCAATGCCCCCGCCCATGCGCCCCCCGCCCCCCACCCATGCGCTCCCCTCCAAATGCAGCCCGCATCAGGCTTGCCAACTACCACCCCTCCCCCTGCCCAGAATTCTGTCCACAATGTACCCAACGTCCCACCCAAATCCAAACGACAATATGCTCTCCCATGCTCCACACCCCCAACACCACCACCAAATTGAGACTGCAACGTGCCCATCCACTCCCCAGATGTAGACTGCAATTTACCCAGCCAACTCCAAAAATGACACGATTGCTCACCCCCTCACAATATACACTGCACAATGCCCACACACCCCAAATCTAGGCCACAGTGTACTCATCTATGATCCCTCCCTGCTCTCCCCCCCCCCCCCCTCCCCGAATCCCGAACGCAATGCCCCACATGCACACCCCTCAAAATGGAGCCTGCATCAGGCCTATCCACCACCCCCAAATAATTGTATCCACAATGTACCCACCAATCCACGCAAATCCAAACTGCACTATACCCACCCAGCTCCCAAATGCAGACCACAACGTGCCCACTGACTCCTCAAATCTAGAATGCAAAGTGCCCGCAAACCCCCCTCCCACCCCCCTCCCAGCCCCCCCCCCCACCCCCGAAGGCACTCGCTCGCCCCCTCTCTCCATCGCCCTGTTCACAGTGATCACATGCCCGTCCTCTCTGCATTGCTCACTTGCCCACCCGCACCGCAGTGCTCACTCACCCGTCCATCCTCTCCCTTGCTCATACTTATGCATCCTTATCCCAATATTCACTCACCGCAATACTCCTTTAACCTCATCGTCACACTTGCTCATCCTCATCATGGAGCTCACTCTCCCCAATCCTCATAGTTACACTCATCACCGCTATAATCACTGATAATCACCGTAGTACTGACTCACAAGCTCACCCTCGTCATCATATTCGCTCATCCTCATCATCATATTCACACCCTCGTCATCATGTTCGCTCACCCTCGTCATCATGTTCACTCACCCTCGTCATCATGTTCGCTCATCCTCGTCATCATGTTCGCTCACCCTCGTCATCATGTTCACTCACCCTCGTCATCATGTTCGCTCATCCTCGTCATCATGTTCGCTCACCCTCGTCATCATGTTCGCTCACCCTCGTCATCATGTTCACTCACCCTCGTCATCATATTCGCTCATCCTCGTCATCATGTTCGCTCACCCTCATCATCATGTTCGCTCACCCTCGTCATCATGTTCGCTCACCCTCGTCATCATGTTCGCTCACCCTCGTCATCATGTTCACTCACCCTCGTCATCATATTCGATCACCCTCGTCATCATGTTCACTCACCCTCGTCATCATATTCGATCACCCTCGTCATCATATTCGCTCACCCTCGTCATCATATTCGCTCACCCTCGTCATCATATTCGCTCACCCTCATCATCATATTCGCTCACCCTCATCATCATATTCGCTCACCCTCATCATATTCGCTCACCCTCATCATATTCGCTCACCCTCATCATCATATTCGCTCACCCTCATCATCATATTCGCTCACCCTCATCATCATATTCGCTCACCCTCATCATATTCGATTACCGTCATCTTCATATTCGATCACCGTCATCATCATATTCGCTCACCCTCATCATCATATTCGCTCACCCTCATCATCATATTCGCTCACCCTCATCATCATATTCGCTCACCCTCATCATCATATTCGCTCACCCTCATCATATTCGCTCACCCTCATCATATTCGCTCACCCTCATCATATTCGCTCACCCTCTTCATCATATTCGCTCACCCTCATCATCATATTCGCTCACCCTCATCATCATATTCGCTCACCCTCATCATCATATTCGCTCACCCTCATCATCATATTCGCTCACCCTCATCATCATATTCGCTCACCCTCATCATCATATTCGCTCACCCTCATCATCATATTCGCTCACCCTCATCATCATATTCGCTCACCCTCATCATCATATTCGCTCACCCTCATCATCATATTCGCTCACCCTCATCATCATATTCGCTCACCCTCATCATCATATTCGCTCACCCTCATCATCATATTCGCTCACCCTCATCATCATATTCGCTCACCATCATCATCATATTCGCTCATCCTCGTCATCATATTCGCTCACCCTCATCATCATATTCGCTCACCCTCATCATCATATACGCTCACCCTCATCATCATATTCGCTCACCCTCATCATCATATTCGCTCACCCTCATCATCATATTCGCTCACCCTCATCATCATATTCGCTCACCCTCATCATCATATTCGCTCACCCTCATCATCATATTCGCTCACCCTCATCATCATATTCGCTCACCCTCATCATCATATTCGCTCACCCTCATCATCATATTCGCTCACCCTCATCATATTCGCTCACCCTCATCATCATATTCGCTCACCCTCATCATCATATTCGCTCACCCTCATCATCATATTCGCTCACCCTCATCATCATATTCGCTCACCCTCATCATCATATTCGCTCACCCTCATCATCATATTCGCTCATCCTCGTCATCATATTCGCTCACCCTCTTCATCATATTCGCTCACCCTCATCATCATATTCGCTCAACCTCATCATCATATTCGCTCACCCTCATCATCATATTCGCTCACCCTCATCATCATATTCGCTCACCCTCATCATATTCGCTCACCCTCTTCATCATATTTGCTCACCCTCTTCATCATATTCGCTCACCCTCTTCATCATATTCGCTCACCCTCATCATCATATTCGCTCACCCTCTTCATCATATTTGCTCACCCTCTTCATCATATTTGCTCACCCTCTTCATCATATTCGCTCACCCTCTTCATCATATTTGCTCACCCTCTTCATCATATTCGCTCACCCTCTTCATCATATTTGCTCACCCTCTTCATCATATTCGCTCACCCTCTTCATCATATTCGCTCACCCTCTTCATCATATTTGCTCACCCTCTTCATCATATTCGCTCACCCTCATCATCATATTCGCTCACCCTCATCATCATATTCGCTCACCCTCATCATCATATTCGCTCAGCCTCATCATCATATTCGCTCAGCCTCATCAACGCTGCAATACTCGCTCGCCCTCATTGCAATACTCACTCACCCTCATCACAACAATCACTCACCCTCATCACAACAATCACTCACCCTCATCACAACAATCACTCACCCTCATTACAACAATCACTCACCCTCATCACAACAATCACTCACCCTCATCACAACAATCACTCATCCTCATCACAACAATCACTCACCCTCATCACAACAATCACTCACCCTCATCACAACAATCACTCACCCTCATCACAACAATCACTCACCCTCATTACAACAACTCACCCTCATCACAACAATCACTCACCCTCATCACAACAATCACTCACCCTCATCACAACAATCACTCACCCTCATCACAACAATCACTCACCCTCATCACAACAATCACTCACCCTCATCACAACAATCACTCATCCTCATTACAACAACTCACCCTCATCACAACAATCACTCACCCTCATCACAACAATCACTCACCCTCATTACAACAACTCACCCTCATCACAACAATCACTCACCCTCATCACAACAATCACTCACCCTCATCACAACAATCACTCACCCTCATCACAACAATCACTCACCCTCATCACAACAATCACTCACCCTCATCACAACAATCACTCACCCTCATCACAACAATCGCTCACCCTCATCACAACAATCGCTCACCCTCATCACAACAATCACTCACCCTCATCACAACAATCACTCACCCTCATCACAACAATCACTCACCCTCATCACAACAATCACTCACCCTCATCACAACAATCACTCACCCTCATCACAACAATCACTCACCCTCATCACAACAATCACTCACCCTCATCACAACAATCACTCACCCTCATCACAACAATCTCACCCTCATCACAACAATCGCTCACCCTCATCACAACAATCACTCACCCTCATCACAACAATCGCTCACCCTCATCACAACAATCGCTCACCCTCATCACAACAACTCACCCTCATCACAACAATCACTCACCCTCATCACAACAATCACTCACCCTCATCACAACAATCACTCACCCTCATCACAACAATCACTCACCCTCGTCACAACAATCACTCACCCTCATCACAACAATCACTCACCCTCATCACAACAATCACTCACCCTCATCACAACAATCACTCACCCTCATCACAACAATCACTCACCCTCATCACAACAATCACTCACCCTCATCACAACAATCACTCACCCTCATCACAACAATCACTCACCCTCATCACAACAATCACTCACCCTCATCACAACAATCACTCACCCTCATCACAACAATCGCTCACCCTCATCACAACAATCGCTCACCCTCATCACAACAATCGCTCACCCTCATCACAGCAATCGCTCACCCTCATCACAACAATCACTCACCCTCATCACAACAATCACTCACCCTCATCACAACAATCACTCACCCTCATCACAACAATCACTCACCCTCATCACAACAATCACTCACCCTCATTACAACAATCACTCACCCTCATCACAACAATCACTCACCCTCATCACAACAATCACTCACCCTCATTACAACAATCACTCACCCTCATTACAACAATCACTCACCCTCATTACAACAATCACTCACCCTCATTACAACAATCGCTCACCCTCATCACAACAATCGCTCACCCTCATTACAACAATCACTCACCCTCATTACAACAATCACTCACCCTCATTACAACAATCACTCACCCTTACCCTTGTCCTCACCTCAATACTCGCTCACCCTCACTCTTGTCCTCACTGCAATACTCCCTCACCCTTGTCCTTGCCGCAATACTCCCTCACCCTTGTCCTTGCCGCAATACTCTCTCACCCTTGTCCTCACCGCAATACGCTCTCACCCTTCTCACCGCAATACTCTCTCACCCTTGGCCTCACCGCAATACTCACTCACCCTTGTCCTCACCGCAATACTCGCTCACCCTTGTCCTCACCGCAATACTCGCTCACCCTTGTCCTCACCGCAATACTCGCTCACCCTTGTCCTCACCGCAACTCTCTCACCCTTGTCCTCACCACAATACTCTCTCACCCTTGTCCTCACAGCAATACTCGCTCACCCTTGTCCTCGCCGCAATACTCGCTCACCCTTGTCCTCACTGCAATACTCACTCACCCTCACTGCAATACTCCCTCACCCTCGTCCTCACCGCAATAATCGCTCACCCTCGTCCTCACTGCAATACTCACTCACCTTCATCCTCACTGCAATACTCCCTCACCCTCGTCCTCACCGCAATACTCACTCACCCTCGTCCACACCGCAATACTCTCACCTTCATCCTCACTGCAATACTCTCTCTCACCCTCGTCCTCACTGCAATACTCACTCACCTTCATCCTCACTGCAATACTCTCTCTCACCCTCGTCCTCACCGCAATACTCACTCACCCTCGTCCTCACCGCAATACTCGCTCACCCTCGTCCTCACCGCAATACTCACTCATCCTCAACCTCACCGCAATACTCCCTCACCCTCGTCCTCACCGCAATAATCGCTCACCCTCGCTCACCCCCGTTATCGAGCCGTAAACGCACAAGACTTGGATCGAGATTCTAGATTATCTTCGGGAATTAACTTTCTACTTCAAACTGTTATAGCAGCTGAAGAACGAGACAAACATGTAACATGTAAGGGAACACACGGACGGACCCGAACTTGCCTGCAGTCGTTGTTAAAACCCAGGAAGGGAAAGAGATCTCTTCCTCTTCCCGCCCTCTTCTCTATTCCCTGTGCAGGCGCTTTTCCTCTCACTTCCTCTTTATTTCCCCCTCAGCACGTATTCTTCACTAGTAACCCGAATATTTGCCGTGCTTGCTCCCCCTCCCTTGACCAACTGTCTCCCATCCACCTCTGCCACCTTTTCCCGATTTTCCCCCTTCTCTTCTATTCCCAGTATCTCTCCTCACTTCCAGTTCCCTTCACTCGCTCCCTCTCTCTCGATCCCTTCAGGGCGTGGTTCACTTGGCCTCTGAGCTACGAACCGTCGCTACCTTCCTCTAGCCTTCCTTCCGTCCTTCCTTCTCATACCATTTACATTCAACACCATAAGCAATACAAACACACTTTCAACCCCAGGTTAGTAAATGAAAAAACAAACAATCCAAGATGGAGCCAATGTGAGTATATGGCGCTAATTACATCGTCATGGCTGCATTCCAGCGAACAAAACGCATGGACATCTTGAAGGTAAAGATCTCGAAGTTCGCTCACTTAATAATGGACAGAAAATCGTCAATGATATTCCGCTATGGTGAACACCTATGTGAGCTGTTCCCGCCTAGCTCAACTGCTCAGGTATCTGTACCTGCAACGCATTTCACGAGGACTACACCTACTTTAATAACCCCCGTTATGCACACCTTGAGGGGTTGACTGGGAAAAACTTTTCTACTGAGTCTTTCACGAACAGGCTGAGCAGGGCTGTGTTCAGTTGCCAACGCAGCCGTTCCTTAGCGGTTTCTAATAGAGTGCTTAAACCACTTGGCGAGCGCTCTCCAAGCTGTTTGGTAACGGAACACAGAACACACCCTGCCTGATGTCCGACGAAAGGTGATTGGACAGCAACGAGTCATTTGTTCAGGATGCTGGAGATAACTCACCGACTCTTAGCGGAGAACCCGGTGAGATCTTCAACATGCACAGTTACAGCGAGCACATGGGACACCCAGCTTAATATCCATCCAATGGGATATGGTGCAAGGGGGGTAAAAATGACATTTCTGAAACACTTTACCTTGGACAGCCACAACCCTCCTGTGATGAAGTAATCAACGTACACATCCTTCATAAGCACATAACCAGGTAGTCTTTCATTTAATTATTCATAAGAGTCAGAAAAAACAACTTGATTTGAAAAATACAAAATAAACTTCTGGTGCCGTTGACCTAAGTACCACCATCTCGAAACACGAAGTAATCATATATACCAGGGTGATTGAAAAGTACCTCCCTATTTTAAAATATTTAGAAATTATTTATTTATTGTAATACGTATTTTTCTCAAAATTTTAGTGTTTGTTCCTTAATGTATGAGAATTTAATCTGTGTTGGTTTTTTTTCAGATTATTTTTTGTTTGAAATTCGGAAGCCCGACAAACATGGCTGGACGTCTTACCCTGCAGGAGCGTGCCCAGCTAGTGGTATGAAGATTGGTCTGATCTCTTTGAAAATACCCTCTGGTCTGATGAAGTGGTATTTCACATCGGTGGGTTTGTGAACCGTCACAACTGCTATTACTGGGCAGGAGAAGATCCTCGTGTTATTTCTGAAAAAACGCAATATCGGCCCAAGGTAACGGTGTGGTGTGGAATGACTTCGGAAAGGATTGTAGGTCCCTTCATTCTTCGCGATACCATGAATGCCAAAAGGTACCTCACCATGCTGCAAGACGAAATCTGGCCAATTATCAGTGCTTCGGAGAATGTTGAAGATTTGATTTTCATGCAAGATGGCGCTCCTCCACATTTTGCTATTGTTGTTCGTGAATGGCTGAATGCCCACTTCCCTGGGAGATGGATGGGTCGTCGTGGTCCGTATGAGTGGCCAGCCAGGAGCCCTGACTTAACACCATGTGACTTTTTTCTTTGGGGTTGGGTAAAAGAGCAAGTCTACTGAGCCCCCCCCCCCCTCCCCATCCCACGCCTCCTGCCCCCAAGCCCTCTCCCTCCCACACTTCTCCCTGCTCTCAAATGTTGTGGTTGTGTGCTTCCCCTTCTCTCCCCATCTTGTCTTCCGCTCCCTCTTTTTGTATATTTTGTTTGTCTGGTTGATTTGTTTGTGAAATAAATGTTAGCTCTTTCACGAGCCTCGATTCAGTATACAAAAAAAAAAACGACTTTGGAAGAACTTGAAGGGCGAATACGAGAAGTTATGTCTTACATCCCACAAGAGTTCCTGGTGAAATCAGTTGACGCGGTTCCCGGGCGGCTTGAGAAGCTGGTGGCGAATTCTGGTGCCCATATCGAATTTTAAATAAAACTTCATGCTATACGCTTTCCTCTTATATCCATTTCTTGTAAAAATTGTAGTTAAGAAATACATTATAAGTATTTTAAAATAGGGAGTTACTTTTCAATCACCCTATATATATATATATATCCTGAACATTTACATACGATGTCGACATTTGAAATAACAAGTGACTTTTGTTACAAATGTGAAAAGGAAACGAGGCCGATATCGTCACCAGACATTGTAACATATACATTGTGGCCCAAACATCTATTTGAAGATAAAACCAAGTAATACATGTGTTGCTTTGTCTCCTTTAAAACAAGAAAAATTCCCACTAAATGTTATCATACGTGCAATCAGTGTATTCTTTAAAACAAGTCAAGTGAATCCACTTGGATTCCGCCCAGGTTGGCACATGGAAATTATGATGTAGCATAATTATCATCTCGGGTCAAGATTTGAAATTATGCCATGGTTTTTGTAAAATTGCTACTAGTATTCACATTATGTACTTTCACCAAAACATACATCATCATAGAAACATACATAGAATTTGGGTCCTCTGGGTCATTTGGGTCCTCTGGGTCATTTGGGTCCTCTGGGTCATTTGGGTCCTCTGGGTCATTTGGGTCCTCTGGGTCCTCTGGGTCATTTGGGTCCTCTGGGTCATTTGGGTCATTTGGGTCCTCTGGGTCATTTGGGTCCTCTGGGTCATTTGGGTCCTCTGGGTCATTTGGGTCCTCTGGGTCATTTGGGTCCTCTGGGTCATTTGGGTCCTCTGGGTCATTTGGGTCCTCTGGGTCATTTGGGTCATTTGGGTCCTCTGGGTCATTTGGGTCCTCTGGGTCCTCTGGGTCCTCTGGGTCCTCTGGGTCATTTGGGTCCTCTGGGTCATTTGGGTCCTTTGGGTCCTCTGGGTCATTTGGGTCATCTGGGTCATTTGGGTCCTCTGGGTCATTTGGGTCCTCTGGGTCATTTGGGTCCTCTGGGTCATTTGGGTCCTCTGGGTCATTTGGGTCCACTGGGTCATTTGGGTCCTCTGGGTCATTTGGGTCCTCTGGGTCATTTGGGTCCTCTGGGTCATTTGGGTCCTCTGGGTCATTTGGGTCCTCTGGGTCATTTGGGTCCTCTGGGTCATTTGGGTCCTCTGGGTCATTTGGGTCCTCTGGGTCATTTGGGTCCTCTGGGTCATTTGGGTCCTCTGGGTCATTTGGGTCCTCTGGGTCATTTGGGTCCTCTGGGTCATTTGGGTCCTCTGGGTCATTTGGGTCCTCTGGGTCATTTGGGTCCTCTGGGTCATTTGGGTCCTCTGGGTCATTTGGGTCCTTTGGGTCCTCTGGGTCATTTGGGTCCTCTGGGTCCTCTGGGTCCTCTGGGTCATTTGGGTCCTCTGGGTCATTTGGGTCCTCTGGGTCATTTGGGTCCTCTGGGTCATTTGGGTCCTCTGGGTCATTTGGGTCCTCTGGGTCATTTGGGTCCTCTGGGTCATTTGGGTCCTCTGGGTCATTTGGGTCCTCTGGGTCATTTGGGTCCTCTGGGTCATTTGGGTCCTCTGGGTCCTCTGGGTCATTTGGGTCCTCTGGGTCATTTGGGTCCTCTGGGTCATTTGGGTCCTCTGGGTCATTTGGGTCCTCTGGGTCATTTGGGTCCTCTGGGTCCTCTGGGTCATTTGGGTCCTCTGGGTCATTTGGGTCCTCTGGGTCATTTGGGTCCTCTGGGTCATTTGGGTCCTCTGGGTCATTTGGGTCATTTGGGTCCTCTGGGTCATTTGGGTCCTCTGGGTCATTTGGGTCCTCTGGGTCATTTGGGTCCTCTGGGTCATTTGGGTCCTCTGGGTCATTTGGGTCATTTGGGTCCTCTGGGTCATTTGGGTCCTCTGGGTCATTTGGGTCCTCTGGGTCATTTGGGTCCTCTGGGTCATTTGGGTCCTCTGGGTCATTTGGGTCCTATATTCCTATCCTATAACATATATATCTCCAAAAAACCTATCCTATAAATATAGATTTGATGACGTCATGTTTACACATCTGAGCGACAGAAATGAGCGACAGAAATGAGCGACAGAAATGGGTGACAGAAACTAGCTTCACTTTTGAGCGCCCGAAATTCCCAGGCAAACGCTATAACGCACCAGGTTTACAACCTGTGCGTTAATAATTCAAAATATCATGTTGAAGCTAAAATTCACACAAGACCAAATAAAACGTTCAACCGATGATTGTCATCCGAGTTGTTTTTGTGAAATTGTAAAAGGACATGAAACTGAGGATTTAAAACACTAAAAACACCAAACAAATTGTGCTGATACAAAGATTGAAAGTCATTTAAAGATTGAAACAAGATGCTGCTTCTGTGGGCGATTCCATTGCGACTCTCGGGACTTTTAGCGGATTGCAAGCAATGGACTCAACCGCAACAAATCTTCTATACCTCCTCTTTTTCAGGAACCAGAGGTTGTTACTTCACCTCTGGATAAGGCTAACCTCTTTTCAAACCGCTTTGTTTCTAATTCAACACTCAATGATCAGGGACACCCTCTTCCTGATTTTCCATCTCGTACACACTCTGATATTCTTGTTCCATTTATCACTCCGAAGAAGGTTGCCAGAATTATTCGTACCCTAGAAGCCTCAAAAGCGACTGGTCCTGATGGAATCCCTGTGATTGTATTGAAGATGTGTTGTCCTGAACTGTCACAAATTCTTGCCAAGCTCTTCAACATGCGCTTGTCTGCTTCAGTGTTTCCTTCATCATGGAAAGTGGCTTCTGTTGTCCCTGTTTTCAAGGGTGTCGGTGAGCATTCTGAACCGAGTAACTATCGCCCCATCAGCCTACTTCCTGTAATAAGTAAGGTATTTGAATGCTTCATCAATGAACAACTTCTCAGCCATCTAGAGGACAATGAACTTCTCACTGACTACCAGTATGGCTTTCGCTATTCTCGCTCTACAGGTGATCTGCTATCCTTAATTACGGATCATACCAACAGGGCATTGGAGCTCAAAGGTGAAGCTCGATTAGTTGCTTTGGATATCTCAAAAGCCTTTGATAAAATTTGGCACAGGAGTCTGCTCCACAAGCTTCAGTCACATGGTGTATCTGGAGTGATGCATTCAATCATCTCAGCTTTCCTTACAAATCACAAGATGAAGGTGGAACTTGAGGGTCAATCTTCTCCTACTTGCTCCATCAATTCTGGTGTTCCACAGGGTTCTGTCCTTGGTCCCACATTGTTCCTTGTTTATATCAATGATCTTCCTGATGTTCTGTCTCAGCTATAGCCATGTATGCTGATTCCTCACTCTACTGTACATCTGCTGATTCACTCAACGCCACTCGTAATGAGGTATGAGTTTCTCTGGACAAAGATTTGGAGAATGTGTTGAAGTGGGGGCACGACTGGCTGGTAACCTTCAATGCAAAGAAAACGAAACTGTTGTCCATATCTCGTTGTAGAAACAGGTCTTTCTGTTCTGTGCAGATGGGATCTTCAACCTTAACGGAATCACCGGAGCTTCGGCTTCTTGGTCTGGACATGTCTTCTAACCTCCGTTGGGATAAGTTCATTTCTGGTATTGCCAAGAGTGCTTCTAAGCGAGTTGGTTGTCTTTATCGAGTGCAGAGGTATTTACCTCTTGAGGCCATTTTGTACCTGTACAAAGCAACTATACGTCCCCTCATGGAGTACTGTTGTCACATTTGGGCTGGAGCACAAGCCTGCCACTTACCTTTACTTGATAGGCTCCGGAAACGCATAGTCAACCTGGTTGGTGTGGAGATGGGTTCAACTCTTCTACCACTCTCTCACCGTAGGTCGATTTCTACTCTTGGTTTGTTCTACAGATATTTTCATGGCAAATGTTCTGTTGGACTTTCTAACTTGGTTCCTCCCATACAAGTGTTTGGACCCAAGACTCGGTTTGCCATCTCCGGTCACCCATACACAATAGCTGATCCAAAGTGCAGAACGAAAGGCGATGCAGATAGTTTTATCCCTCGGGCTGTCTCGCTCTGGAATTCACGACCTGTAACATGCTTCCCATTATCCTACGACTTACTCTGCTCTAAGAGGAATGTCAATTCATACTTCACACCCGACCTACATATATATTCACACCTATATAGACCTACATATATATATATTGTTACGGAACCGGAGTACGGCACTCCCCTTAGGGGGGGGGGGGTTAATCCCCCCCTTCTATTTTCACTGGCCGTCTCCGCTCCTGACGCTACACAGCTACCTCCAGAAAGGCAGGTGCGCAGCCCCGTTCGTACCACGGACAGATGTTAATTTCCGAGCGGTTTTAGCAACCGCGGCACGAACTATTAACAAGGACTAGACCCGATTCTTGACCGTTGGCCAAATCGTGCCACGGGTATTCAATGGGGAAATCACTAAAGCGACACGGATGTGAAGAAGAAGCAGAACAAAGGTGGGAAATACAAATATGATTTATTTACTAATTACTATTTACACAATCAAAGAAACCAAGGAAGAAGGAAGAATAAGAAAATAATTGCAGAAAGCAGAAGGACACAGTGCAACGCTAGCTTACCTATGGCAGTCTTACTTAAAAACCCAGGACAGAACAAACAAAGACAGACTCACACGAATGGGAAATGAAGGCAGGCACGAATGGCTGGAAAGGGAAGAAGGTTCAGCTCGGACCAGAGGGATGGCTGGACGGACGAGGCGGGATCACAAGGCGGGGAGGATGCGGGTCCGGTCCATGTAAACGGCAGGGCTCGAGGTGAGCGGCCGCCGATCCTCCGCAATCTGGGTCGCACGGTCGCGTTGCTTCGCCACAGCGGGTCGACAACTGCACGTCAAAGCTCCACTTTCAGCTCCTCCTTCACTGACTGCTCCGTGCGCCCTCCTCACTCATCTTTCTCATGTAGTCTCTCCGTCACCCTTTTATTGCTTTTCCCGCGATCAAGCCGCGGGTTAAGAGGGCACGCCTACCGGGTCGCTCTCCGCAGTGCCGATTGGTGGGCACGGGCTCTTCCTGGCTCCGCCCATGATGACGAGGGACGGGCCACGCCCTTCTTCTCCGAGCTGACCACGTGCGTAATGGAGGTTTTTGGGGCGATTCGAGCGAGCCCCAGCCAAAGGGCAGCGGACGCTGCCGGCAATTGCGTTTTGGTGGCAATTGAAAGGGGATTCTACCTTATTTCATTTAGTGCAATGCAGTGTCAACTAGTGGGAACAGAGCCTTAAACTAATACACATAATAAGGAGATAACTACTGAACAGGGAGATCTATGATTTGCTACGTGATTGTATATGGCCTAACTAAGGGACGACCTTTGACCTTTACACACAACACGGAGGGTGATTTTTACAACAATTCATTACACTACAATTAAAAAAAACACAGCAATTCTCAAATCGACAACAATATATATATATTATACGACATACATATTCACACCCGACCTCTACGACTTCCGGTGTCTTGGATGTTTTCTTGTTATTTTTATTTATTTATGTATTTATATATATTTATTTTGTTTTGCTTTATCCTTATATTTTTCTAACTTTCTCTTAGCTCCTTACGCAGAGTGGATGTATGCCTTGTCTGGGGCGATATCCATTAAAAAAAAAAAAATCCACATAATTGTACCAAATTTGGTCAGATCACAAGTTATCACGGTAACAGGATTTTACCTAACATGACCTTTGACCTCATGACCCCAAAATCGAATCAGTGCATCATTCCTTCATTATGCATTCCTGCACCAAGTTTGACGTAGATCCCTTCAGCCGTTCTCAAGTTATCGCGGTAACGATAACCTATCACGGACGGATGGACGGACGGACAGATGGACAGCCGGACGAACAACCTGAAAACATGATAGTTTTATAACAATCCTGTAATAAATACAACTAGAAAACATCTGCAAATGCAAAGCCCATCCGCGTCCGTTTGTATTCAGACGTCTTCTTCTTCCTTATGCTCAAAATAACGAAAACAGTTTTTTTTTAAAAATATGAAATGAAAATTGATGATTTTATTCAGCTTTGACCTTTGAGCTTCAGATCGAAAAAATAATCAGCTTCCAGCTTTTGATTGGTTAACCAACTATGTGATCGAATATGCAAATTCTTAAAATTTCATATCAATTCGACAAAAATTGATGATTTCATGCAACATTGATCTTTGACCTTTTGATCTAAAAACAAAACAAAAAAACAATCGACTCATACCTTTTAGTACATGGTGTTATGTAGAATTATTATATGTAAGTGCAAAATTTGCTGCACTAGTGGAACCAATGTTTTTTTTGGAATGGAATCTATATACCTTTGGCAACAAGACCTGAGTTGGTTCCATTTTTTTCAATGGCGTCTTCGGCGGCCATTTTGAATTTCAAAATGGCCGCCGTTTTTTGCAATTTTGTATGTATTCTAATTTCTACAGTCTTAAACTACACATAGATAACTATAATTACAATAATGAAAGAAATATGAACATTTGCTTTATTCTTTTTTATCTTACAGGTATTCATAGACAAGTTGGATTTCAGCTTCACCGCTGCATAATGTCATCGTTTGAAGAGCCGCCTTCTAAGAAGCAATGCACAAGTTACGAACTTCGTGTATTCTGCCAAGAGAGAACTCCTGAACCTTTGGTTGACGTTGCTCATGCCAATTTCAAATGTGCTTCATATGAAACATTTCTTAGCAGCTTACACAAAAGAGTGCAACTTGGCAACTTAAGCTTTGCGTCAGCTAGTGAGAGACTATGTGATGTTTCTTCAGTAGTACTTAAAGAAAAAAAGGCTACATGGCACAAGCAATGTTACAAGGCAGTGACAAATCGTGCTCATATCAAACGTGATGAAGTGAACTTTAGTAAATCTTGTGAATCAAAGAATATTTAAAGTCTGACGAACCGCAAGAGGGGACGACCGTCGAATCCTCAAAACCGAGCAGCACCGTCAACTTCAGCAACAACTGTGTCAACAGTTACACGATCTCAAAGCAAAAGTGACTCATTCTTCAGAGATAAATGTTTCTTTTGCCAGAAAGATACTAATGAGGTTCTCCATCCTTGTACTAGTTATAGTAGAGGCTCGCATTTCACAGATATTGTCAATAAGAGTGGAAACAAGACTTGGCAGGTAAACCTAGGTGATGTGATAACTTCTGGTGATTTACTTGCTAGAGATATTGTGTACCATCACCTTTGTTACACTCGTAACTGGGAAAAATATTGTTACGGATCGCGGATTAAGATGTTATTTACCGAGCGGTGGTATTGCCGCGACCTAAGTTATTCCCCGACTAGACCCCGATTCCACCCGACGTTGACCAAGTCGCGCTATGCTAAATCAATGATTTGGAAAGGACACAACGACTGGGATAAATGAAACGACACAAGGGGTACAGTTCTCAAGACCTCCGGAGGAGGATATAATTAGTGGTGGAAAAGAAGGGTAGATTACAAAGTAATGAGGGAAAGACACAGAAGAGATAGGCACTTAGTTACAGTCTTATCTTATCCCCGACAGACCACAGACAAACGGGACAAGACTGACTTACACAGGGATTGATGGCAGGGAAGGACAGGCAGTCGATAGCACAAGGTGCACCTTGGCTCAGGGACAGGATACAGCTCGGTCCAAAAGATGCAGGGAGGTGTCACAGCGCTCGGAGGTGGCGTCCTGCTCGCTTCAAGTTCAGTGCGCATCTGACGTCACCTCCCTCTTCCTGCGCATGCTCAACGGGGAGTGACACGCCCTCGGCTGCTTGACTCCGCCCCAGATGGGACCGGTCCGCCGCTCCCATTGGGTGCGGGGGTTACCGGGCTCCGCCCTTGACGAGGAGCTGACAGCGAGCCCCTACGTGGTAACCCCGTCGAGCACATTTCCGATGGCGGCTAACCAAGCCGGAGTGAGGACGCGCACTCCCCGCGCCGCCGCCGTTGTTGTTGCTGTTGTTGTTGTTGCTGTTGTACCATGAGGAAGAGCTGCGGGGAGGTATTGGGAGGTCCTAAACTTCCTAACGGTGCCATACAATCACATTCTGGTGCAACGAAGAGTCAGAATTAATGGAAACGAGTCCTTAACTGACATCGACTAAGAATAACTAGCAAGATGTCCTATAGTTGTCTACGTGAGATGCGATGGACCTGGATGCGACATTTAATGGGGGAAATAGGGGGAGGTCGGGTCTACAGAGTGTTGTTTACAGAAAATGGGACTAGGGAATGGGGGATTGGGGATAGTTGAGAAGTACTGAGGAAATAGGGGAATATTTACAAGCGGATATGGATGGATGTAAATCCCATATCCACAACAATATGTTCAACGTCCACATCGTAAGGGTGGTGAGTTGTCCTGTGAAGCCAAACAGGAAAAAAAAAAAAAAACACCTTTAGAGGCCATTTTTCCCCGCAAAGCCGGGGTTGGCCTTTTTCGGGGACCGTGGTTGTTGTTGTTTTTTGGTCCCCTTTTTGAAGCAATGTTTTACGGCCGGATGCCCTTCCTGCCGCCAACCCTGTTTGTCGCCTTTTACGACAAGCAGGGAATTACGAGTGAACTGGTACTCAATTTGCCGACCTCGGAAGGATGAACAGGCTGAGTCAACCCCCCTGGCGTTAATTCAGCGATCGACCGGGATTCGAACCCAGGATCCTCGGACCCTAAGCTGGCACCCTAGCCGCTAGCCCAACACCAGGGATTGGTGGTGAAGCCAATCAGGAAGAGAACCTGAAATCCATAGCAGCTGAAGTAGAGTTTACAAGCATCATACAGCAAAGGATTGATGAAGGAGAGTTCATCCCCATGCCTGATGTGCACCTTCTGTATAAAGATATCTTCCAGAACCACAACGTTCCTGGTTTTGATCCCAAGAGGCTATACTTAAACCAGAAACTGAAGAACAACCTGGATAATGTCGAAATCACAGGCATATCTGGAAAACTATCAACAGTTCATTCCAGTGATGCTGGTGCTGCAGCTATTCGGGCAGCTTCTGCTGAACAAAAGGATATGCAAGCAAAGTTCAAAATTCTCTTTCAAAGTGGAAAGATTATAAGAAATGCAATAACACAGGCGAGGCAACATCCTTGGAAATTTGAGGGGTCGCTAAAGGACAGTATTGAAGTTGGAATACCGGAACAACTGTTCTGTATGATGAGATGGATCATCCAGGGAGCAGCCACCACCAAAACACAATCACGCAATGAAAAGATAAATGGAACATGTGCACTTATTGGACAGCACATCATCCAGGAGTTCAAATCTGATCGGCAGGTGCAATATCAGCCAAAGTCCTCAACTTCAACCTTCAGGTTCACAACTGAAACGCCATTAGGGGTTGGACTTTCACTCCATAGCCATCATGCACACCGCAGTCACAGAGACATAGACATGTTGTACCAGAGTGGCGTTGGTGTTTCATATCAACGTGTAAAGGAGATAATTTCAAAGATTGCCACCACAGTCCAAGAGAATATGAATGAATTCAATGGCGTTTACGTGCCTCCAGGACTGTTGAAAAATCTGCCAATCAGATGCTCAGCTGATAACATAGATGCCAAGGTAGACACAGCTGATGGATGGAACACATTCCATGGGACTGCTCTTGCTGTCTATCAACGAGTTCCCCCAGATGTATCAGAATACGAGACTGGAGCTGAACCACTGAAGCTGCATGACAACACCTCAACAAAACTTGAGAACATCCTGCCAACTGTGACTGAAATGTCTGACTGTACAATTACTGGTAACCCCAAGCCAAGTAGAAGTCCACGCCATGAAAACTTTAAACTTGGTCAGTATCAAGATAAAGTTGTTAATGCAACACAGCAAGACTTTGAATGGCTACTTTCACGGTATTCACAGAGGCACCATGAAGAGACATCAGACGGTATACCAGTTTGGTCAGCATACAATTCTCGTGTGTGCACTCCAGAAGAGAACAAGACACCCAACCTTGATCAAGATCACACAATGCCTATCATTAAGGCACCAGCTCATGAGTGGACAACACTGGTGACAGTTCTTGAGAAGCTTTCGTACCTCAATAGTGTTGTGTGTCCAGAAAACACTGGAACGATCTTAGTTACATTTGACATGGATCTTTACAAGAGGGCCCTAAAGTTAGAATATCTTCATGACCAATATGCTGGGAAATGGATGGTATGCCCTGGTGGTTTCCACACTGTCTTGTGTGCACTGAGGTGCCTTGGGAGGACTGTTGAGCACGGCGGGCTTGATGAAGCTTGGAGCAAGGATCTGTACAGCACTGTGACAGTAAATCAGATACTCAATGGGAATCACCACAATCCTGCTGTTCAAGCTCATGAGTTCACATTAGAGGTATTCTTTGATCTCTGACTTGCAGAATTTCTGAAAGAGAAGCCTGCAGTTGTAGAAGCTCTATCTGCCTGTATGGATCACTTGATAGAAGCAAACAAGAAAGAGGTAGGCATTCAGGAAGCCCATCACCAACTTCTAATGGGGATTGAACATCTAAACTTGGAAAAGCAGCTGAGTGATTTTGACAGGAGCCGCAGTAAATTCCCAATGTATCAATGGGCACGAATGTACATGAGGCAAGTGTTGGCGCTGATTAACTTCACACGTTCACTGAAGCGGCCAGATTTCTTCCTGTACTTGGCGTCTCTAGAAAATTTGTGCATATACTTCTTCAGCTACAACCGACTAGATTATGCTCAAAACAAGTTGTTAGCCAAAGATATTTCTCAAAAAACGTCTGTTAACTGGATATAAGTGTTCTGGTGGATTTTCTGTACAAGGAATGACAAAAATGCCAGAAAAAATGGTTAATCAAAGTGTTTTATGTGAAAAGATACATACAAAATTGCAAAAAATGGCGGCCATTTTGACTTTCAAAATGGCCGCCAAAGACGCCATTGAAAAAAATGGAACCAACTCAGGTCTTGTTGCCTCGGGTATAAGGATTCCAAAAAACATTGGTTCCACTAGTGTAGCAAATTTTGCACGACAATGACACAACACCATGTACTATTTTGATTAGTGAACCAATTCAGTGACCCAAAATACAAATTCTTCAATTTCAAGGTCATTCGGGTCAAAATTGTCGATGTTATGTGACGCTTACTTTTGACCTTTTGACCAAATTATTAATTTGCCTTCACCATATTCTCATAATAAAGCGTTGTTGAAAATCTGATGACAAAACTCAAATGGTAAATTTAAATTTCAGGTCAATTGGATGATAAATTGATGAATATAGATGGTGCTGACATTTAACCTTTTGATCTTTTCACAAAATGATGAATCGCCTTCTCTGTATTATCATAACTAGGGCATGCCCGTACTATATATATATCTAAAATTATATCCCCCCCCCTATTTACATGAAATGGTTTGGTCCAAAGCGAACGGCTTGCGAGTGGTGACAATCCCCCCCCCTCTATTTACATGCAATGGTTCGGTCCAAAGCGAACGGCTTCCGGAGTTTGGTAAAGAAATCGCCATCGCGTACACAAACGCGCAGGAAAGCGAATGAATCGCAAATTCGTTTTTATTAGTTGTAAAACATAATGCCCAATTATTCAATTAGCGCCAACGTATTTTGGCTGTTTGCAATTTAATCGCAAGGCAAAGTAGAAAGAGAAGAGGGAAAAAAAGAAAAGCCTTGCCTTGCTGCAAACAGCTGCTGCAAACAACAACAACAGGGAAGGCTGCACTGTCCGGAAGTTGGCATATCGCAGTTACGATTATTTTAGTGTTAATGGCCAATTATTCAATTAGCGCCAACGTATTTTGGCTGTTTGCAATTTAATCGCAAGGAAAAGTAGAAAGAGAAGAGGGAAAAAAAGAAAAGCCTTGCATTAACGCATTAACGCTTGCATTGCATTAACGGTTCGGCACACGTGATAGCTCGCTGCTCTCTGATTGGTTGAAGCGTTTTTTGGACATAGCTCGGTAGGTACTTGTCCGATTAATTTCAAACCTTGAAAAGGCACATCCTCGGGTCCCCAGCAATATACCTGGCAAGTTTCAAGTATATCGGACCCGTGGTTGTCGAGAAACAGCGGTCACAGACAAACACACAGACACACAGACACACAGACACACAGACACACAGACAGACACACAGAGATTACTGGAATTATAGATAGATAAAGCTTTCTTCTTTTCTTTTCTTTTCCTTTTTTGTGTACAGGATCAAGGCTCGTGAAAGAGCCAACATTTATCACACACAAAAAAAATCAAACAGACACACAAAACATATAATAAGGGTAGTGGTAGACAAGATTGGGAGAGAAGGGGAAGCACACAAACACAACATTTGAGAGCAGGGAGATCGGGAGATCTGTGGGAGGGCTTGGGGGGAGGAGGCGTGGGTCTCACCACCAAGACTCTCATTCCCAAGTCCTCATTTGCGCCAAAAGCGCATCCTCAGAGTCACACACACAGCATCATTTAATCTAACTATTTCCCTCTAATACTCGTGCTCCCCATCATCCCTTTAAACTAAGCACATCCCTCGTCATTAACATCCACCTAATCTCTCTACGTCCCCACTACTTGTACAATGTCTCTACTTCAATCTTGGTCTCCTATGGTCATCTTTCTAGATCCCTAACAATTATCCTAGCCCGCCCTGGCTAGTTCATACTGCCAAACCCCATAAACTACTGCTCCTCTGCCCCAAAAGTGAGGGATGGTAGATTTACCATCCCTCTACACCGGCTACCATCGCCAACACTATCGCTACCATTTGTCCACTGTACTACGAGCCTCTCGGGGTGGAAATACATTCTCACAGCTCGGCTTCGCAAAGCTGAGCAATGCATGTGGATGGTCAGTCTCCTGTTGGTTGGGTCCGTCCGGCATTTTCGATTCTGGGGAGGAGGCATACTCGGACCGAGGTTCCAGGCGCCATCCCGGCGTGGAGCCTTCCGGTCTCCGGCCCGATGACCCAACCTCCCCTGGCCGGAGCACCGCACCCGCCAGGGGCGAATGTCCGACCTGGCCTTTCTCCCCCGGAATCGTGCCGATCGCCTTGCCCGCGAAGGCGCGGCACCGACCATACAGGGCGGGGCCCGGCCCGAATCGTGCACAGCGCTCCTTGCAAGAGCGCCGCGGCAACGATCCCCGCCGGCTCCCACAGCACACAAAGCACCCCACGCACCGAGGACTCGCGTCGGCTATCCGTCGCCCTAAACGCTGCCCCGGTCTGCGTCGATGCTCGAGTCGCATTCTCACACCCCGCGACCCGTTCTACATGCACACAAGGCGGCGCTCTAGCGCCTCTCATACATTCCATGCATCCTATCACCGCACGCTCTCGTGCACACTCTTCTCTCGCACACTCTGTTACACACGTCTCTTCCACGCACTCCTCTCATGCACTCTCTTCCGTTCCACACTCAGATGCACACCACTCGCTGCTCGCACACTCCATTACACACTTCTCTTGCGCACATCCTGGTGCACTCATTCTACTCGCACACTCCATTGCATCCTCTGTAACTCCCATGGGTGTGCACTCCTGCATACACCCACTCAGCACACACCTACCCATGGGTGTGCAATCTCCCACTGTACACCCAATCACGCGCTCTGGTGTGCAGCCCCGCACACTCGCTCCAACATGCTCTGGTGTGCATCCTTGCACACTCTCTTCATCCATCTCACTCTCTGTAGCGCACTCTGTTCCACACTCCGTTTCACACTCGCGCTCTGGTGCACACTTTTTTCTCACATGTGCGCCATTCACCTTCATACACCTCACCACGGACCTTCCACAAGTGCCCGGGTGACGTCGGGATCCCAAGCGCGCGAAAAATCCTTTTGCGCCAAACACTTTCGCGCCAAACCTTTTCGCGCCATATACAGCCCTGCTGTATATGCTTCGGGATCCTCCTCTCGCCATGCAGCTGCAAACTTTCATTTGGGTTAGGCAGTACGGCATCACGATGTGAGCACAGACTCTGAACAAATTCCATCTCTTTCTTCCGCGATTGCTTTTCTAAGTCTGCCGGCTCCTCAACCCCGATTTCCACAATAATTATTTCATTTTCTCTTTCCTCGACGACCGCCAGCGCTAATAAAATTTTCTCTTCTACTTCGGCGGTCGTCGGCTTTCCCATACCCCGTGTCGCGATTTCTACCCCGGTCCACCCGGCTGTGCTTTGCTCCCCCTCACTTAACCCACGCTTCTCACATCGCGCTACCTCGTCGCATACCACTGTGCCTTTCCCGCTCGACCTGCGGTCAATCTTTCCCAAATTTTTTTATGTGGTCACCCATTTTGTTTTCAAATTTATTTAATTCTTCTTTCAATCCCCCAATTTGATTTCCCATTTTGTTCTCCAAATTATTTAACCCGTCTTTCATCCCTTTCATTTCCCGGGTGGATTTGTCCATTTCCTTTGTAAATAGAGCCATGAATAACTGCATTCCTTCAAACATTGGTACAGCGGGCGCGGCCCCCGTCGCCATGTGTGAGGCACCGCCATTTTGTTCGCCTGCCACCCCTACTGCTGCACCCTCTTCAATGTCCTCTTCCATTTCTTCGAATTGTCCCAATTCTTCCTGGGGGCCTAGGTTAATTCTAACTCCTCCTCATCTACCCCCACCGGCATCCGACCGCCTTGGCTATCCATCGCACGATGTTAATTTAGATGTTACTACAATTTCGGCCGCTCATAATTTTGAGTGCGTTAGGCGCACTTCGGGTCAAATCCCACTCCCCGACACCAATTGTTGCGGCCAATATGCACAATTGGTGCCCAAAATTTGGTCTAAAAAAAATTTAGTCCCAGGTTCCAAATCCCCACTCCTGACTACCAATTGTTGCGGATCTCCAACGTCGGCCTTCCCTTTATCAAGGGGGGATTAATCCCCTTGTCCTTTATCTGACCGACGCGATCCCGGGGCTATCACGTTCCTTCCGGTCAGTGTTAAATAGGGTTGTTGGTCGAATTAGTCCTATTACCTAAGTACTAACACCGGCCGTGAAGCAAGGAAATAACCCCACCCGAACCACGGCGTTAGTGGACATGCCGAGCGAAGCGAGCCGCGATTCCGGCCGTTACCAGGGACTAACCCGAATGGAGCGGTTATAATAAAACGGTCGAATCAGGAAGGACAGGAAGAACAGATTGGTTTATTAACAATTTGTACACAAAGAAGAAGAGGAAGAAAAAGAGCAATGTACAATGAAGAGGAAGAAGCAGATACGCAGGGCAGCCTTATACAGCCTTACTTATTCCCTGGACACGGGCCCGTTCACACTCAGACTCACTCTCAGGCTCACTCACGGGGTTTGTAGATGGTCTGGTTGAGGGTCCAAGGGTCCACAGCTCGTCCGGTCCCCGACTCGTACCGTGCAGATGATGGAAGACAGCAGGCAGCTCTCTGCGTGGTGTAGGCGCAAGGCGGACAGTTGTATATCGGGGAAAGGTCGGTTGGCTGGCGATTATATCGCGTACGCAATAGGTGTACCGGCGCCTTTATACGTGCTCCCGGTATTGCTATGTACCATGCGCCGCTCCCCCAATGATGTTACCAATGGTGCCTTCCCACAAAAGTCCTTCTGCACGCTGCAGTCCTCTGCAATGCGTGCCACGCGCCCGTCCCTTGTAAAGCGCAATCAATCCTTTTTAAGGCTTGTCACCACGCGTCTCTCCTCCTCGTAACTCAACTCACAGAGCTTGTCCTCCTCATAACTCAACTCAACTCTGTTCAAGCATCTCTCCCATCATAACTTGTCGAGCGCCTCTCCCTTCTCAGAACTCGAGCTCTCTCCTCATAACTCAACTCCGATCAAGACTCGTAGCTCAACTCAACTGAGGATCCCGGCTCATAACTGAGGTGGGGGCCTCGCGCGAAGGGTTATATTGCCACGCCCAGCGAACCCTCTGGAATGTCCAGCCACACCCTGTCAGGCGATGTCGCCTCAGACCTGATTGGCTGTTGAGGGCTCACCGGCTCCGCCTTTGACGGCTGCTTGACGTGGCCACACCCCCACCCTTGCGCTCCGCCTCCATTTCGGGCCTTACGTCGTGGCATTTGGGCTGGTTCGAGCGGAAGCCCAAGGGCAGCGAACGCTGCTGGCAAAGGAGGTGTAACATACTGCGCGGGGCCATGGGGTGCAGAATAGATAGCGCTTAATGGCGTCGATTGAAGGGAGGCTGCAAAAATGGACGAACGGGGCCTACACTTATTTGTTCTACACAACGCAGATGCAACTATTGGGAATGGCCTTATCCTAAACACATACTATGAAATAACTAACGTCCTAAGGTGACCTACGTGTTGCTTGTGGCCTAACTATGGGGTGCAACCTTTAACCTTTAATGATGTTACCTGTGTGGGTTCTCAAAACCGCAACAGTATTTATTTTTAAAATCATGCAATTAATACAATGAATAAACACAGATGAATTGTAATTTATTATAAAAATTCTGAAATAAAATGAATAAACATAGATGAATTGTATTTCTTATAAAAATCCCTGGAATAAATACAATGAATAAACACAGATGAATTGTATTTCTTATTAAAAAAAACCCCTGGAATAAATACAATGAATAAACACAGATGAATTGTACTTATCATAAAAATCCTGCAATAAGTGCAACGAATAAACACAGATGAATTTATTTATTATAAAAATCCTGTAATAAAATGAATAAACACAGATGAATTGCATTTATTTCAAATAAAATCCGGTAATAAATAAAATGAATAAACACAGAGGAATTGTATTTCTTACAAATAAAATCCCATAATAAATACAATGAATAAACACACTTGAATTGTATTTATTACAAATAAGTCCTGCAATAAATACAATGAATAAACACACATGAATTTTTTTATTACAAATAAATCCTGCAATAAATACAATGAATAAAGCCAGATGAATATTATTTGTAATAAAAATCATGCAATAAGTACAATGAATAAACCCAGAGGAATTGTATTCATTTCAAATAAAATCCTGTAATAAATAAAATGAATAAACACAGAGGAATTGTATTTATTACAATTAAAATCCTGTAATAAATAAAATGAATAAACACAGATGAATTGTATTTATTTTAAAAATCATGCAATTAATACAATGAATAAACACAGATTAATTTATTTATTATTATAAAAATCCTGTAATAAAATGAATAAACACAGATGAATTGTATTTATTTCAAATAAAATCCTGTAATAAATAAAATGAATAAACACAGAGGAATTGTATTTACTTCAAATAAAATGCTATAATAAATAAAATGAATAAACAAAGATGAATTGTATTTTTTTCAAATAAAATCCTGTAATAAATAAAATGAATAAACACAGAGGAATTGTATTTCTTACAAATAAAATCCTATAATAAATACAATGAATAAACACAGATGAATTTATTCATTATAAAAATCCTGTAATAAAATGAATGAACACAGATGAATTGTATTTATTACAAATAAAATCCTGCAATTAACAAGCATTCTGAGTATTGCGCTGCAATACATGTCCCCAACCAAAGTTCAAAGTGCCATAACTTTGTCAAAAATGATCGAATATGCAAATTTATGCACGGTTGATGCTGGTTTTAAAACTTGATCTGAGGTATGCTGAGACACATGTGTGTCACGCCTCGCCTCGTTGATAAGCCCGCAAGGTCGCTCCGTGGAGCGGCCTGCACGTATTGCACTGTGTGAATTATATAATTACCAATGCACGGTCTGATGTACTAGCGATTCAAGAGATATCCATTTAAAAAATATTTTCGTTTAATTAACGATATCTGCCAAACCACGTGCACTATCACATATTCCAAAAGGACATTTTAGTAGATTGACATGCTGAACAGATCTGTGGTTTCCCCTCGATTGGATCAAAAATGAGGGAGGGGCTCGGTTTTAAAGGTTTATGCTTAAAAACGTCATAACTCTGAAACCATGTGACGCATGACTTCATGCTCGCTGATTTTTTATTCGTCATGGGTATGCGATTATGCCTGCAAAGCCTGGCCTCGATCTGTTCAGCCGTTGCAGAGAAAAAGGGGTTCATTCACGAAAAACAATATGGCGGCCGAACCACGTGACCTGTGACGTCATAATTACCATTAAAATATTCTACAGACCGAGTCCCCCCTACGGTGAAAATTTGATCTCCATCGGTCCTATTATTGCAGAGAAAATCTTTTTTTAAAGGAAATTAAAACTTAAAATGGCACTGAGTTAAGGATCATAAGAATTATCAGAATTCCCAAAGTTCAAAGTGCCATAACTTTGTCAAAAATGATAGAAACGTCGTGAAGTTCGAATTTGATCTGTAACTTATCATGAGGAAACCATGTGCCAAGTTTGAAATCATTAGCATTAAGCGTTTAGAAAAAACGTCCGGAAAACTGTTCTTTGCATGACGGACTGACAGACTGAAGGACTGACAGATGGACAGACGGAGGGACGGCCTGCAAACCTATAGTCCCCTCCGGTGTACACCGGTAGGGGACTAATAAAATGATTAAACACAGAGGAATTGTATTTCTTAGAAATAAAATCCGATAATAAATAAAATGAATAAACACAGATGAATTTATTCATAATAAAAATCCTGTAATAAAATGAATGAACACTATATATATATATATATATATATATATATATATATATATATATATATATATATATATATATATACATACATATATATATATATATATATATATATATATATATATATATATATATATATATATATATATATACACACATATATACAGACTTGGCTTTTAATATGGCATATTTTTTTTGTGGGGGTGAACTTACTTTTCAAGTTGGCGTAGAACCAAAAGTTCATTGGAATTATGTTGAAATTATTCTAGATTTTGTTAATGTGACCTTTAAAAGAAACAAAAACCACATTTGACATTTCGAAGCAAATAAATTGATCTTTGAAAGTGATGCAAACTGATATCGAACTCAATTCACGGACAGTACTGTGTTAAACTTCTGTGCGTTTTCCAGAAGTATATCTTTATTTTGCACATTAGCCAAAAATTTTTTTAACAAAAACAAAAGTTAAATTACAACTGGGATTACGGACAGTAAAATTACAGTTCAGTACGTCGTGTAACCCCCACGAGCATTCAGGAGAGCACGTACACGTTGAGGCATGCTGTTCACGAGATTTGCCAAGGTTTGGACAGGAATCGCTTGCCATGCAGTGACAATAGTCTGCTGCAATTCACGCACAGAGGTAGGCTGCTGGTCCAAGTTGTCGATTTGACGCGTTAATTCTGCCCACAAGTTCTCTATCGGATTCATATCCGGGGACATGGCAGGCCACTCCATATGCTCTACACCACGGTCAGCAAGAAAGTGTTGGATCATGCGAGCATGATGAGGCCGTGCATTGTCATCTTGGAATACAAAGTTTCCTCGAAAGGCTGCACGAACAAATGGAAGCAATGTTTCTTCCAGAATGGCCCTGTGCTTGAACTGGTTCAGGTTTCCATTCAGAACAACCAGCTCAGTTTTGCCCCCTGCATGAAAAGCAGCCCAAACGGTCACCCCGCCACCTCCAGCTTGGACTCTTGGCACTATACAATCTTCGTTGTAGGCTTCATGCACTTGTCTGCGCACTCGGACATGGCCATCTTGACGATAGACCAGAAATCAAGACTTGTCACTGAAGATCACGTGATTCCAGTGTCCTGGCTGCCATTGACGGTGCTCTCTTGCCCACTGCAATTGGCGCTGGTGGTGTTGTCTTGTCAGGCGTGGCTTTCTCAAGGGACGCCTGGCACAATAGCCTGCTTGAACCAGTCGTTGGTTGACTAGCCTTCTGGATACAGGCGCATTTGTCAGTTGCTGCCACTCAGCCCTAAGCCGATTAGTTGACTTGGTACCGCCATTGCAGACAAACCGGTGCAGCTGGCGATCATCCCTCCTTGTGGTTCTGCGGGGACGTCCTGGCCTCGATATTGGAGGAGGGACACCCCTCTGAGGAGGGACATTTCGTTTCGGGATCTTTGACACCTGACCTTGAGTGATGCCGTACTGCCGAGCAATAGCACACTGTTTCATGCCGGAATTTCGTAAAGCCACCACTCCATGACAAACAGCATTGTCGAGTTGACGGACCATCTCCAGAGGAAGCGGCAATAACTTTTGTAGACGTGCAGCAGTTGTTTTCCACTAATACAGAACGCAACAACCCTTATATACCCGATTGTGAAGCCAATCGTCAAATGTACCTGTCCGTACATTTTGTCACGCCACCTGTGATATAATCCTGTTATTGACTTCTTGCTGCGACAGACAATCAGTGACATGGTTCTTTTCACAAAGAAATCACCGAAGCGTAAAAGAAACTCACCAGATTGATATTCTGAGTTCAGAAAGGAAACCCAAGTCAAGAAAAAAAAAATTCCATATTAAATGCCAAGTCTGTATATATATATTGTTGCGGATCTCGGATTACGGCGCTCCCCTTACCGAGGGGGGTTTAATCCCCTCGTCTATTAAGCTGGCCGTCCGAGTCCTCGAAGATATCGCGCTCCTTTGTGGGGTTGAGATTGACCAGGGTGACTGGTCAACGGGTTCCCAGATGCCGTTGCCAACCTCTCCGCAAAGCAGGACGATACTTCTGCTCGAGCCACGGACAAGATGGAAGATTGCCGAGCGGTTTAACAATCCAAAGCTCGAGCCGTTAGCAATAAAACTAAGCCGATTCTGAGCGGTTCTAATCGTGCCACAGGTACTCAATTGGGAAAAGACTAAAGCGACCGGATGAGAGGAAAACCCAAAGAATAAGAAGGGTGAAGGAAGAACAAATATGATTTATTGACTACACCAAAAGAGGAAACGAAAGGCAAGAATATACAAAATAAGGAAATAAAAGGACATAGGGCAACCTTATACACTCTTATGTAACACGCCTAGGACAATACAAACACACTTACCCGAATGGGGTGGTGGTGGTGGGAAGGAAGAGAAGGGTCCAAACAGATGGTTTCAGGCTCCGGGTCTGCCGCGAAGAATGGCAGGCAGATGGTGTCGTTGGCGCGTGACCGGACCTTATAATTATGCGGGGGACTGGGATGCCGCGTACGTAATGTTCGTGCCAACTCTCTCTCGCCCAACGTTCGTCTCAGAGGGTACCCTCGCGCAGGTCGCTCAAACAACATGACAATCAATCGAGTACTCCCCGCGCAGTTCTTTCACAATCAGCATCCCCCGGTGCAGTCCTTAACCAATGGCCTCCCCCGGCGCAGTCCGTACACAATTGATGGCTCCCTGCGCAGTCCGTCAAAGGGCTTCGCGCTCGCGCTGATATGATCGCGTGTTGAAAATCAAGCCGCCTTCATAGGGCTACGCCTACTAACGAGCTCACCTCAGCCTTGGTTGGTCAGCGAGGGCTCACTGCCTCCACCCTCGATGGCCCGTGGGCGAGGGCACACCTCTTGCTGTGGCTCCGCCCCTTCTTTCCTCGAGCCGACCGCATGTTCAATGGCGTTTGGAGCGAGCGCTACGGCAGCGACGATGGCAATAAGATTATGTGAGAGCATTAGGAAGGACAAGCCCCGCCTGTAGGTGCTACTGGCACTTTGGAAAGAGAGAGAAATTGGGGGTAATTGAAGGGGCCTAGGTTATTTGATTAATGCAACGCAGATTCAACTATTGGGAACAGATCCTTAACTAGAACACATACTAATGAGATAACTAAAGAAGAAGCCTATGGTGTCCTACGTGTTGCAAAATGACCTAACTAGGGTGCGACCTTTGACCTTTACACCAAAAATGGGAATATTTACAGGGGATTATTTATAAGGGAATATTACAGATATTTACAAAGTGGAGGGTTCTAAAAACTACAACACTGCACCCTCATTACCTCCAGGGCCGTCCCGGCCCGACAGAACTTTAACTTAGTGTGACACTCAGATGTGGTAACCCTCTACTATTAACTTCACCCTGAGTGCGACATTTTAAAAACAACTAAGTATGTCCCGCCTGCTGCGTTGCATCCTATCTATCAGACTCACGCCCACAGAATAACCGAATCATGGAATTGTCTTCAAAACTACACATTAACGGTGGGGAGCATTATTTACAAAGACACTACTTGGTATTTACAAATGCGAACCCAGGACCTGTCTTTTGGGAAACAAAAAGAAGACCTTTTGAGAAGAGGAAAGGCATACACTGCACTGCACCGATACCACCAGCACCAATAAGCACCAATTTGCAAAAAGCACCAAAGCACCCAAAAGCACCATAGAGAGAATTGCACCACAAATGAAAATGCACAGTCAGCACCATCCAGTGCACAGTTAAACACAATAATCAATGTCAATGTCAATGGCGTCGGACGTCTTCTCAGAACCCAACCAAAGCTTGTGTGCGTTTCCTGGGCAAACTTCCACCACCAGAACCCAACCCAAGCTTGTGTGCGTTTCCTGGACAAACTTCCACCACCAGAACCCAACCCAGGTTTGTGTGCGTTTCCTGGGCAAACTTCCACCACCAGAACCCAACCCAGGTTTGTGTGCGTTTCCTGGGCACACATCCACCACCAGAACCCAACGCAGGTTTCTGTGACTTTCCCGGGCACACTTCCACCATCAGAACCCATCCAAAGTTTGTGTGCGTTTCCCGGGCACTCTTCCACCACCAGAACCCAACCCAAGTTTGTGTGCGTTTCCCGGGCACACTTCCACCACCAGAACCCAACCCAAATTTGTGTGCGTTTCCCAGGCACACTTCCACCACCAGAACCCATCAAAAGTTTGTGTACGTTTCCTGGGCAAACTTCCACCACCAGAACCCAACCCAAGCTTGTGTGCGTTTCCTGGGCAAACTTCCACCACCAGAACCCAACCTAGGTTTGTGTGCGTTTCCTGGGCACACTTCCACCACCAGAACCCAACCCAGGTTTGTGTGCGTTTCCTGGGCACACTTTCACCACCAGAACCCAACCCAAGTTTGTGTGCGTTTCCCAGGCACTCTTCCACTACCAGGATCCAACCCAAGGTTGTGTGCGTTTCCCGGGCACACTTCCACCACCAGAACCCAACCTAAGGTTGTGTGCGTTTCCTGGGCACACTTCCACCACCAGAACCCAACCCAGGTTTGTGTGCGTTTCCTGGGCACACTTTCACCACCAGAACCCAACCCAAGTTTGTGTGCGTTTCCCAGGCACTCTTCCACCACCAGGATCCAACCCAAGGTTGTGTGCGTTTCCCGGGCACACTTCCACCACCAGAACCCAACCTAAGGTTTGTGTGCGTTTCCACCACCAGAACCCTGGGCACACTTGCACCACCAGAACCCAACCCAGGTTTGTGGGCGTTTCCTCGGGCACTCTTCCACCACCAGAACCCAACCCAGGTTTGTGGGCGTTTCCCCGGCACACTTCCACCACCAGAACCCACCCCAAGTTTGTGTGCGTTTTCTGGGCACACTTCCATCACCAGAACCCAACCCAGGTTTGTGGGCGTTTCCCGGGCACACTTCCACCACCAGAACCCAACCCAAGTTTGTGTGCGTTTCCTGGGCACACTTCCACCACCAGAACCAAACCCAAGTTTGTGTGCGTTTCCCAGGCACTCTTCCACCACCAGGACCCAACCCAAGGTTGTGTGCGTTTCCCGGGCACACTTCCACCACCAGAACCCAACCTACGGTTGTGTGCGTTTCCCAGGCACACTTCCACCACCAGAACCCAACGCAGGTTTTTGTGCCTTTCCCGGGCACACTTCCACCACGAGAACCCAACCCAAGTTTGTGTACGTTTCCTGGGCACACTTCCACCACTAGAATACAACCCAGGTTTGTGTGCGTTTCCCAGGCACTCTTCCACCACCAGGACCCAACCCAAGGTTGTGTGCGTTTCCCAGGCACACTTCCACCACCAGAACCCAACCCAGGTTTGTGTGTTTCCCAGGCACACTTCCACCACCAGAACCCAACGCAGGTTTCTGTGACATTCCCGGGCACACTTCCACCACCAGAACCCATCCAAAGTTTGTGTGCGTTTCCCGGGCACACTTCCACCACCAGAACCCAACCCAAGTTTGTGTACGTTTCCTGGGCACACTTCCACCAACAGAACCCAACCCAGGTTTGTGGGCGTTTCCCGGGCACTCTTCCACCACCAAAACCCAACCCAAGTTTGTGTGCGTTTCCCGGGCACACTTCCACCACCAGAACCCAACCCAGGTTTGTGTGCGTTTCCCGGGCACACTTCCACCACCAGAACCCAACCCAAGTTTGTGTGCGTTTCCCAGGCACACTTCCACCATCAGAACCCATTCAAAGTTTGTGTGCGTTTCCCAGGCACACTTCCACCATCAGAACCCATTCAAAGTTTGTGTGCGTTTCCCGGGCACACTTCCACCACCAGAACCCAACCCAAGTTTGTGTGCGTTTCCCGGGCACACTTCCACCACCAGAACCCAACCCAAGTTTGTGTGCGTTTCCCAGGCACACTTCCACCATCAGAACCCATTCAAAGTTTGTGTGCGTTTCCCGGGCACACTTCCACCACCAGAACCCGTCCAAAGTTTGTGTGCGTTTCCCAGGCACACTTCCACCACCAGAACCCATCCAAAGTTTGTGTGCGTTTCCCGGGCACACTTCCAGCATCAGAACCCGTCCAAAGTTTGTGTGCGGATCTGTTGTTGAGGATTTTATTGTCCTCGCTAAGTGGAGGAAGGTCTGGGCTTACCCTCCATTCACTGCCTCGTTCTGGGTGCCGTCGGGTTTTCTCCCTGCCATTTCCAAGACTCCAGCATGGGTTTTCAGTGAGTCATAGGTTCTCAGTGAGTCACAGGTTCTCAGTGAGTCACAGGTTCTCAGTGTCACAGGTTCTCAGTGAGTCACAGGTTCTCAGTGAGTAACAGGTTCTCAGTGAGTCACAGGTTCTCAGTGAGTCACAGGTTCTCAGTGAGTAACAGGTTCTCAGTGAGTCACAGGTTCTCAGTGAGCAACAGGTTCTCAGTAACAGGTTCTCAGTGAGTCACAGGTTCTCAGTGAGTAAGCCACCACTGGTTCAGTGAGGGGATGAGTCACCCTAAATACCCAATTTTCCAATGACCAGTTGCTCTGCTCGTTGAGTATGGCGTTCATCTTGACTGCGCCTTCACACTGCCCCTGTGGGTATACTCTCACCAGATAAAGTATTTTCGAGCAAGATGGTGCCGTTTGACCCATGTCTCACTTCGGTACATAGGAAGCTAATTGCAGGTTCGGTGCTGGGGTTTTCTTCATCCTCCCGTCGTGTTCAGATGCAGGGGTCGAGCCCTTTGAGGTCCAGTGGGCAGGACTTGAGTGCATAGTTGTGCTGTGGCACTCACTTTCACACTCTTTACATTTCACTGCTATCTTGCAGCCTTGTGCAAGGTGAGAAGATGATGCACAGCACCTGAAGCATATCCCATTATGTTTGAGATAGGACTTGCGCTTTTCCATGGTTTTTGTTCTGAATCCTCTGCATTTTCTGAGCGGATGTTTGTTGTGGATGGGGCAGTTTTTACCAGGGCCATATTATATATTGTCTCTTTGCAATGACGTCTTTGTTCGGGGCAGCAGCAGCGGAGACATCTGTTTTGTGCACAGATGTGGGTTCTTGTGCTTACGTTTCTCATGGCAGATGTCTCACCTGTCACAGGGCTACTGCCACTGCTGGAGAGGGCGAAGCTCAGGTCATTTCTGGTTCTGGTCTTATTTGAACTTTGAGCCTTCAGAAATCTATTTTTCCCAGAAACAGGAGCTGTCCTCCACTATAGGATGGATGCCACGGGCTGTATCCAAGTAAGCAAGACCGGGTAGGTGCCCATTTCATTTCGCAGACTGTACATCCATCAGGAGATCTCCAAGTCTTCCTAGCCGGAGATAGATAGTCTCTGCTGAAGATTCTGGGGAAGCTGTCAACCTCTTAAAGAGTGAGCTTTCAATGACTTATTGTGAGCTTTCAATGCTTTCAATGACTTATTGTGAGGCATAGCACTCGCTTAGTCTGTCCCAGGCCTCTTTTAGTGCTACAATTGGTCATTGACATCCACTGAGCGGATCCTTTTACCTGTTCCGAAGACTCCTTACCCATCCATTTTGTTAACATATCCAGCTCATCCCGAGCGGCAAAGCCCAGGCCCTCTATAGTGCCGGTGAATGATGACTGCCATGCCCTAAAGCTCTTGGGCCAGTCGTCAAACTATGTGAGTCCTGTGTTCACTAGCTCACATCGTGCTAGGTAGTTAGGAATGTCTATCATGATAGGAGCTTGGGTCGGGTTTGTTCAGGCTGTGTTGTATTGAGGGGCACAAGGCTGAGCTCGGGGGTTCCAAAACAGGTGTTGTGCTCTGGTACCTGACCAATGCTCTCTTTTCTCTCTCTGTATGGATTTAGCAGTGGGGCACCTGTCTGCTTAGGGAGTGATGAGTAGAGCTTGGAAGATGCTGCATGTTTGTCTGTCAGTTTTAAGTTGTGCTGCCCATCAGTGTGAGTAAATACTGCAAGTTGCTATCTCCTGGAGTCGCACACCCGACTCGGATGTCAGTAGGCTAGGGTGGCAAGGGTCACCTCATGTTGTCATACGCTGATTCTAGGCCCAGCTAGGATGGATGGCTAGTATGCTGGTTAGCTTGCTCCGGGACATATTCACTCGTGCGTTCAACATCCTGTTGAGTGAGCAGATCATTAATTTTATTGCTGAGCACCTCACCTTCCAGTACCTCAGCCTGAGCCACACCAGAGCCACCATGTGGTAAACTACAGAAAAGAGGGGATATTCTTGGTTTAAAATGGCAGGGGATAGAAAAGGTCCCATTATATGGTATGTGCCATGTGGCAAACTCTAGAAAGGAAGGGACATTCCATCGCTTGTAGAAAATGCCAAACAATAGAAAAGAAGGGACATTCAAAAAATCTCATGTGCATGCTGGACTACCCTCGTGTTCTTAGGAGGAACCAAGTAATGCTCTAGAAAAGTTCAGAAAGGGGCGCCAATTTGATTTATTTAGGTGCATGAAAAGGTAAATGTATTATATTTGCCAGATGTAGGGCACCCCTTTATATAACCTTTTCTAGAGCATTACTTGGTTCCTCCTAAGAACACAAGAGTAGCTCAGCATGCACAGGAGATTTTTTGAATGTCCCTTCCTTTCGAGAGTTTGGCACATACCCTTATATAAGGGGACTTTTCTATGCCCCTGGCATTTTCCCCAACAATATTTCTAAAATTACCCCGAACTTGGGAAAAAAACGACCCAAGTGAAAGCAAAGAAATCGCTTATTTTGGGAAGAAAAATGTTAAAAGGTATCCCGAAAGGTGATCCGATCACAATTATCTTCACATTTGTAGTCGAGGACATGTGCAAGCATCATGTCAGTGAAATGTGTACACAAGAGCCATGTTTGACGTTCCCGGAGCCGAAAACGTGATTTTCCTTTGTTCCGCTTGGCATGTCGAAAATCACAACATTTTGGCGCTGGTGCGTTAGCGTCCTGGAGTAGAACGACCAGACATCCAATTTCTAGTGCACCACGCTATGCTTTATCATAAAAAACGTCGACAAATCAGACTTTTTTTTTGTAAATAAACTCCCTCAGCTGGGTGTCTGAATGTCAATGCCAACGCTCCAAGATCCAACGTCCGACTGTCGCACCACTGGGTAGCTTTTCAACACTAGGTAGACGTTTTGACAGGGTCCATGTGGATCTTGTTGCTTCCCATACCACTATCAAACGGCCATGGCTATTTGCTAACTTGTGTTGACCACTTCTTCTGTTGGCTGGAGGTTACAACTATAGCTGATATCACTGCACCTACAATTGTCAGGCATTTTGTCCACACCTGGATCGAACATTTTGGTGTTACCTCAATCATCACGATGGATCATGGCAACCGGTTTGAATCGGCTCTATTTCGTGAGCCGACTCGACTCCTGGGCACCGACCGTGTGCGAACCACCGCTTATACCATCCAGCGGCGAATGGCATGGTGGAGCATTTCCATCACCACTCAAGTCTTCCCTGAAAGTGCATGACAACTCCACACACTGGACGGATGTCACACCCATGGTCATGCTTGGTACGCAAGCTCCTTTAAAGATGACCTTGGTTGCGCCACTGCAGAACAAGCGAACAGTGCACCGCTTCGTATCCCAGGAGACCTCTCTGCATACAACACCTTGCCCGAAACCAGCAACTATGCCAACAAACTTTGTGCGACCACACAGGACCTCCGGGTGACACCAACACATACGCCTTCGTCATGCCCGGTCTTTATTCCCCAGGACTCGTCCACGTGCACCCACGTGTTCGTACGGCGTGACACTGGACGGAAACCCCTGCAGCAACCATACGACAGACCTCACAAAGAAGCTCCGAGAAGACCTCCATACTCAACATTAACGGTGGACGAGACGGTCCCCATTGATCGCTTGGAGCCAGCTTTTGACGCATCACCAAAGATGACCCTGCCCCTGACCGGCGAGTCGACACCTACCACAACACTACCCTTACCATGGTATACGACTCGCTCTAGGCATCATGTACACTTGCCAGCACGATATGCACGAGTACATTTTGCTGTTGCCCATTTGTCTTTGCTGTGACTTATATTTCTTTATTTGAGTAGAAAGTCAACAGCACTTGTTCTACAACATTATGTATTTTGTTTGTACCTTCCATTTGATGAATGCACTGGGAGGGGAAGCAGTGTAGCGGTATCATTTTGCCTTTGGTGCAATAACATCATAATTTGTAGCCTTTGTGTAACCAGAGGATTTTTCCGGGCAGGGGGATTGAAGGTTTTTGCCGTTTAATAAAGACTTAACTCAGAATCCTAACATCTTGCATGTCTTTTCTTCCCCATAAAACATTGCAATTCAGTTGGAGTCAAAGCCTTGGAGCTGCAGTCAGGCCCCAGTGGGATGTCAAAGGACTACCCCAGTCCCCAGGACCTTCCTAGCTTCACCACAATATACAATTTCCCCTCTGTCCACAAAAACAATATAAAAATTCAGCGAATCAGTGCCCTCAGTTTTCGTTGTGGCAAAAGCGTCCAGCGTTACATTAAAACGACCCGGATCCATGGCAATATGTTGCGTGCATGCATGTGTACATGATTGGGGTGCTTGGGATCATCCATGATTTTTCACAAGAAGTTCTACAATCGGCGTTTACCGTATTACCTGCCCTGGGGTTGCTCCTTTCTTTTCAAAGTGAAAGGAATAAAATCTCATGACAACTTTGGGTCAAATAACCATTTAGTCATTAATAATATACAAATGCAGGTACACACCCCACCTGCATAAGTTAGATGCACACAGCCCAGCTCAGGTGCACTGGTGCACCCCACCTACAATGAGAGTTAGGTACACACAGCCCAGCTCAGGTGCACCGCACCTGCAATGAGAGTTCGGTGGACACAGCCCAGCTCAGAATTCCAAACATTTTTCCATTAAATGGTGAAATGGTCAACATCAGAACCTTTACATCAGTTTCTCGATCTCACACTTTCCTTCCAAAGGTTTATTTCATTTCTAAAATACACAACGCAAGGATGTCGTCTGGAGCGTTCAGAAAGTAAAGAAATGTAAAGGGTTAAAATAAGAATAATTATTACAATAATAGAAGAAAAAAAAAGAAAAAAAAACACAACCTGTTGGGACATCAATAAGGAAGATCAAGTGTCGATGGCTCGGGGAGAGAAAACGAAATAACAATATTTAGTTCTTTTTGCTGCTCCCAAATCCACCGAAGCCCATGACCGCGGCCATGTCTCCGTCATGCCAAGCTTCCACATCACCCGGTGCTCTCCGCTTGCGCTCGCGACGACGTTCCCTGCGGTAAGCTTTCTGCTTCTCCTCCTACACGCATCAAGCAAAGCAATTTCACCTCGTCCACAGTTACCTCTTTACACAAAACACAAACTCGTTCACACATCAACAAATCAAAACTCATTCACACTTCTTTGCACCCCTTCTACATCAATTCCTATTTACACATCAGCATAGAGATCATCAGCAAGAAAATATCCACGCACTTAACTTGTCGCACATACTCCACAAACCTCCACTCTCAGAACCAAAAAGTCAGGGATCATTTGGACTGCACCTCCGCAAATGTGATATAAAGAACCACATGCTACGTGGGTAAAACCGGGCAAAGACCGGATTATCACGTCCATCAACACTTGCTCGCTTTACAAACCAACAGAAGATCTCCTCAGGCGGGTCACTCAACAATTCAATCTCCCCGACATCAATTCTGGCACATTCCAGTCTCCGGTACCTTTCTCCATTCCAGAATCAATCACGCACAGTCAAAAACGCAAAAAGCGAGGCCTCATCTACAGTTGGCTCCCCACGGGATCATGGAGACATTTTCATTCACTTACATCCTTGGTTCATATTGATACCTTAGTTCATTTTACACAATGAAAGTACCAATCCTGGGTTCAAGTGGGTACCTTGGATCATTTTGTATAAAGCACCGATCATCGGTTCAAATGGCTATTGTACACCGCACCTTTCCTATGCCATCTCCAGGCGCTGCATAACGTCATTGCCGGGCACCGAAGGGGGCTCAGCAATGACGCACGCTGAAAGGGAGTACTCAGTTTTCACTCTGGTTGTTACTTGCCGGAAAAGATTCCGGCAAGTACGTTGATCGGTTGGTTTCTGTCTGTCTGTTTGTCTGCAGCACTACGTCTACACCGTTGCACGTAGAATCGCCAAACTTTGCACACCTATTTGTCTTGCCCTGGAATAGACTGTGCCCAATTTTTAACTCTGTCGGCCAAAGGCCTCTGTTATGACGTCATAATTTGATAATTCGACAAGTACAAAACTTCATCCAATCAAGATGCAATTTCTTGAGCGCCATGTCGGCATAAACTGGTGGAGGAAACAAAAATAATTACGACGTCAGTCACGTGGTTCGGCCGCCATCTTGGAAAAACCGAAAAACTTTGCACCTCTACATCTCCGAAAGTGCTGAATAGAAAAAATTGAGACATAGCTCATTGTAAAGAACTCTCCAATGGGGAATAAAATATGTTAATGATGATGTCATAGGTGCCTCCATTATGACGTCATAATTCGACAAGAACAAAACTTCACCCGATGAAGATGAAATTTCTTGAGCATAATCTAGGAATAAATTAGTTTAGATAATGATGACAAAATAGATGATAGTAAACAAATAATGATGACGTCATAGGTCACATGGTTCGGCCGCCATATTTGTCCAAAATGGCCGATAAAAAAGTACATTCCGGCAAGTCCTCTGTCTGACCGATTTCTAGTCTGTCTGTCTGTGCGCAGCACTACGTCTACACCGTTGCACGTAGAATCGCCAAACTTTACACACATATTTGTCTTGCCCTGGAATAGACTGTGCCCAATATTTAACTCTCTCGGCCCAAGGCCTCCATTATTACGTCATAATTAGATAATTCGACAAGTACAAAACTTCATACAATCAAGATGCAACTACTTGAGCGCCATAACGGCATAAACTGGTGGAGAAAAAAATAATAATGACGACGTCATTGGTCACGTGGTTTGGCCGACATCTTGGAAAAACCGAAAAACTTTGCACCTCTATATCTCCGAAAGTGCTGAACAGAAAAAATTGAGACATGGCTCATTGTAAAGAACTCTCCATGGGGAATAAAATATGTTATTAAAATATGAATAAAAGAGGAATGATGTCATAGGTGCCTCCATTATGACGTCATAATTCGACAAGTACAAAACTTCTTCTGATCAAGATGATTTTTTTTTTTTTTTTTGTATACTCAATAAGGGCAAGGGGAATAATAAGAGAAGGGGAAGCACACAAACACTTGAGGGCACACAACATTTAAGAGCAGGGAGATGTGTGTGAGGGAGAGGGCTTGGGGGGAGGGGTGTGGCAGAAGTATCAAACACAAGGACACCAAGGACTTCCAGGACAGAAGTTGGTATTTCAAAAAAGTGGAATTGGGGTGAAATTAGCGGGGATAGAAAAGATCAATGTTTTGGATGGGGGAAGATAAGAGATGGTGGTGAACAGCTGTTTTAAAGACCTGGAGGGTGGAGTGGGATTGAAGAAAGTGAGGGAGTTTGATCCAGAGGTGGGAGAAAAGAGGAATGAAGGAGTGAAGGTGAGCAGAGAGTCTTGATTTTGGCAGTTTAACCATAAGAGGGTTGCAGGCAGATCTTGAGCGACCTGTAGGAATATTTGCTGGACAGAGCCCAGAGAGAGCTGGGGGGCAAGGCCAGAGAGGAGTCGGTAGAAGACGGAAAGACCACCAACCTGCCTGCAGTGAGTGAGTGAGAGGCCCTTGGAGTTAGCTTCATCGTGGGAGATTCCAATGATTCTGAATGCTTTGGTTTCAACAGCATGAAGACGAGCTAGGTGTGAGGCAGGTGCACCAGCCCAGAGGGGAGAGCAGTATTCCATTGAGCTGCGGATGAAAGCCTTGTATGTGGTGAGGAGCTCAGGTGTGCCAAGGAAGGACTTCGCACGACGGAGGATGCCCAGTCGGCGACTGGCTTTGGAGGCCAGATTTGAAATGTGGTTTTCCCAGGAAAGATCATGGCAGATAGTGAGACCCAAAAGCTTGAGTGACAGAACTTCTTGGAGAGGATTATTCAGAAAGTGGATGGGAGGGTTGTCCAGTCGATCTTTTCGGAGAGACATCGTAAGAGTGTGAGATTTGTCAGGATTGAAAGACATGTTCCACTTGTATGCCCAGTCTGTGATTTTGTCCAGGTCTGCAGAGAGTGAGGAGGCTGCAGACTGCCGATCTGAGGGATGAAGAATGGAGCGACAGAGAGTAGAGTCATCAGCAAAGAGATAGAGAGGATTTTCAAGAGTCAGAGAGATCATTGATGAAGAACAGAAAAAGCACAGGGCCCAGAACACTGCCTTGGGGAACTCCAGCCTGAACAGGAAAAGGAGATGAGAGAAACCCATTCAGGGCCACACGTTGACTACGACGAGAGAGGAAGTCCGCCAGCCATGCGTGGAGATTTCCATGGATACCAAAAGAGGAGTGTTTGGTGAGCAGAGCGGGGTGCCAGACCGTATCGAAGGCACGTGATATGTCAAGGGAGACAGCTCTAATTTCCTGTTTGGCATTGAGGACCTCCATCCATTGTTGAGAAAGCAGAAGCAGCATGTCCAGAGTAGAGTGACCAGGTCTGAAACCAAATTGATGATCAGAGATCAAGCCATTGGAGAAGAGGAAAGATTTCATATCTGAAGCAATGATGGATTCCATGACTTTGCTGATAATTGGGAGAAGGCCGATTGGTCTGTAGTTGCTGGGATCTGTTTTTGCACCTTTTTTGTGCAAAGCGGTGATGTTGGCAGATTTCCAAGCAGATGGCAGATTTCCAAGCAGATGGAAGATGACCTTGAGCAAAAGAGAGGGTGAAGAGAACAGAGAGAGGGAGTGAAAGAGCGGAAGAACAGGATTTTAGGACCCGTGGGCTGATGCCGTCAGGTCCAGTTGCAGAATCAGAGTCGAGGGTTGACAGAAACTTTTCCACCTTGTCAGGAGGAAAGGACACGGAGTCCAGGAGCAGCAGGGTACGACTGGGTATGGTGGGTACAGAGAGGGATGGGTTTGGGACACAAGATTTAGAGGCAAACACAGAGTTGAGGCATTCAGCTTTTTCACGTGCGGAATCAGCCGTATGGCCGTTTGAGGTGATAGTCAGGTTCACTATGTTTTTACGTTCAAAATCATGGTAGATTAGCAAACCTATACATTTTTGGAAACGTTATTACATGGAAAATCTGAAAATCAATGTTTACATTTGCCAATTCCGACCAATTTGATTCGACCAATTCGACCAATCGACCAATTCCATTCGACCAATTCGACCATTCGACCAATCGCTTCGATCGATTCATCGAATTCGATTCGATCGACCATTCGACCAATTCGATTTGCCAATCAATTTGACCGACCTTTGCTTGTGTGGAACGGACTGTGAAAACGATGCGGACTATATTGTCGGATACGACACACAGGACAGTGATGACGAACTCTAAATGGCATATTCTGTAATCGTGTATGTTTGATGCCATTGACTGCCTGTGTATATTTTGTCATTGACTGCCTGTGTGGATGTGAAGTTATACTGACTGCATGTGTATATATGATTTTGCTGACTGCCTGTGTATGTTTGGTGATATGAATTATTGTGACACATTTTGATGTTATTAACTGCCTGTACAAAATGATAACATGTATTTGATTATGCAACTTATCACGAATATAAAGACAGTATTTTGCAATTCAAAACCTTTGATTCGTGTCTTACCATTCCCCATAGCACTAATTTGATACTTTCATTGGATTCCTTGTCCCTGAAAGTATAGGTTTAGTATATTTTTAAAAGTTTTTAGGGTAATTAGAGGCAGAAATAGAACAAAATATGTATTTTACAGTGGCCATTTTGAAAATCCAAAATGGCCGCCATACAGGTATCTCTCCAAATGTAAACATTGATTTTTAGTTTCCTTATGCTATAAACCTTTCCAAAAATGTATAGGTTTGCTAATCTACCATGATTTTGAACGAAATATAATTTATTGACAAAGTGAACCTGACTATGAGGGAGGGAATGGAGGGGGAACAAACACCAGAAACGGATTTGACCAGACGCCACCAGGATTTGGAAGAGGGAGACAGATAAGAGAGTTCTGTCCTGAGAACGGAGAGATATTTTTTTCCTGGCTCTCCTGAGGGTGGACACACACTTGTTTCGGGCTTTGTGAAAGGAAATGAGATTTCCTTCCGTTGGATTTGCTTTCCAGGAGACGAATTATTCTTGAGCATAATCTAGGAATAAATTAGTTTAGAAAACAAATAATGATGTCATCAGTCACGTGATTTGGCCGGGTGTCCAGCTCCAGGAAGAGTCCTGGTTGTTCCAAACTTCTTCCATTTAAGAATTATGGAGGCCACTGTGCTCTTGGGAACCTTCAATGCAGCAGAAATTTTTTTGTAGGCTTCCCCAGATCTGTGCCGCGACACAATCCTGTCTCTGAGCTCTGCAGGCAGTTCCTGTCAGCTGTGAGACCTTATATAGACAGGTGTGTGCCTTTCCAAATCATGTCCAATCAATTGAATTTACCACAGGTGGACTCCAATCAAGGTGTGGAAACATCTCAAAGATGATCAAGATAAATGGGAGGCACCTGAGCTAAATTTCAAGTGTCATATCAAAGGGTCTGAATACTTATGTCAATGTGATATTTCAGTTTTTTCTTTTTCATAAATTTGCAAAACTTTCTAAAATCCTGTTTTCTCTTTGTCATTATGGGGTATTGAGTGTAGATTGATGAGGGAAAAAATGAATTTAAACGATTTCAGCATAAGGCTGCAACAAAACAAAATGCGAAAAAAGTTAAGGGGTCTGAATACTTTCTGAATGCACTGTATATCAGTGGGCGAGTGGAGTGAGCCCAAGCTCAAGGTGAGGAGAAGCAAGCAGTATAATGAATGAGGGGAGGAATTGGGGGACGGGCAAACAGCACCTCTTCCTGCAGTTCCCTCATCCGCTCCTGGAAGTCGTATTCGTGCTTGCGTTGCTGCAAGCGTTGCCGGTTTGATTCCATCCGACGGCGCACTTGCTCCACACTGGAGCGTTCCACACGCATCGACATACCCAGATTACGTTGGTCTGCAACAAACGGTCAACATGCTTTGAGTTGATGCCAAAAATAATCGGAAAAAGGCCATGTTGTCCCTCAGTTGTTTGCACTGTGGACAAGCCTTGCCGAAAACAAAAGGTCACACCAATTTGGGTTTTTGTTCAGAACAAGACGCTCACACCAATATGGAGTTTTAGACAGTGCAATTATCCCCACAAACACGAACAGACAACATGGAAACTCAGATGGCTCGTCATGATGAGCCACAAATGTTCATTTCATCCAAAAAACATGCAAGACACCACCTCCTATAAAGATTTTACTTCCTTCAGCTATTTGGGCATTAGACTGCAAACAAAACAATTCAATCAAGATGAAACAATAAAACAAATCAAGATGACAAACAAGACAGTGATGTAAATACGTTTTTTTCCATTGATGTGATCCAGGAAATTGATGGAATCTTTAACCACGCAGTCGCACACGTTGCAATGATACCCTCCGGTTTCTGACTGCGGAGTGGTCTTGGTGATGACCACAGATTTCCCCAGCTTGGATTCTAGATCCACCTTGTAATCCCTGTGCCTGAGGAAGTCACGCTTGACTGGTGGGGATGGTTTGGCTGGTGGAGGAGATGGTAAAAGAGCATTAATGCACAGAATCACACACACGCACATATTTCTACAAAAGACACAAAGTACTAAAGTGTGTTGGAAAACATAACGTTACCTGCATCCCTTGTTTGTCTCCGTCTACCTTCTCCCACTGCCCAGCTAATGGTGCTTCCCCTTTCTCCTGCTGTTCCCTTTTTTATGTTGTGTCCTGATCTGTTCTGTGTCCTAGCTCTTCCATGAGCCTAAACCTTGAATATATATACCGTGGGACCCTGCTATTCGCGGGGTATACGTTCCTGGAAAATGCCGCGAATTGTGAAATGGTGAATAGTGGGGCATTGTTTCAATGGAAAAGGGGGGCATAGGTTCCCGAGTCGCGAAAATCCACGAATAGAGAGGACCAAACCGCAAATGGTGAGGCAAAATCCCGGGAATGTCGACGGTAAACCACGGAGGTCGATGAAAGTCCCGCAAATGGCGAGGTAAATCCCGCGAATGTCGGCGATAATCCCAGAAATGGCGACGCAAATCCCACGAATGTCTATGAAAAGCCGCGAATGCATGCCGTGCCAGTTTCAATGGGGACAAGCGTTATGCCTAGGTCCCCCGTCGGGGAAGTGATGTGAGTTGACAAAGTGGAAGACGCAGAAAACATGTTATGATATGATATTTTGCTTACAAGGTTCAGACATGCATGGAGGCGGCCATCTTGGATTTTGACGTGGCGACCCAATTGTCAATAGCGTTCTTCCTTATGCCGAGATACACCCACACACCAGATTAGAAGTTGGTACTTCGCTTATTTTTCAAGATATTCCGCTCACAAGGTTCAGACATACATGGCATCAGACATACATGGCGGCGGCCATCTTGGATTTTGACGTGGGTTGCACCCACACACCAAATTCGAATGCGGTCCTTCGCTTACGCATGCACGCACGTACGCACGCACGCCCGCACAAACCATAGTCCCCCTTTCGCTCCGCGGTGCGACGGGGGACAAAAAGGGAGACAGTTAATCGCACTAATAGATACTGTGGAGTATTTTCATTCTGTACAGTAACTCGTGGGGATGACGCGTTACGCAGCTGGTGGAACATCCCACAAAGCTCTCGATTCGCGTCTGAGAAAGCCATGAAAACGCAAAGCACACAGCAGCGAATGTAGAAGCAGGTCATGCTCGCGGTTCGTAGATGTTTTTTACTCCCGCTAGGGAGTTGTGTGTGTGTGTGTGTGTGTGGTGTGTGGTGTGTGGTGTGTGGTGTGTGGTGTGTGGTGTGTGTGCAAGATATCTGGAAAAGTTCTGAATGGATTTGGATGAAAGTTGGTGGGATGATTGCCCTTGGGATAAGGAAGAATTGATTAGTTTTTGGTGAAGCTTAGGATATTATTCCAGAACCAGGAATTTTTTACCATTGGAAGATAGAGCACCAACTTGACCCATGGCGGGAGTATGCATTCGACTGAGTGGCGTTCTCGTTTTGCATATGTCCACCTGCTTTATGCATGGCTGATGACAGAAGGCTTTTATAAATGTGTCAAGCCTGCAGTGAATTTTTTGTTGCGACCCTGAAAAACCGCGAATTCGTGGAACACGGCCGGGAATAGAGGGGGGGGGGGGGGACCATAAAAAGAAAAAGAAAAAAAAAAGGATTTCGCGGAACATGGTCGTGAATAGAACAAAAAACGTGATTATGCAGGACACTTTTCCACGAATAGAGAAACAAGTCGCATTTTATCAACCGTGAATACACGGAAGCCGTGAATAGCGCAACCGCGAATAGCGGGGTCGACTGTATACATTTATGTGTATAAAAGGTATTGTTTTGGGCCCAGTATTGTTCCTTATCTATATAATGACCTTTTCCATACTCTGGAAACCCTCTTTTTTTCGAAGACTCAGCATTGTGTCAAACAGCACCCAGGCCTTCTGCTAAGCAGACAGCAGCTTCGTCTCTCTCCGCTGATCATCGGGAAATGACCAGACCATGGTCTGACAGATGGAACCTGTCTATTTTCATGGTCAACCAATGGAAGAGGTCCAACCTCAAACTTCTTGGATCATGACCTTTTATGGGCCGACTACTTTGTAAAGCTGTCCTCCAAATCCAGTCCTCAGACGGATTCCTCCATCGATCAGTCTTTTCATGGAAAATCAAAGCGTCTCACTCGAGAAAGCCTTTGTCTATAGTTCAGTGGAGTACTGCTCCTCAGTATGGGCTGCTCCCTCAGCATCATATCTGAAAGCTTTAGATTCCACAGAATCCAGGAGAAACAAAGTTCATGAAATCTCCCTTGATGAGGCTGAAGCTCTAGGTTTGTTGCTCTCACTTCACAGGCGGGTCAGTGGTGTCTCTGTTTTCTACTATCTGTTCTCCAAAATTGCTCCCTGTGCTCCGTCAGCCCTGCGACCCTCCCGATCTATGCCTGGAGCACGTGGTCCATAAATTAAGGGAATCAGTTTTTGCACCTTTTTATGTAATGCAGTGATGTGGGCTAATTTTCAAAGAGGTGGAAGATGACCTCAGGCAAATTACAGAGTGAAAATGGCAGAGAGAGGATGTCCAAGAGCAGCAGTGGCACTTTAGGACATGTGAGCTGATGCCGCCCAGTGCAGTAGCGGAGTCAAAGTCGAGGGTTGAAAGAATCCTCTCAGGTGGAAAAGACAGAGTCCAGGAGCAGTTGAGTGCGAGAGTGAAGGATTGGGTACACAAGATTTGGAAGGAAACACGAAATTGAGGCATTCGCCCTTGTCACGAGCGGAGTCAGCTGTGGTGCCATTTGAAGAGAGGAGGGGATCGAAAGGGTGCATTCTCCGGAGAGACTTAACAGACACCAGATTTTAGAGAAGGAAGGCAAGTTTGAAAGTTAATTCTTGAGGTTTTATTTTTGGCATACCAAGTCGAGGTTTGTATAAGAGCTATAAATAAAGGGAACAGGAGACAAGAGGTGAGAGAGAGGGAAGCACAACATTAAGGAACAGGGACATGATATGGACGGATATCTGTGGAAGAGAGAGGGTTGGGGGTGGGGTTCATGGGATAAGCAAGATGGACACGACAACGACTTTCAGGAAGGAAAATAGGGAATTTTTGTAGGTGGTGGATTTGGGGTGTATCAACGGGGGGGGGGGGGGGGGGAGAGAAAAGATCAAGGTTTTGGATGGGGGAAGATAAGAGATGATGGTGGACAGCCGTTTTGAAAATCTGGATGGAGGAGTGGGATTAAAGAGAGTGTGAGAGTTTGTTCCAGAGGTGGGAGAAAAGAGGAATGAAAGAGTGAAGGTGAACAGAGAGTCTTGATTTTGGTAGTTTCATCAGAAGAGGGTTGCTAGCAGATCTTGTGTGTCCTGCAGGAATATTTGGGGGACAGCACACAGACAGAGCTAGGCCGGAGAGGAGTCAGTAGAAGATAGAAAGACCACCACCCTGCCTGAGGTGAGAGAATGAAAGGCCCTCTTTGATCGCATGAAATACCACCGATTCCCTCCGCCACCGAAGATAGATGGAGGTTATGCTTTCACCTCTGTCTGTCTGTGTGTGAACAAGATATCCCAAAATTGTGGACGAATTTGGACGAACTTTTGTGAGGAGGTTGCATATGTGACAAGAATCGATTCAATTTTCATGAAGATTCGCTTGTGTGTGTATGTCTGTGTGTCTGTGTGTCTTTCTCCCTCTCTGTGCATGTCTCTCGTTTTGGATCAGAGAATTTTAAAGTGATGCTTCACCATTGAGAGATCGGGTGAAAAGCGACATATAACATTATATTTAAAACGTTATGGACGAGTTATGACTAAACTTGGGGGATGAGTTGGTTAGGTGACAAAAACAAGCCAATTGGAGTTTGATTCAGGTCCGAATCCAGATCCGGCCTATTAGTGGATGCAAAACATAAACTGTTCAGCTTGGCAGAGGCATGCTCTCTACTGAGTACCGTTCTAGTTCTAAAAGCTAGCTTGAAATGTGGTTTTCCCAGGAAAGATCATGGCAGACATTGAGACCCAAAAGCTTGAGTGACAGAACTTCTTTGAGAGGATTGTTGAGAAAGTAGATGGGAGGGTTTTCCAGCCAGTCTCTTCGGAGAGATAAAGTGAGACTGAGATTTGTCAGGATTGAAAAAATACGTTCCACTCGTTTGACTAGTTTGCAATTTTATCCAAGTTTGCGAAGAGTGAAGAGGCTGCCGATCTGATGGATGAGAGATTGAACGGCAGAGAGTGGAGTCATCGGTAGAAAGATAGAGAGGAATTTCCAGAGTCGGAGAGATCATTAATGAAGACCAGAAAAAGCACAGGGACCAGAACACTACCTTGGGGAACTCCAGCCTGGCCAGGAAGAGGAGATGAGAGAATTCCAATCGGGGCCACACGTTGACGACAACAGGAGAGGAAGTCGACGAGCCATGTGTAGAGATTTTGATGGATAAGAGGAGAGTTTGGTGAGCATGGCAGGATGCCAGACCATATCAAAGGCACAGGATATGTCAAGGAAGACGGCTCTGATTTCCTGTTTGGCATTGAGGTCCGTGTGTGAGTGCACCGGCGCCCATCCATGTGTTTACCAGGTAGGGCCTCGCAGTGAAATAGATGATGTGCGTGGCGACGAGAGAGAGAGACAGACTGAGAGAGACGCACAGACAGACGCACAGACAGAGAGAGAGAGAGAGAGAGAGAAAGAGAGAGAAAGAGAGAGAGAAAGAGAGAGAGAAAGAAAAAGAGAAAGAAAAAGAGAGAGAGAAAGAGAGAGGAGAAAGAGAAAGAGAGAGAGAGAAAGAGAGAGAGAAAGAGAGAGAAAGAGAGAGAAAGAGAGAGAGAGAGAGACGCACAGACAGAGAGAGAGAGAGAGAGAGAGAGCCGCACAGACAGAGACAGAGGCAGAGACAGAGAGAGAGAGAGACGCAGAGAGAGACAGAGAGAGAGAGACGCACAGAAGAGAGAGAGAGAGAGGAGAGAGAGAGAGAGAGAGAGACAGAGAGATAGAGAGATAGAGAGACGCAGAGAGAGAGAGAGAGACGCAGAGAGAGAGAGAGACGCAGAGAGAGAGAGAGAGACGCAGAGAGAGAGAGAGAGAGACGCAGAGAGTGAGAGAGAGAGACGCAGAGAGAGAGAGAGAGACGCAGAGAGAGAGAGAGAGACGCAGAGAGAGAGAGAGACGCAGAGAGAGAGAGAGACGCAGAGAGAGAGAGAGACGCAGAGAGAGAGAGAGGACGCAGAGAGAGAGAGAGAGAGACGCAGAGAGAGAGAGAGAGACGCAGAGAGAGAGAGAGAGACGCAGAGAGAGAGAGAGACGCAGAGAGAGAGAGAGACGCAGAGAGAGAGAGAGAGACGCAGAGAGAGAGAGAGAGACACAGAGAGAGAGAGAGACGCAGAGCAGAGAGAGAGAGACGCAGAGAGAGAGAGAGAGAGACGCAGAGCGAGACGAGGAGAGAGAGAGAGACGCAGAGAGAGAGAGAGACGCAGAGAGAGAGAGAGACGCAGAGAGAGAGAGAGAGATGAGAGGAGAGAGAGAGAGAGAGAGAGAGAGAAGCAGAGAGAGAGAGAGACGCAGAGAGAGAGAGAGAGACGCAGAGAGAGAGAGAGACGAGAGAGAGAGAGACGAGAGAGAGAGAAGCAGAGAGAGAGAGACGCAGAGAGAGAAGACGCAGAGAGAGAGAGAGAGAGAGAGACGCAGAGAGAGAGAGAGAGAGCAGAGAGAGAGAGACGCAGAGAGAGAGACGCAGAGAGAGAGAGACGCAGAGAGAGAGAGAGACGCAGAGAGAGAGATGACGCAGAGAGAGAGAGACGCAGAGAGAGAGAGACGCAGAGAGAGAGACGCAGAGAGAGAGACGCAGAGAGAGAGACGCAGAGAGGGAGACGCAGAGGGAGAAGCAGGGAGGGAGACGCAGACGGAGACAGAGAGAGAGAGAGAGAGAGAGAGAGAGACGCGCACGCAGACAGAGAGAGAGAGAGAGAGACGCGCAGACAGAGAGAGAGAGAGAGACGCGCAGAGAGAGAGAGAGACACGCAGACAGAGAGAGAGAGAGACGCGCAGACAGAGAGAGAGAGAGAGAGAGAGAGAGAGAGAGAGAGAGAGAGAGAGACGCGCAGACAGAGAGAGAGAGAGAGACGCGCAGACAGAGAGAGAGAGAGAGAGAGAGAGAGAGAGACGCGCAGACAGAGAGAGAGAGAGAGAGAGAGAGAGAGAGACGCGCAGACAGAGAGAGAGAGAGAGAGACGCGCAGACAGAGAGAAGAGAGAGAGACGCGCAGACATAGAGAGAGAGACAGACGCGCAGACATAGAGAGAGAGAGAGAGACACGCAGACATAGAGAGAGAGAGAGAGACGAGAGGAGAGAGAGAGAGAGAGAGAGAGAGAGAGACACGCAGACAGAGAGAGAGAGACACGCAGACAGAGAGAGAGAGAGAGAGAGAGAGAGAGACACGCAGACAGAGAGAGAGAGAGAGAGAGACGCGCAGACAGAGAGAGAGAGAGAGAGAGAGAGAGACGCGCAGACAGAGAGAGAGAGAGAGACGCGCAGACAGAGAGAGAGAGAGAGAGACGCGCAGACAGAGAGAGAGAGAGAGACGCGCAGGACAGAGAGAGAGAGAGAGACACGCAGACAGAGAGAGAGAGAGAGAGAGACGCACAGACAGAGAGAGAGAGAGAGACGCGCAGACAGAGAGAGAGAGAGAGAGAGAGACGCGCAGACAGAGAGAGAGTAGAGAGAGAGAGAGAGACGCGCAGACAGAGAGAGAGAGACACAGAGATAAAGAGAGAGAGAGAGAGAGAGACGCGCAGACAGAGAGAGAGAGAGAGAGAGACGCGCAGACAGAGAGAGAGAGAGACGCGCAGACAGAGAGAGAGAGAGAGACGCGCAGACAGAGAGAGAGAGAGACGCGCAGACAGAGAGAGAGAGAGAGACGCGCAGACAGAGAGAGAGAGAGAGACGCGCAGACAGAGAGAGAGAGAGAGAGAGAGAGACGCGCAGACAGAGAGAGAGAGAGAGAGAGACGCGCAGACAGAGAGAGAGAGAGAGACGCGCAGACAGAGAGAGAGAGAGAGACGCGCAGACAGAGAGAGAGAGAGAGACACGCAGACAGAGAGAGAGAGAGAGAGAGAGAGAGAGAGAGAGAGACACACACAGAGACAGAGAGAGAAACACGGAGATAGAGAGACACACGGAGACAGAGAGAGAAGACACAGAGACAGAGAGAGAGACAGAGACAGAGTAGAGAGACAGAGACAGAGAGAGAGACACAGAGATAGAGAGAGAGACACAGAGATAGAGAGAGAGACACAGAGATAGAGAGAGAGACACAGAGATAGAGAGAGAGACACAGAGATAGAGAGAGAGACACAGAGATAGAGAGAGAGACACAGAGATAGAGAGAGAGACACAGAGATAGAGAGAGACACACAGAGATAGAGAGAGACACACAGAGATAGAGAGAGACACACAGAGATAGAGAGAGACACACAGAGATAGAGAGAGACACACAGAGATAGAGAGAGACACACAGAGATAGAGAGAGACACACAGAGATAGAGAGAGACACACAGAGATAGAGAGAGACACACAGAGATAGAGAGAGACACACAGAGATAGAGAGAGACACACAGAGATAGAGAGAGACACACAGAGATAGAGAGAGACACACAGAGATAGAGAGAGACACACAGAGATAGAGAGAGACACACAGAGATAGAGAGAGACACACAGAGATAGAGAGAGACACACAGAGATAGAGAGAGACACACAGAGATAGAGAGAGACACACAGAGATAGAGAGAGACACACAGAGATAGAGAGAGACACACAGAGATAGAGAGAGACACACAGAGATAGAGAGAGACACACAGAGATAGAGAGAGACACACAGAGATAGAGAGAGACACACAGAGATAGAGAGAGACACACAGAGATAGAGAGAGACACACAGAGATAGAGAGAGACACACAGAGATAGAGAGAGACACACAGAGATAGAGAGAGACACACAGAGATAGAGAGAGACCACACAGAGATAGAGAGAGACACACAGAGATAGAGAGAGACACACAGAGATAGAGAGAGACACACAGAGATAGAGAGAGACACACAGAGATAGAGAGAGACACACAGAGATAGAGAGAGACACACAGAGATAGAGAGAGACACACAGAGATAGAGAGAGACACACAGAGATAGAGAGAGACACACAGAGATAGAGAGAGACACACAGAGATAGAGAGAGACACACAGAGATAGAGAGAGACACACAGAGATAGAGAGAGACACACAGAGATAGAGAGAGACACACAGAGATAGAGAGAGACAACACAGAGATAGAGAGAGACACACAGAGATAGAGAGAGACACACAGAGATAGAGAGAGACACACAGAGATAGAGAGAGACACACAGAGATAGAGAGAGACACACAGAGATAGAGAGAGACACACAGAGATAGAGAGAGACACACAGAGATAGAGAGAGACACACAGAGATAGAGAGAGACACACACAGAGATAGAGAGAGACACACACAGAGATAGAGAGAGACACACACAGAGATAGAGAGAGACACACACAGAGATAGAGAGAGACACACACAGAGATAGAGAGAGACACACACAGAGATAGAGAGAGACACACACAGAGATAGAGAGAGACACAACACAGAGATAGAGAGAGACACACACAGAGATAGAGAGAGACACACACAGAGATAGAGAGAGACACACACAGAGATAGAGAGAGACACACACAGAGATAGAGAGAGACACACACAGAGATAGAGAGAGACACACACAGAGATAGAGAGAGACACACACAGAGATAGATGAGAGACACACACAGAGATAGAGAGAGACACACACAGAGATAGAGAGAGACACACACAGAGATAGAGAGAGGACACACACAGAGATAGAGAGAGACACACACAGAGATAGAGAGAGACACACACAGAGATAGAGAGAAGACACACACAGAGATAGAGAGAGACACACACAGAGATAGAGAGAGACACACACAGAGATAGAGAGAGACACACACAGAGATAGAGAGAGACACACACAGAGATAGAGAGAGACACACACAGAGATAGAGAGAGACACACACAGAGATAGAGAGAGAGACACACACAGAGATAGAGAGAGACACACACAGAGATAGAGAGAGACACACACAGAGATAGAGAGAGACACACACAGAGATAGAGAGAGACACACACAGAGATAGAGAGAGACACACACAGAGATAGAGAGAGACACACACAGAGATAGAGAGAGACACACACAGAGATAGAGAGAGACAACACAGAGATAGAGAGAGACACACACAGAGATAGAGAGAGACACACACAGAGATAGAGAGAGACACACACAGAGATAGAGAGAGACACACACAGAGATAGAGAGAGACACACACAGAGATAGAGAGAGACACACAGAGATAGAGAGAGACACACACAGAGATAGAGAGAGACACACACAGAGATAGAGAGAGACACACACAGAGATAGAGAGAGACACACACAGAGATAGAGAGAGACACACACAGAGATAGAGAGAGACACACACAGAGATAGAGAGAGACACACACAGAGATAGAGAGAGACACACACAGAGATAGAGAGAGACACACACAGAGATAGAGAGAGACACACACAGAGATAGAGAGACACACACAGAGATAGAGAGAGACACACAGATAGAGAGAGACCACACAGAGATAGAGAGAGACACACACAGAGATAGAGAGAGACACACACAGAGATAGAGAGAGACACCAGATAGAGAGAGACACAACAGAGACAGATAGAGAGAGACACACAGAGATAGAGAGAGACAGATAGAGAGAGACAGATAGAGAGAGACAGATAGAAGAGAGACAGATAGAGAGAGACAGATAGAGAGAGACAGATAGAGAGAGACAGATAGAGAGAGGACAGATAGAGAGAGACAGATAGAGAGAGTACAGAGTTGATAGAGAACAGATGAGAGAGAGACAGATAGAGAGAGACAGATAGAAAGAGAGACAGATAGAAAGAGGAGACAGATAGAAAGAGAGACAGATAGAAAGAGAGACAGATAGAAAGAGAGACAGTTAGAAAGAGAGACAGATAGAGAGAGAGACAGATAGAGAGAGACAGATAGAGAGA